>NC_083341.1:48660300-48970527 GCF_019175385.1 Lycium barbarum | reverse complement strand
TATATACGTATATTATATGTATATGGGGTATGGCAAAAAGGGATAGGCGTTATATATGCATTACTACCTGGTCAGCTGGTGCACAGTGATGGTGATATGATATATGCACCGGGTCGTACGTTCCTCGTCATTATTATAAGATATATGGATCGGGTCATATATTCCTCGGCATTATTATATGATATATGGATCGGGCCGTACGTTCCTCGGCATTATTATATGATATATGGATCGGGCCATATGTTCCTCGGCATTAACATATGGTATATGGATAGGGTTGTACGTTCCACAGCACTAACAGTTATATTATGACCTATGCATATCATACACCCTCAGAGGCATCTTCAGTTAAGCAGAGTTATATAGATATGTTCAGATATTCAGTCATACAGATGCATTCAGATAGTCAGTTTAGCTTATGAGTTTCAGATTGTCTTCATGATTCTTATGTATATGTTACTCTTATGCCACTTTGAGATGTATATGCACCTATGGGTATGGCGGGGCCCTGTCCCATCCTTTTTATAGTTTTCTATTCCATTAGAGGTCTGTAGATAGTGGTATGTAGTTAGCACGTGATGTAGCCTTGTCGGCTCCCATTCTTTTGTTGTACAACATATGTAGCGGTCTTGTCGATTTGCACTATTCTTTTTAGTGTGTGTGTATATATATATATATATATATGCATATATGCATATATGCGCAGATGGTTGATATTTTTTTATGTTGTTCTTGTATGAGTCAGCATGGTTTAGTTATAAGTCATATGGGCCACCCACTTATTTAGTGATGTTAGGGTACGAGTATAGGGGTGCTTGGTCATTACCAGTCAGGTACTCGTCATGAATCAGCGGTTGGGTCGTGATAGAAGTGTTATCAAAGCAGTTTCGTCCTAAGGTTGTCTACAGACCGTGTCTACTAGAGTCTAATTTATGAGTTTGTTATGCACCACTTATAAATAGGAGGCTATAGGATATTTAGGAAATTGTCATTCCTTCTCTTTTAGATCGTGCGATAGAGCCGTGAGTTAAGAGTTCGCCTTCTAATAATTTGTTCTGATTTTGTGATACCTCGCAAGAAAGCTACAGCTACTCAGAAGGGCAGGGGAGTGGCTGGTGAGGCCACTAGCCATATTCAGCGAGCTACTAGGGCTCAGAGCGAGTTTCAAAGTGAGACCCCATCCCAGACTTCACATACCCCACCTCCAGTACATGCCCCAGTGCCCCCAGTTCCTCAGCCAGACGCACCGGGCCAGGATATGTGGGATGCTATATAGTTATTGACCAGAGTGATAGCCGCACAGGCTCAACGTCAGGGAGTTGGTCTTGATCAGGCAGACCGAGTCGGTAGTGCGAGGGTTATGACTTTCCTCCGGTTAGATCCTCCAACGTTCTCCGTGTTGAGGTAGAATATGGACCCTCGGGACCTTATTGATAGTATGTAGAGGACTTTGAGGGTTATGTACGCTGATGAGGTCGAGTCAGTGGAGTTGGCTTCTTATAAGCTCCGTGATGTGGCAGTGCAGTTGTATCAGTCATGGGAGCTATCTAGGGGAGAGAATGCCCCTCTGGCCATTTGGCGAGAGTTTTCAAATGCCTTTATTTGCCATTGTTTGCTGCCAGAGGTTTGGTGGGCTCGAGCCGATAGGTTTTTACATATTCAGCAGGGCAGTACGAGTGTTTAGGAGTATAGTGTATACTTTGATTCATTTGCTAGATATACCCGAGCTATGGTGGCTGAAATGGAGGATCGAGTTCATCATTTCATGGCTTGTTTAAGGCCACATTTGATTGATGATTTTACGATAGTTGTGTTACAGCCGGTCATGGATATTTCCCGTATACAGGCATATGCACAGAACCTGAAATATCGTAAGCGTCAGCGAAGGATGGAGCGTGACCGTGACTGGGGCCATAGTAAGAGGGCTAGATCTTTAGATATAGGTGGTGAGTTTAGGGGAGGATAGAGATAACAGCATTCTCGATATCCATTTCATTCAGCAGGGAGTGCACCTTCGTGGTTTTTAGGCCAGAGATTTGATCGGTCTTCTTATTCCGGAGTGGGCCAGAGCTCTAGAGTTTCAGGTTCTCAGTACAGACCAGAGTCAGGCCAGGTGAGACCACCTTTGCCATAGTGTGTCCAGTGCGGTAAGCTGCATACTGGACAGTGTTGATTGGGATCAGGTGCATGTTATGCTTGTGGCCTGCCAGGCCATAAGATGAAAGAGTGTCCGATGGGGGGTGGTTTAGGTATTGTTCAGCCTACAAGGTATGTAGCTAGTTCTTCTTCATCTATATGCCCTCTAAGGCAAAGTTCTCAGACACCAGCAGGATATGGTAGAGGAAGGAGTGGAGCATCTGGTTCGAACGGTCCTCAAAACGGCATTTATGCATTAGCTGGTAGACAGGATCGTGAGTCATCTCCTAACGTTGTTATAGGTATATTATTTGTTTCCTCCTATGATGTATATGCACTGATTGACCCAGGGTCTACCTTATCATATGTTACTCCATTTGTTGCTGGCAAGTTTGAGATAAAGCCCGAATTGATTTAATTGTTTGAGGTGTCTACGCCAGTTAGGGATCCAGTTATAGCTAGGTGAGTATATCAAGGTTGTGTAGTGATAGTTTGTAATCACTATACCCTAGAAGACTTGATTGAATTATACATGATTGATTTTGCCGTTATTAGGGGCATGGCTTGGTTGGCTTCTTGTTATGCTAATGTTGATTGTAGAACAAAGATAGTTCGATTCCAGTTTCCTGACGGGCCAGTCCTAGAGTGGAAGGGTAATGTCGCTTTGCCAAGAGGTAGATTTATTTCCTACCTTAAGCCAAGAAAGATGATAAGAAAAGGGTATATTTATCATCTAGTTCGGGTCCAGAATGTGCAGGCAGAGTCACCGACCCTTCAGTTTGTCCCTGTGGTCAATGAGTTTCTAGAGGTGTTTCCAGATGAGCTTCCAGGCATTTCGCCGGAGCGGGAGATTGATTTTACTATTGATCTATTGCCAGATACTCAGCCAATATTTATTCCTTCTTATAGAATAGTACCTGCGGAGTTGAAAGAATTGAAGGAGCAGTTGAAGGATCTACTTGAGAAGGGCTTTATTAGGCCTAGTGTATCGCCATGGGGAGCGTCGGTATTATTTGTAAGAAAGAAAGATGGCTCTTTGCGAATGTGTATTGATTACGGGAAATTGAATAAACTGACTGTAAAGAATAAGTATCCACTTCCGAGGATTGATGATTTATTTGATCAGCTGCAGGGTGCTAAATATTTCTCAAAGATAGATTTGAGATCGGTATATTATCAGGTTAGGGTGAAGGAGAAAGACATTTCGAAGATGGCATTCAGGACTAGATATGGGCACTATGAGTTTCGTGTCATGTCATACGGGTTAACTAATGCTCCCGCTATATTCATGGACTTGATGAATCGTGTATTCGGATCATTCCTAGACCTGTTCGTGATTGTGTTCATAGATAACATTCTGGTCTATTCATCAGCAGAGGCTGAACATGTAGATTATCTACGTGCAGTCCTTAGAATTCTTCGAGATAAAGAGTTATATGTGAAGTTTTCCAAGTGTGAGTTCTGGTTGAACTCTGTGGCTTTTCTTGGTCACATTATTTCAAATGAAGGCATTAGAGTTGGTACTCAAAAGATTAAAGCTGTGAAGAATTGGCCAAGGTCCACGACATCAACGGAGAAACACAGTTTCTTAGGCCTAGCAGGATATTATAGAAGGTTCGTGGAAGGATTTTCTTCTCTTTTAGCCCCATTGACTAAGCTGACTCAGAAATCAGCTAAGTTCCAGTGGACGGAAGCATGCGAGTGGAGTTTTCAGATATTGAAGGACAAGTTGACCTCAGCGCCCGTCTTGACTCTTCCAGAGGGAACAGATGGCTATGTGATATATTGTGATGCCTCAGGTATTGGTTTGGGCTGCATATTAATGCAACACGATAAGATTGTTTGTTATGCCTCCGGACAGCTAAAGAAGCACGAGAAGAATTATCCAACCCATGATCTTAAGTTACCTGCAGTGATCCATGATTTGAAGATGTGGAGACAATACCTATACGATGTTCATGTTGATATTTATACTGATCCCAAGAGCCTCTAGTACGTCTTTAAGCAGAAGGACTTGAATTTACGTCAGAGGCGATGGCTAGAGTTGCTGAAAGATTATGATGTTGATATTTTGTACCATCCTTGAAAGGTTAATGTTGTAGCCGATGCTCTTAGTGGTAAATCCATGGGTAGCCTGTCATATGTACAGCCAGAGAAAAGGGAAATAATACGCGAAGTTCATCAGTTGGCTATCCTTGGAGTTCGGTTGTTAGATTCAGCTGATACAGGAGTTACAGTTTAGGATACAGCGATGTCATCTTTGGTAACTGAGATAAAGGAACGTCAGTACGAGGATCCTATTTTAGTTCATTATTTGGATACAACTCCTTAGAAAGAAAAGACACCTTTCGTGATCACAGAAGATGGAGTACTCAGGTATCAAGGTAGATTGTGTGTTCCTAATGTTGCTGACGGAGGCCTGCAAGTTATGGGAGAAGCCCACTATTCTCGCTATTCTATTCCCCCGGGCACAACAAAGATGTACCATGATCTCAAGAAAGTTTATTGGTGGGATGGTATGAAAAGAGATATAGCATAATTTGTCGCTCAGTGTCCGAATTGTCAGCAAGTCAAGATAGAGCACCAAAAGCCCAGAGGATTACTGCAGGCTATGGAGCTTCCGACATGGAAGTGGGAGGTAATCAATATATATTTCGTTATAGGCTTGCCCCGTACTCTGCGGAAGTAAGATTCAATATAGGTCATAGTTGATAGGATTACAAAGTCAGCCCACTTCCTGCCTGTCAGAACTACTTATTCAGCCAAAGATTATGCTAAGCTCTACCTTAGAGAGATTGTACGACTTCATGGGGTTCCTTCAGCCATTATTTCAGATAGAGGGCCGCAGTTCACGGCTAAGTTCTGGAGATCTTTTCAGAATGGATTGGGGACTCAGGTGAGTCTTAGTACTCCATTTCATCCGCAGACAAATGGGAAAGCAGAGCATACTATACAGACACTTGAGGACATGCTGAGAGCTTGTGTGATTGACTTCCGAGGTAGCTGGGATGATCATTTGCCTCTGATTGAGTTTGCATATAATAGCAGTTACCATTCTAGCATTCAGATAGCTCCTTATGAGGCTTTATACGCGGAGATATAGATCACCTATAGGATAGTTTAATGTTCGAGAAAGCCAGCTAGTGGGCCCAGACTTAATATAGCATTCAACAAAGATTATTAGCGGCGCAGAGTCTACAAAAATCCTATGCGGACAACTGGAGGCGCAACCTAGAGTTTGAGGTAGGAGATTGGATCTTCTTGAAGATCTCACCTATGAAGGGAGTGATGAGATTTGGCAAAGAGGGTAAATTGAGCCCTCGATACATTGGGCCATATAGAATCATTCGTACAGTGGGTAAGGGTAGCATACGAGCTAGAACTACCTTTTGAGTTGGAGTCTGTACATCCAGTATTCCATGTGACCATGCTCTGTAAATGTATAGGAGATCCCTCAAGAATTGTACCGGTTAATGATATTCAGCTAACTGAGCAATTATCATATGAGGAGATCCTTGTGGCTATATTGGATAGACAAGTTCGTCGATTGCGAACAATGGATGTGGGTTCCGTTAAAGTTCTGTGGAGAAATAATAATGTTGAAGAAATGACTTGGGAAACTGAGGAGGAAATGAAAGCTAAGTACCCGTATTTGTTTCTGTCATCTCAGGAGGCTCAGTCTGAGGCATCATCTCTCCCAGGTATTGGGTTCATTTATAGTTATTATGATTGGTCGTGTGAGACCATGGTGTTATCTATTTTACCGTGTAGCCCTGTGTGGCATTATGCTGGGTTGCTATGTACAGGTGGGATTGGTATATTTACAGGGGAGACTCTGTAAAAAATTTTATAGCCCATGACTCGCATGAACATTCGAGGATGAATGTTTCCGGGGGGAGGGGGTGGGAATGTGACACCTCCCGTTTTCATCGCAAGAAAGTCTTTGGCTTTATACCCTTAGTATGGAGATCCGTACCTGAGCTTTTGGAATATTACGTGCCTTACCTCTTGTGCACCAAAGTATAAGTATGCATTCTTTGCAATACGATGGGATTTGAAGCTAAACGAATCATCGCGTGTCGGAACAACTCAAGGAACTGGCAGGAAACTAGTCCCCTTAGACGGACCGTCAACGTGTCGACGGTGGCGTCAATCCACGTCGTTGATGTCACGACCCAAACCGATGGGCCTTAACAAGTACCCGACCATTGCTGGTCAAGCACTCCTGTGCCTGCATTTACTTCTCACTGACTATCCTGGGCCCATATACAATCTGTAACTGAGCTATACTGTCTCCCGAACAATCAACATAAAAGACACTGAACTGGAAGCTCATGACCAACACATACATATAAACATAAATATCGAGAGTAACAGCACAAGCCGATTGGCCGCTTCATATATACTGTACAACAAAATAAGTGCCGACTAGGCTGTATAACAACACGACTACATATCACTGTCTACAGACCTCTATTGAGTACAAACTATAGAAAGGACAGGACAAGGACCTTCCATACCCATATATGTACATAACAGAATAGCATACCAAAAGGGTTGTAGCTCCGGATCAATGGAGCGTACTGACTGCTGCTGAGGGGAGGTCCTACTGCGGTGGATCGTCTTGCTGGCTATCTGATCCTGCAGGCATGAACGCAGCGTCCACAAGAAAGGACGTCAGTACGAGTAATGTACCGAGTATGTAGGGCATGAACGATAATATGATAATATGTACAGAACACGAACAACAACATAATAAGGAAATATGAAATATATAAGAAAAAGGTATGACTGTAACTGCTTGCCTCTTAAGGCGGAATCATGAATGCTCACTTTTACCTTCAAATATATCACTGATGCATACATAAACTGTCTGAATCAAATAACATCATTAGCCCACGTTTCGGCCTCCCGCGTCCGGGGTAATCATCTCAAGCCGCCCACTAGTGCTGCTACCCGTGCCATATAGACACGGTGTTATCATCATCATCCATAAGCCACCCATTATGCCCAGCATAGTGGTGCTGCCCGACCGCATAGGCACGGTGTAATCATCCATAAGCCGCCCACTACGCCCTCCGTAGTGGTGTTGCCCGGCCGTATAGGCTCGGTGTAATCATCACAACATATGTATGCACAGGAGCCCAATCAAAAGCTATAACTCCATCGGAGTGACTTAAGGTCGGGAACCTCCGATTGTATTATGGAATAATCATAATCTTCGCGTCTCACCTCGAAGGGACGAGCATTTTAAGGTGAGACTATCAATGAAGAATAACATCATGGGAAAACATAGAGTAAGATCATAAATATCGTAAAGCGTCAATTCAATGAATAAAATTAACAAAATCAAGAAATAGCTCAACGTTCTCATATTATCATTGATCTCATAACTTGAGACTTTTAAACATAAAATCATCATTATCACAATCATCATAGAGATGTGCTCATCTTTGACATCACCGTTATCATTGTAAAAATACATGTCCATCGTTGTTGTCATAAGAGCTTCCAGAATGATAAATCTCTGGTTTGGAAAAATACGGACATTTTGGAAAACACTTATGGATTGTTAGGAAAGGAGTCATGCCTTGAATCATGAACTTCTAACGTTTAGAAACAAGGTGGTTATGGGAACATTTATAGAATAAAACATAGGAATCATACCTTTGAAAGAAAGGGACAAGCCTTAACATACCTGTTCAACCTCCTATTGGCTATGCTTATGCGTCCGAGCTTGTAAGTCTACATTTAAGAGGATTTACACTAACGTTAGCCTCTTTATCGCACACTTATTTCATGTTTCAAATCAAACTATTCTATATTCTGCCGAAAATCGGGCAGCATCTCCCATGTTTGTATGCCTAGCCCAAATTCTCAATTCAACAACCAACAACAATCACAACAATATCAACATTAACCATAATATTTCCAACCCGAAAATACTTCCTAAACATCCCATATGGTGTTTGTCCCATTTTTCCATCAACAGAATTAATTTACAATAGATTAACAATTCCTTCTCTGTAAATAAACCAAGGATAACGTTAATAACAAGAGATTCATACCTTTATCTTGATAATAATGCTATATCTTCACTCCTCCACCTTGAACTTAAACCACAATGCCTCAATACACAATTTTTTAGTTGCAACTATACACCGTCTGGACCGGGATTTGGGAATTATACCTGGTTTCGGGCTAAAAGGTTGATGTTGGAAAGTTGGAGAATATTATTTATGCTTTGAGGATGTTTGGGTGTGTTTGGTGTGAAAATAGGGGGCCTCCCCCTTTTATAGAACGGTCCAGGTTCTGGCTGGACCGACTTAATTTTCCTTCAGCGGGTTCGCGCATCCTTAGTTTTTGTGCATGTGCCTTTATTTAGTAAAAAGGTCATAACTCTTGATCCCGATATCGTGTGAGGGCCCACGACCTATGGTTTGAAAGTTATTTCAATTATCTACAACTTTCATGCTTGGTGTGTTTCCAAATTCCATACTTATAATGTTGTTTTTGGCCCCTCCAATTCAGATCATCCGAAAATGTTTCCTTAAATCGTTCTTTTGGAGGGCTTATGCCCATATTTGGCTTAAGGGTCCTTCTTAGGACTTTCTCAACTTTCCAGGTACTACTCATATATCTCTTCATTTGTCCTTTATGAAACTCTAATTTGTGGGCCCCACTTAGCTTGCAGCAACGAGGGCTTTTCATCAAGTACCATATGAACCAATTCACCCCATATAGTCTCCAAATGTCATATATATATATATATATATATATATATATATATATATATATATATATATATATATATATATATATATATATATGTTATTATTACATTCTTATAATATACCCTTCATCCTGAACCCGAGCCACAAAATCATTCAGAGCGTTCGCGCCTCGTGGTGGCGCGTTTGCGCTGTATTAGCCCTTTGCTTCCTGCGCGATCGCGCAGACCATTTTCCTGGTCTGCCAGGACGACTTGTAACATCCATATCTCCTTACCCCGATGTCCTATTGAGGAGCGGTTTGTTGCGTTGGAAACTAGACTTCCTGAACTTCACTTTAGACTTTTGTTTCACTTCAAAACTCTTAATATACTAAAACATATTCTTTCTTCCTATTAGACCAAAATTTTCGTACCAAACCTTGTCCAACTTTCCTTCAAAGCCTCGGAAGCTTAATCTCCTTAATTCACTGGTTTTCCAATCCTCCTATAACCTATTACGCGAACGCGGAGTCTTATAATCGTAACATGAGCACCTATGATCTTGCATCTTCTCGACAATAACTCCGATGTCTGCAATCGAATAGCTAATACCTAACGAATCTCGACGTACAGAAACTACGGGGTGTAACATCCTTCCCCCTTTAGAAACATACGTCCTCGAATGTTGCAGTATTGCCAACCTACAACACCATCTTTGATAACTTAAAACCGTTATTCTTTTCTTAGGGTCCGATTACCGTTTTCTTAGACTATAACTTGGTTCAGTCTCTTCTCATCTTCCCTTAACTCTTTCATTGCCTTCAGTTAGCTTCTTTCACTTATTTGTCTTCATGTGCATGGTCGGAAAATAACTGGCATCTCGCTCTTATTTTGTCTCCATTATTGTAGTCTTGACTTATCGTGCCATAACTATTCATCGGCCCGTAAGTATTTCCTTTTTTTTTTTCTCGTTCCTTGTTTCCTTGTTAGTGACCTACTACCTTTCTCATATACGGTGCCCTTTCTACGTTTATCCCTTCCGTACCATCCCGAGCTACTCTTTTTGATATCTGTTGGTCTTGGATATACACTGTACTGACCCCTTGTAGTTCATTGGTCAGCTTCATTAGTCCTTACATCCTTGTCACCATCTCTCTTACCCTTACATTCCGAGTGTTTATCCAACATAACCTTGTCGCTGGTGGGCATAATGGTCGTCTTCCTTAAGTTATTCTCCCCAGTTCCTTTCCAAGACCAGTTCCATCAATCCAAAGTACGTATATACATAATGGTTCTTCACCCTTTACTATCCTTCGCAGTACCATTATACTTATGGTAAACTTATAATCCGAGTTCAAGCTAAATCCCTGGGGCTCCTGCCACAACTTTTTCGTTAGCTTCCTGCACCCAAATCTTGCGATAGAAACCCAGAAGCTTAGGATTACGGCAATTCTCACTCCATTACAACTCTCTTACAACATATATATAGCTTCGATTTCTTTGTACCGGCGATCACTTCATCTGTCGTTATTCCTTATTGGCTTTATGATATGACCTTTTTGCGATGTTAGTTGGGCATAACTTCATGTTGACGGTTCATATTCTCTCGTGTTCAGTATAATTAGTGGTCCATGAACTATTTTCTAATATCCAGTGAACTTTTTTATTTCCATTCATAGGAGTCGTGTTCTTTCTTTCCTTCAACAACGGTGTCCTGGACCCACAAGTTACTGGGGACATCGAGATTCACCACGTCCTTTTATGAAGTCTTCGATTATACCTTACTCCTCATCTTTCTTCTCGACTTTGCTCATAACATATCTAAAACTTCTTAACCTGTGTTCTTCTGCCGTTTATGTATGTATCGTCATTCTTGTCAATATTTCCATGCCCTTCCATCCACTACTAGTCCTTTCGCCCATTTAGCTAACTTACTCATAATTCTTCTTAACTACGCGCTTGTGTTGCAGCTGCGCATCCATGTTTTCCGAGTGTCCTGCTACTTCTTGCTCTTAGCACGGAATTCTTACAATGTACACTCTCTCCATCCTCGTTCATCGAGCCTTCATCCATCTTTCTGATGTCACGGCCAGGTTGTCTTCTCTTCTATGCACGTTACTTACATTTCATTCTATTTCCTTTATAATCGAACCTCTCAGTCTTGACGGAAGTTCTTGCCTAATATCATTAATTTTCTAATCACATGGGTCACCCCATCATCCTCGTTCTTATCTCGGTGATTGATCGGTTTCCTACCGCCAACTCGTTAAAGTATCCTTCTTACTCTCATAGTTAAAGATTTCCAGTTACTTTGCTGCAAAATGCTCCCCTTCTATTTTTTTAATCAACCCATTAGTATACCTTCCCTATTTTCTTTCTTAACCTTCCTTAGGTTCCTTCCTCCTTGAGCGCCTTTCTTCTCTCGTTATTTACAGTATCGACCCTGAAGTTCGTGAAGTATTCCTTGAAACATACAAATCCGTTCTATTCTTAAGTCACTTTTTAGAAAAGCTTCTCTATATCCGAGGCAACCATATCAATATGACTACACATCTATCCCTTTATATATATATTTATATATATATATCTTTCGAGAGTTGGAAATCTTTTAGCATTGTTGCAAGGCTTAATCATTCTTTCTCTTACTTCAATTCCTTGTCGTGGTCACTACCCTTTTAGCCCCACTTATCGAATTCGGTTCTCGAACCCACCATTCCTCTTTTGTTCCATACTACCACACTTTATCCCTTTCACATTCCTACCTTCAAATATTTACCCAAATAGTCTCGTGCTTTGCCCATCGTCTCTCTTGGAGGCTCCACTCACTCATATTTCTTACTTTTGACATTTTGATCTCCTTACCTTTCATATATTCACTTTCTCTCCTTTCTAGATGTCGTTGCATTAGAACTTTCCAAGCCTAACCTGTAGTGAAAGTAACATCAGCTTATCTGGTAATGTTCTTCCGTCACTTGCACTTTATTACCCTGTTCGATCAATGCCTTCAATATACCACAACGTCGGTTGCTGGGATACACCTACCCGTTGATACAACTGTATACGGGATATCATACGCATTCATATATATATATTTTTCTAACGCCTCGATTACAAGGTATTTCCAAACGCTACTTAGCATCATCCTAGTTCTAGAGCTGTGATGCACCTTCTTTCTCTTCACCGGTCTAGTCTGCCTCGTCGTATGCGACCTCTTAAGGTTTGCAACCACTACGCACACTCTACTTTCCCTTAGGATACTCTAGCTTCTCATTTGTCTCTTATGTTTGAATTTATAGGACTTTTAATACACTTCCCAGGGATTACCCATCCTAATATTTCTCTCACTCCAGCACGCTTAACCTCGAAACTCTGATGAAATCCGATGCGTTAATGCTGGTATAATTGCATCCACCTCACTGCATGACCTTTATCACATAATCTAGAGCAAGTTGAAGTCTTAACAAATTCCAAAACATTCTTGTAACGTGTCTCCCTCCTAATTAGAAAGGGTCTTTTACTCTTCTGACTATACATTTACTATTTTAGTCTTTTTAATCCTCAATATTCACCTTTCACCTATGTGTATAACTACCTTTCATCCTAGATTTCTAGATTCCCATTGGTGGTGAAAACACCTTAATCGCCGTTACATATAAATACTTGGTTATCGGCCCTTGGATTTCCGCTCGCCGCTATTAAGTAATAATCTTACACCAAATACACATACATAGAAAATTCCAATAAAGGATCATATACCTATAGCCGATCGGTCTCTAGTCTGATCTGGCAGACTATAAGGTGAAGTGTGCTCCTCGTCATCGTCTACCTACCATCTGCTCATCTGGACTTCATCATCTCTCCCATCTGAGTCTGAGGAATATAGATAACTGGGCAACTCCTGGTTTACCGACGGCCAGGATAGAGAGATAGAGTAATCCGTAACACTCACCGGGGAGGCTGGTCTGACGTAGTGCTCTACCATAGAAGCAGCTGGTATGACCTTGGGGATCTCCTCCTCCGGTGTCCCAAACGATTACCCAGACGAATATGTGTCATAGCTGTCCTCTGGGGGATCCTCCTCCTTGGAAGTCAAAAACTCTGGAGGAATCGTCGCTGGGTCCTCCGAAGGGTCAGTCTCAGTAGAATAACTGAGGCTCTTCCTGCTGGGTCCTGGAGCCTGGGGTCCTGGAGATACTCTAGGGGCCTTCTTAGCACCCCCACTATCTGAAGCTGATCTCTTCATCTCTCGTCAGTCTGTACTTACCTACAGGAATGTCACGACCCGTCTAGAGGGCTGCAATGAGCACCCGGGCACCCTTGGCTTACAGATATACTTACATCTAGGTGAGCCATACGATTAAACATACATCTCTTTCTTATTAATCATGCTAGTCCCATTGGATGACAACATCTGTAAATCATCATTGACATCTATGTCACATCAAATGTATATAAGCCGACAAGGCTATCAAAAGATATAAAAAATATAGGCCGACAAGGCCGGACACGTCTAATCATACACACGTGACTAAGAGCCTCTAAGGAGAGTATAACATATCACATGAGCGGGACAGGACCCCGCTATGCCCATAATTATGTACACAAAAGAATAAGTAAACAAAAGCTATGGCTCCGAACGAAATGGAGCTCTGCTGTGAAGTCTCTAAGAAAACAACTATGGATCAAGCCTGTCTCCATGTGCACCTGCGGGCATGACGCAGCGTCTACAAACAAAAGGACGTCAGTACGAAGAATGTACTGAGTATGTAAAGCATGATCAATATCAATATAGAAGCATAAATAGCAACATAAGAAATAGCATAGGATGGGAGATGGCAATATTGTCGTCATATGCACTTACTTGCCTTTCATAGGAACTTTCCCTTACTAATACGTATTTGTGTACATACATTATTATCCGTATTCCGTGATAGTACCCGTGCCATATTTGTGCTCGTATTCGTATACATGCCCTTATTCACATTCATTTACATAGTCATATTATATTCGTACTCATATCATATACATAGCATTTCCATAGCATACCCGACCACGTAGGATCGGTGTTTCATACATACTTGGCCAACCAAGGCTCAAGGTTACTCATACCTAGCCCTACCAAGGCTTTAGGGTTATTCGTACCCTCTGCAGAGGTGCGCGCGCGTTATGTAATCGTATACAAACTTATTTACATATCATACCCGGCCTCATAAGCTCGGGGTTCTATAATAGTCGTACATATACATAATGGCTCATAAACATCTTTACTTTTAATCATCGTTATAATAATCATCATCGTTATTAGCATTATAGTCATCATCAATAGCATTATCACTACTATCGTCATCCACCTCTTCTACCTTAATAGGCCTACTCGTAATACGAGAAACTTAGTACAATCGTAGCGTATCAAGAATCGTGAGCTTACAAGCTCGGAAGATCAATTCATTTGGAAGACAACATACTCGTATAGAGGATTTAGATGTTTGGCCCAAGAACCATGCCTTATGAAAGAAGGGTTAGCCTTACATACCTTTCCGTCGCACTATTCTACACTTGCGCGTTCCCCTCCAACGTTAGCGTTTCTACCTTCATTAAAGTCATACTATCATTAGAATCGATAATTATCACACATGGCTAAAACTAGGGGAAAATCGGACAACATTTCCTTCACATCATAATTCAACTCCCAAACGTCAACAATACATTCACAATATCATAACAATGACCATTAGTCATTCATATTATCCACATTCCGCAATTTACTTTCATTTGCCCATATCTATGGCTATAACACATGATTTCGTCCATTCACATACAATGTCTATTTCATGGTCTTTCAACGTCATTTATAACCCATTCATGTCACAATATAACAACAATCATGATTCGATTCCAACTAATTCTCTAAATGGCACTATTCATCATTCGTGACCCATTTTACCATATTGTTCTACACTCCAAGTATTTCAACTCTCCAATATCTTAAACAACATATAAACATCATGAATCTTACCTTAGATGTTGTACGAACAAGCTTTAGTTGATAATACTCCACTTTGAGCAAAACCCTAGTTTATCTCCATTTGGATTTCTTGACATTGGATGATCTTTGATGGTTTTATTACTCTTGATTTACTTGTTTTATGTTGTTGGTCACCAAATATCTTTGAATTCTTGTGGAATAAATGTAGAGAGATGTTTTAGAGAGAAGGGGTGTGATGTAGAAGTGAAATGAAATAAGCCTTGGTCCTCTTATTTAATGACTTGAAAATCTGATTTGGAGTGCACAGTGGTCGTAAACTTGGTTTACGGTCCGTATTCCAGTTTACGGACCGTCCTTCATGGTCGTATTTAATCATACCAGAATCAGAAACTGAGGCTGAAGCATGGTGATTTGCGATCACGGTTTACAGGCCGTAAACCACTTCACGGTCCGTATTTTGGGTCGTATTTAACCATTTGATCTATTGGCAGAAAGTTGAAGTTTTGGAAGCCAAAATACGACATGGCAGTTTACGGACCGTATACCACTTTACGGTCCATATTTCACTTTACGATCAACTGGCCAGAATGCAAGCCTGCAACTTTTCACATTTCCAAAACCTATAATTAGTCATTGCGGAGCATAACCTATCTCTTATCGCAATTTCCTTTGGAATCTTATTTAGGGTCATCAAATGTTTTTTCTTACTCATGGAAACATCATACACTCGTGCTCATCACTAGGTCATTCACTTGCGTACCAACAGAAGATTTCCGAGGTGTAACAAGGAAAACGGATCAGAAGCAATCTTTCCTAGACTCTGACTCTATCGCACGATCTAAGATAGAAAGAAAGGTTAATGATTCCTAAATGCCCTGCAACCTCCTGTTTATAAGTGTGGACGGCTTCACACCCATAAACAGGACTCTACCGCACACGATCTGTAGACAATCCCTAGGACGAACTGCTCTGATACCACTTTTGTCACGACCCAAACCGATGGGTCGTAACAAGTACCCGACCATTGCTGGCCAAGAACTCCTATGCCTGCATTTACTTCTCACTGACTATCGTGGGCCCATATAAAATCTGTAACTGAGCTATACTGTGTCCCGAACAACCAACATAAAAGACACTGAACTGGAAGCTCACAGCCAACACATACATATAAACATAAATATCGAGAGTAACAGCACAAGACGATTGGCCACTTCATATATACTGTATAACAAAATAAGTGCCGACGAGGCTGTATAACAACACGACTACATATCACAGTCTACAGACCTCTATGGAGTACAAACTGTAGAAAGGACAGGGCAAGGCCCTGCCATACCCATTTATGTACATAACATAATAGCATACCAAAAGGGTTGTAGCTCCGGATCAATGGAGTGTACTGACTGCTGCTAAGGGGAGGTCCTACTGCGGTGGATCGTCTTGCCGGCTATCTCATCCTGCGGGCATGAACGCAGTGTCCACAAGAAAGGAAGTCAGTACGAGTAATGTACCGAGTATGTAGGGCATGAACGATAATATGATAATATGTACAGAACATGAACAACAACATAATAAGGAAATATGAAATATATAAGAAAAAGGTATGATTGTAACTGCTTGCCTCTTAAGGCGGAATCATGCATGCTCACTTTTACCTTCAAAACATATCACCTATACATACATAAACTGTCTGAATCAAATAACATCATTAGCCCATGTCCGGGCCTCCGGCGTCCGGGGTAATCATCTCACGCCGCCCACTAGTGGTGCTGCCCGTGCCTTATAGACACAGTGTAATCATCCATAAGCCGCCCACTACGCCCTCTGTAGTGGTGCTGCCCGGCCGTATAGGCGCGGTGTAATCATCACAACATAAGCATGCATAGGAGCCCAATCAAAAGCTATAACTCCATCGGAGTGACGTAAGGTCGGTAACCTCCGATTGTATTATGGAATAATCATGATCGTCGCGTCTCACCTTGAAGGGACGAGCATTTTAAGGTGAGACTATCAATGAAGAATATCATCATGGGAAAACATAGAGTAAGATCATAAATATCATAAAGTGTCAATCCATACACTTTGGAGCTTTTAGAAAAAGAGTCATCATCCATGAATAAAATTAACAAAATCAAGAAATAGCTCAACGTTCTCATATTATCATTGATCTCATAACTTGAGACTTTTAAACATAAAATCATCACTATCACAATCATCATAGAGATGTGCTCATCTTTGACATCACCATTATCATTGTAAAAACACATGTCCATCATTGTTGTCATAAGAGCTTCCAGAATCATAAATCTCTGGATTGGAAAAATACGGACATTTTGGAAAAAATTTATGGGTTATCAGGAAAGGAGTCATGCCTTGAATCATGAGCTTCTAACGTTTAGAAACAAGGTGGTTATGGAAACATTTATAGAATCAAACATAGGAATCATGCCTTTGAAAGAAAGGGACAAGCCTTAACATACCTGTTCAACCTCCTATTGGCTACGCTTATGCATTCGAGCTCGTAAGTCTACATTTAAGAGGATTTACACTAACGTTATCCTCTTTATCGCACACTTATTCCAAGTTTCAAATCAAACTATTCTATATTCTGCCGAAAATCGGGCAGCATCTCCCCTGTTTATATGCCTTGCCCAAATTCTCAATTCAACAACCAACAACAATCACAACAATACCAACATTAACCATAATATTTCCAACTCCAAAATACTTCCTAAACATCCCATATGGTGTTTGTCCCATTTTTCCATCAACAGAATTAATTTACAACAGTTTAACAATTCCTTCTCCGTAAATAAACCAAGGTTAACGTTAATAACATGAGATTCATACCTTTATCTTGATAATAATGCTATATATTCACTCCTACACCTTGAACTTAAGCCACAACGCCTCAATACACAATTTTATAGTTGCAACTATACACCGTCTGGACCGGGATTTGGGAATTATACCTGGTTTCGGGCTAAAAAGTTGATGTTGGAAAGTTGGAGAATATTCTGGATGTTTTGAGGAGGTTTGGGTGTGTTTGGTGTGAAAATAGGGGGCCTCCCCCTTTTATAGAACGGTCCAGGTTCTGGCTGGATCGACTTAATTTTCCTTCAGCGCGTTCGCGCAGCCTTAGTTTTTCTACATGCGCCTTCATTCAGCAAAAAGGTCATAACTCTTGATCCCGATATCGTGTGAGGCCCCACGACCTATGGTTTGAAAGCTCTTTCAATTATATACAACTTTCATGCTTGGTGTGTTTCCAAATTACAAACTTATAATGTCGTTTTGGCCCCTCCAATTCAGATCATCCGAAAATGTTTCCTTAAATCGTTCTTTTGGAGGGCTTATGCCCATATTTGGCTTAAGGGTCCTTCTTAGGACTTGCTCAACTTTCCAAGTACTACTCATATATCTCTTCATATGTCCTTTATGAAAATCCGATTTGTGGGCCCCATTTATCTTGCAGCAATGAGGGCTTTACATCAAGTGCCATATGAACCAATTCACCCCATATGGTCTCCAAATGCCATATATATATATATATATATATATATATATATATATATATATATATATATATATATGTTATTATTACATTCTTATAATATACCCGTCATCCTGAACCCGAGCCACAAAATCGTTGAGCGCGTTCGCGCCTCGTGGTGGCGCGTTCGCGCTGTATTAGCCCTTGGCTTCCTGCGCGTTCGCGCAAACCATTTTCCTGCTCTGCCAGGACTACTTGTAACGTCCATATCTCCTTACCCCGTTGTCCTATTGAGGAGCGGTTTGTTGCGTTGGAAACTAGACTTCCTGAACTTCACTTTAGACTTTTGTTTCACTTCAAAACTCTTAATATACTAAAACATATTCTTTCTTCCAATTAGACCAAAATTTCCGTACCAAACCTTGCCCAACTTTCCTTCAAAGCCTCGGAAGCTTAATCTCTTTAATTCACTGGTTTTCCAATCCTCCTATAACCTATTACGCGAATGCGGACTCTTATAATCGTAACATGAGCACCTATGATCTTGCATCTTCTCGACAATAACTCCGATGTCTGCAATCGATTAGCTAATACCTAACGAATCTCGACGTACAGAAACTACGGGGTGTAACATCCTTCCCCCCTTAGAAACATTCGTCCTCGAATGTTGCAGTATTGTCAACCTACAACACCATCTTTGATTCCTTAAAACCGTTATTCTTTTCTTAGGGTCCGATTACCGTTTTCTTAGACTATAACTTGGTTCAGTCTCTTCTCATCTTCCCTTAACTCTTTCATTGCCTTCAGTTAGTTTCTTTCACTTCTTTGTCTTCATGTGCATGGTCAGAAATTAACTAGCATCTCGCTCTCATTTTGTCTCCATTATTGTAGTCTTGACTTATCGTGCCATAACTATTCATCGGCCCGTAAGTATTTCCTCTTTTTTTCTCGTTCCTTGTTTCCTTGATAGTGACCTACTACCTTTCTCATATACGGTGCCCTTTCTTCGTTTACCCCTTGTAGTTCATTGGTCAGCTTCATTAGTCCTTACATCCTTGTCCCCATCTCTCTTACCCTTACATTCCGAGTGTTTATCCAACATAACCTTATCGCTGGTGGGCATAATGGTCGTCTTCCTTAAGTTATTCTCCCCAGTTCCTTTCCAAGACCAGTTCCATCGATCCAAAGTACGTATATACATAATGGTTCTTCACCCTTTACTATCCTTCGCAGTACCATTATACTTATGGTAAACTTATAATCCGAGTTCAAGCTAAATCCCTGGGGCTCCTGCCATAACATTTTCGTTAGCTTCCTGCACCCAAATCTTGCGATAGAAACCCAGAAGCATTAATTACGGCAATTCTCACTCCATTACAACTCTCTTACAACATATATATAGCTTCGATTTCTTTGTACCGGCGATCACTTCATCTGTCGTTATTCCTTATTGGCTTTATGATATGACCTTTTTGCGATGTTAGTTGGGCATAGCTTTATGTTGACGGTTCATATACTCTCCTGTTCAGTATAATTAGTGGTCCATGAACTATTTTCTAATATCCGGTGAACTTTTTTATTTCCATTCATAGGAGTCGTGTTCTTTCTTTCCTTCAAAAATTTCCAAACTACCAATCGTTATTCCTTTTATTACCACCGTCATTGTCATCCCAGTGTCCTTTGGGTTCATCATCTGCTCTAACACCGTTTGTGAATTTAGCTTGGAGACCTTTCTTGCTCTTTTCATTACGCTTTAGGGCATGTCACTACATACTTAGGTACGACATAATTTTACCCGATGCGAGGGATTCAAATCATGGTCTAGAAATGTCATAGCTCATGTCGGCATGAAGCATTCCCTTGAGTTGTCTTCCATACTTTCTTTCTATGTCTGCCTCATGGCACACTTATTTTCCATTCGTTTCTATTTCTTTCTGGTACCTTCCTGATATGTCGATACGCCTCAAACTTTGGCCTTGAGCTAATAAATTTCTTCTTCTGGAGCTTGAGAACATCATAATTCCTTTCAAGTCCAATATGTTCTTCCCCACTTATTAAAGAGATCCTAATACACCAATAGCTTTCGAATATCCATCGTCTTCGGCAATTATTTGCCGCCCTTCACGGCCTTCTCAAGGTTGGAGTTCTGTAATCATATGGTCTGCCTTATTTATCCTTTTTGCTAGTTACACTCTTACGTTCAATTGAAATACTCATAAGGGTATCCAATTCCGATGCCTTCTTTTTCGTCTTTTCATACCTCTGTCTTTTATGACTAATGGTGTCCTGGACCCACAAGTTACTGGGGACATCGAGATTCACCACGTCCTTTTATGAAGTCTTCGATTATACCTTACTCCTCGTCTTTCTTCTCGACTTTGCTCATAACATATCTAAAACTTCTTACCCTGTGTTCTTCTGCCGTTTATGTATGTATCGTCATTCTTGTCAATATTTCCAGGCCCTTCCATCCACTACTAGTCCTTTCGCCCATTTAGCTCACTTACTCATAATTCTTCTTAACTACGCGCTTGTGTTGCAGCTGCGCATCCATGTTTTCTGAGTATCCTGCTACTTCTTGCTCTTAGCGCAGAATTCTTACAATGTACACTCTCTCCATCCTCATTCATCGAGCCTTCATCCGTCTTTCTGATGTCACGGCCTGGTTGTCTTCTCTTCCATGCACGTTCATTACATTTCATTCTATTTCCTTTATAATCGAACCTCTCGGTCTTTACGGAAGTTTTTGCCTAATATCATTAATTTTCTAATCACATGGGTCACCCCATCATCTTTGTTCTTATCTCGGTGATTGATCGGTTTCCTACCGCCAACTCGTTAAAGTATCCTTCTTACTCTCATAGTTAAAGATTTCCAGTTACTTTGCTGCTAAATGCTCTCCCTCTTTTTTTTTCATAATCAACCCATTAGTATACCTTCCCTATTTTCATTCTTAACCTTCCTTAGGTTCCGTACTCCTTGAGCGCCTTTCTTCTCTCCTTATTTACAGTATTGACCCTAAATTTCGTGAAGTATGCCTTGAAACGTGCAAATCCGTTCTATTCTTAAGTCACTTTTTTGGAAAGCGTCTCTATATCCGAGGCAACCATATCAATATGACTACACATCTATCCCTTTATATATATATATATATATATATATATATATATATATATATATATATATATATATATATATATATATATATATATCTTTCGAGAGTTGGAAATATTTTAGCATTGTTGCAAGGCTTAATCATTCTTTCTCTTACTTCAATTCCTTGTCGTGGTCACTACCCTTTTAGCCCCACTTATCGAATTCGGTTCTCGAACCCACCATTCCTCTTTTGTTCCATACTACCACACTTTATCCCTTTCACATGCCTACCTTCAAAGTTTTACCCAAATAGTCTCGTGCTTTGCCCATCGTCTCTCTTGGAGGCTCCACTCACTCATATTTCTTACTTTTGACATTTTTATCTCCTTACCTTTCATATATTCACTTTCTCTCCTTTCTAGATGTCGTTGCATTAGAACTTTCCAAGCCTAACCTGTAGTGAAAGTAACATCAGCTTATCTGGTAATGTTCTTCCGTCACTTGCACTTTATTACCCTGTTCGATCAATGCCTTCAATATACCACAACGTCGGTTGCTGGGATACACCTACCCGTTGATACAGCTGTATACGGGATATCATACGCATTCATATATATATTTTTTCTAACGCCTCGATTACAAGGTATTTCCAAACGCTACTTAGCCTCATCCTAGTTCTAGAGCTATGATGCACCTTCTTTCTCTTCACCGGTCTAGTCTGCCTCGTCGTATGCGACCTCTTAAGGTTTGCAACCACTCCGCACACTCTACTTTCCCTTAGGCTACTCTAGCTTCTCATTTGTCTCTTATGTTTGAATTTATAGGACTTTTAATACACTTCCCAGGGGATTACCCATCCTAATATTTCTCTCACTCCAGCACGCTTAACCTCGAAACTCTGATGAAATCCGGTGCGTTAATGCTGGTATAATCGCATCCACCTCACTGCATGACCTTTATCACATAATCTATAGCAAGTTGAAGTCTTAACAAATTCCAAAACATTCTTGTAACGTGTCTCCCTCCTGGCGCGTTCGCGCAGACCAATTTCCTGGTCTGCCAGGCCGACTTGTAAGGTCCATATCTCCTTACCCCGATGTCCTATTGAGGAGCGGTTTGTTGCATTGAAAACTAGACTTCCTGAACTTCACTTTAGACTTTTGTTTCACTTCAAAACTCTTAATATACTAAAACATATTCTTTCTTCCAATTAGACAAAAATTTCCATACCAAACCTTGCCCAACTTTCCTTCAAAGCCTCGGAAGCTTAATCTCCTTAATTCACTGGTTTTCCAATCCTCCTATAACCTATTACGCGAACTCGGACTCTTATAATCGTAACACGAGCACCTATGATCTTCCATCTTCTCGACAATAACTCCGATGTCTGCAATCGAATAGCTAATACCTAACGAATCTCAACGTACAGAAACTACAGGGTGTAACAGTTGACACGCCACCATCTCTGAATATCCATGTGGCTGATTGACGGTGTAAGTCGACGGCCATAAATGTGTCGACGGGCCGTCGACCCGCCCATCAAACCGCCCCGCAGGAACCTTCTTGATCCATCTATATATAATTAATCCCATTACTTTATTCCTTATTTCCTCCTTCCCATACTAGAGAAAACCCTTAAATATTTCCTCTGAACAAATTCCATCATATTGAAGGAGTTTTACCAAGATCCGAGCCCCGTAAACCCGAGCTAGTTGAGGAAAAAGGTTATTTCTAGGGTTTCAATGAAGTTGATGAGCTTGGGAATTGGAGTTGGAGTTTGATTTTGGAGTTCTAGTTCCTTTATGGTATGTATAAGATTCCTACCCTTTTATTGAGTTATTTATCAAGGATTTTAGTGGTTTTAAGTTAAGGAAATATAGTTATAAAAGTGATGGGTGAATAAGGGTTAAGTTGAGACAAGGGGCGGTTTGGGAGGGGATTTGGAGTCGAATTGATTATATTTTGATATGTAGGAATTGATATGGCTATTGTTGATGTTGTTGTTGATGGTTGGGTTGAATTGGAATTGAAGGATTATTGACTTTACAAAGGAGATGCTGCCCGAATTGTGTAAAGTTGTAAACTAGATTAAGGTTGATGTATGAGTATGTTCTAGTCTAATAATTTGTACTTGGTCTTGTGTGTAGATTTTCCAAGCTCGGGATAGTAGCATAGCTAGCTTGAAAATTGAACAAGGTATGTTAAAGCTATCTTTTCTTTCATTTTGGCACGATCTTATGATAGGAACGAACAAACGTGTAAACAAGCTTCCATATTACTCTACTCTTAGAAGCACTAGGAGTACCTCAATCTTTGATGATCTTATACTCCTTATTATGATTGTTCCTTCTGTTCTTGGGTCCTGAGATTTCACATATCGATAATATTAGCTCAAAAGATGTCTATCGGAGTTAGAACAACCTTATGTCACTCCGAGAGTTCTAGTGTGACATCCCGTAAATTCGAGTTAGGTGTGAATGTATGAAAACCAGTATTAAGTTGATATTTTAGCTATATTAATCCATTCGAGATGAATTTGGGTGATAAGAAATCGTTTTGAAGTCAACCCAAATAGTGAATTTCGTGAGAGTTCTCAAACTCGTCTAAATTTCAGTAGGCCTGATTTCTAAGCTGTTTTCATACATATAGGTTGGGAATTTGGGAAAACTTCCTTAATCAAAGTTGTAGATCTTTAAAATATCTCTCCAACGGATGGTCTCCCAGCTCCAACTATGCTAGGATTTATACCTATTCTACTGAGCATCATCTGTGTAGTGCAAAAATTAGGCGTGCGCGGCGCCGGGGCGCCGCCCCAAGACAAATTTCCAGCAAACTCAAAATTTTGACGCCGTCAAAATGGATATATTGTTTGCGCCGCCCTGGGCTACGCACCAGGCCATTTTATGCCTGAAGCGATTTTTCTCGAATTTTTTAAAAGCCTAACTTCGTTATATTCATTCCCACTTCGTTTTGGCCGACTTTTTGAGAGGAAACAACCCTAGGGTTTTCCCAAAACATATGAGGTAAGTTCTTGATCAATTCCCATCATTACCTCATCAATCTAGCATCAAATTAATACTAGTTCATCTTTCACAAACCCTAGATTCTTGAAACCCAAGAAAGTGAAGAAGAAAGGGACGTTTGGGAGAAGTTAATATTCCTTCAATAAGGTATGATCCTTGAATTTTGTGATATTATTGAAAGGGTTTAGACTAGTGTAGGCTGTCCTATGAGATTAGAATCCATGATTGATTCATGAAGTGTTCAAGAAAACGTTGTAGTGATGAAAACCCTAGCTCTCGTTGGTAAGAAGGGTTTATGGGTGGAAATTGGTTAGAGTTCTAACCTCTCCTATCTAAAAATATTGTAGAATAATTCTTGGATTGTGGGAAGTACGCTTGAGCGGGAATTAAGGTATGCCTCTTTTGAAAACCTTCTTTGATGTATGAGTATATTTTAAAAATCTTCTTTTCAAGTATGTCTAGATTTTCCCAAAAATATTTCTCGAAGTATGTCTCTATTTCAAAAATCATCTTTGCAAGTATGTCTACTTTTGAAGTACGTTTGTATAGTGAAAGCATGATTTGTATTTGAGAATCCTCTCTTGATTGTTTGTATAAATCATAACTCTTGTCTGGTGGAAGTTCGTTTGGAATTAAAGATGATTTCTTTTAGACAAGGTCATCTGTGTGTAGGGTCAAGCCCTCATCGAACCTTATATGAACTATACTACTTTGTGAAACTCGCTTTTCCTATTATTGGATGATTGAACTTACTTTTCTAAAGGTTGGGCCTTAAACTTGTTTTCTTGTTGAATGGATTTCCTGAACTTGCAAATTAAATAAGAGATTTGAATAAGATTGTAAATCGGCTATGACTTGAAACACCTCAATTTAGAGATGATGACATGAGAAGTGAGATTCGGCTCTAAGCCATTATTGATGATTCGGTAATATGCCATGATTTGTATTTTGTTGGTGTTTTCGCCTGTATGGGCAAGATGTGCTAGTCCAGAGGACGATTAGCTGTTATGGATCCTAACGTATCGATACGAGTATTTCTGTGTTAGTCCAGAGGACGATTGACCTCCGTTGCTTCCTAGCCAGGAGTATCTATTGTTGTTCTAGTCCAGAGGACGATTAGCCTCCGTATCTTCCTAGATCGGAGAATCTATGGCTGTGCTAGTCCAGAGGACGATTAGCGTCCGTCGCTTCCTAGCCCGGAGTATCTATTTTTGTGCTAGTCCAGAGGACGATTAGCCTTCGTGTTTTTCTAACCCGGAGTATCGATTGATTGATCAGCCTGTGAGTGGCTTGTTTCGTACTTTGATTAGCCTGTGAGTGGCTTGTTTCGTATCTTGTTGCCTGTGAGTGGCTTGCGGTGATAGTGAATTCGTAAGTGAAATAGTTGGACTGGTAAATGGTAATGAGTTAAGTTAATGTGTCCATCGTTGTTGGATTCTGTGATGACTCTTCAATGTATCTGACTTACTTTATTCTTGGGTTTGGAACTGCTATTTTCATTGATATCATTTTATTAATTTTATTAATCATATCTTGTTTTGTTAACTATTTGCCCTTAGACACTCACTGAGTACCTAGTACTCAGGCATACCATTGTTGTTTTTTATGGTATGTTAGGTATCATTGAGGAGCAGGTTTGTGATATGCCTATGAATTAAGAGAACTTGCTGCTTTCGAGACTATTTGGTAAGCCCACATGATTGTTCGTGGGGCACCATTTTATCTTTACATTTTTTTTCCTTTTTTAGTTTCGGGCTGCGTCCCAATGTTTTTAGACACTCTTTATTATCTTAGAAGCTCCATAGATAGTATATATTCTTGTGGGTAGTTGTCGAGTTGTTTAACTCTTGGGCACGTGATACGTTTGATTTAGTTTTATAATATTAAAGACCTCCGCTAATTTAATTCATATCTCATCATTCGTTTGAATTTATTTTTATAAACTATTGGAGGTGATTATTGAACCTGGCGGGTTCAAGTGTTATTATTGCATCTTTTAGGTTCTTCTGATGTTGTTCATGACGTCAGATGCCGGTCATGTCTAGGGTGGGTTTGGGACGTGACAAGCTTGGTATCAGAGCCTAGGTTTAAATGTGTCCTAGGAGTTGTCTGTGTCTATGGAGCTGTGTTTAGTGGAGTCTTCCTTGTGTAGCCTGATCACCTGCATGATCGAAAGACTACCAGGGCATTTATAGGTGTTTCTCATTCTTCTTTATTCTAGATTGTGCTATAGAGCTTTGACTTCCTTTAGGATCGTTCTGATGCGTTTGTTACTCGTGCCTTATGGAGATGGTTTTACCTCGTGCTGCAGTTTCATCCCTAGTGAACGATGGTGCTAGGAAGTGCGCGCTGGTTGTGAAGAACACTTTGATGGATGGTACAGAGTGACTTGGAATTTTATAGTAGGTGTTGGTGGTGATTGTAGGGTGTGATTGTTGATGTTGCGAGGTAAGTATTCTAACTATATGTTCACTTAAAGAGAATTCGTTGATCGATTCGAGCTTGACTCTTTCTTATATAACTCAGTATCTTACCCTTGATTTTGGTGTGGAACTCAAGCGATTGTTAAAACCCTATACTATGAATACCCCTACTAAGTATTCTCGTTATTGCTTATAGAATCTATAGAGATTGTGTAGTTGTAGTTAAGGGTCATGAGTGTCACACCCAGACCTTACTAACGTGTGACGGGCACCTGACCCTTATTTAGGGCCGAGCGAACCCTCAGACTTCTTTTGTATAGAAAATCACATCAAACTTCTTAAATCGAAAAAGGTAAAATGCATAGTAAATTTTTTTTTTCAGAAAGTATTCTTTGAAGCCGAACGGATCCACAATCATATAGAATTCAGTACAATATATCACAGACTGACAAATCGGCTGACGGAGCCGCTTACAGACTGACAACCAACACCTACGACACTGTCTGCAAAGTCTATAACATAAGTCCAGAACCATAACATACCAACTCTGACTCGACAGCACTCCAGGAGCAATTGGAGCTTACCAACTCCGCTGGATCATCTCCTGTAATAACTTCAGCTCATCTGGGAGTACCTGCGTGGCATGAAACGCAGCCCCCGAATAACAGGGGGTCAGTACGGAAAATGTACCGAGTATGTAAAGCGAAAATGTCACAAGTATAATCATAATCCGAACCAGAAGTACAGAAATATAACGAACAGAATCGAACCCAAATCCGAAACGGACATACAGAGTTTGGCTGGCAGAATCATCGTACAGATCTGGGGCACAAAATGTGACTGACATGATCATAATCAGAGCCAGAGGTACAGAATGTAAGGTCCGGATCAGATCATCAGAAGTGTAATATACAGAGACGTGATTCAACCGGACAGACAGAAGTATACCGGACAGAATCATAATCCAGACGGACGGACAGAATTATAATCCAGACGGGCGGACAGAATTATGATCCAGACGGATGGACAGAGTCATAATCCAGACGGACAGAGCGAATCCTAATCCAGACGGACGGGCAAAATCATAATCCAGACGAACGGACAGAATCATATCATAATCCAATCAGACAGACAGAATCATAATAGGGCACAGGAACGTGGTCGCCACTCCTGCCTTTGGCGCCACAACATATCACATTTCAGAAGATTTCATATCTTAGAACATCTCCGTCACATAGCACATCATATCATAACCACGGTAACCCCGGGGACAGATCACACGCCGGGAAACCGGACACATCATGCTTCGTAACATATACACGGTAACCGGGGACGGACATATACCACAGTACCCCGGAACCGGACACATCATACTTCGGAATTCATACATGGGACCCGGCCCCCCGACAAGGGACTCGGCGGCCCATCCGCACGATATAAACCGGCCCGGGACCCGGTGAAAGAGATCGTGACACATGCACGAGCAGAGTAGTGAGAAACCAAATGCACATATAATCAGACTCGATAGAATAATCGAACGTGCTATCAGAATATTCATAACAGATTACCCATATCAGAATGCTTATATTAAAATACTTATGTCGGAGTACTCATATCAGAATACTTATGTCAGAATGCTTAGGTCAAAATACTTATATCAAAATACTTATATCAGAGTAGTTATATCAGAATACTTATGTCGGGATTCTCATATCCAAAATACTTATATCCGAATACTTCTATCAAAATGTTTACGTCAAATTTCTTGTATCGGAGTACTTATGTCAAAATACTTTTGTCAAAATATCCATATGCAAAATACTTGTATCCAAATGCCTATATCGGAATACTCATATCAGAATTTCCAGATACTCATATCAGAGAGTACATACAGTTCATAACATATCCAGAACAATAGCCCAAGTTCCTCTTAATTACTATGCGGAAATGAGTCCAATAGAGCAATACAAATAGGGTTCGTGAATTATGGGCCCACCTCGGATTAAGTCGAGGTGGCGTATATAAACTATGAACATTTAGCCTTATAGAGTCATCCATGAAGGTTTCAGGGCAATCTGGTTTCCTTTGTAGAAGTTACGGACGTTCAAACTATGTTTCCATCAAAGCATAAGGTTCTTAGTTCAATTTCACTGAATGAATAGGGGTCAAAATCAAGCTCGGATTTCTAGGAATAGAGTTTCCCTCGAGACTCGTATCATAGCCTATTACAACTAGGACATGCCAAAAGAAAGGAAGGGTAAGTCTTACATACCTTTTCCGCTTCTTAAGCTTCTCCAAATTCGAATCCCGTTTCCTCCAAAACCTACAAATGGTCATGTTTACCAAATGTAAATTACAAAACGTTAGGAATTCAATCTTAACCAATCCTTGTCTTAATCTTTCAAATGGATTCACCTATATTCTGCCCAAATTTCGGCAGCATTTCCCCTGTAAATACACCATCCCGAGAATATGGCTCGGCCCAAATCAACATCAACAGTAATCCGGGAATTCAACCCGGCCAATCTATCAACAATACCAACAATTATTCTAACAACACTTCAATATCAAATTCAATTCACACAATATTTCAAACAACTCAAACAAGGCTCCAACTCTCCCGAAATTGCCTCCAAATCCGAGAACTACACCAAACACATTCTTCTCTTCCAAATTCATAACTTATACCATTACCCCACACATTAACAATACAATTCTCCTAAATACAAGAATTACATAAAATTCACATAAATTTCCAAATCATCCCACAACCAACATAACATTATTTTGAGTCACTAAACTTGCACTTCTCATCACAGAATTCATAACGACGGCAACTAAAACGCTAACGACAATTTGTTTATTTTTCAACACACCAAGAGGGGCCATTCGGCCCACACCCAACACACACACCTAAGGAGAATTTTCATTCTTTTCTTCACACTACAATATTCAAAACATGCTAATTAACCTTAATTCATGACTTTCATCACAACATACACACGACCCAACCATCACACGGCCTTACTTACAACACACATTATTTTCATGATTTCCATGCATTTCTACACACCACGACATCCACAAGCATCCATAATACATAAAAGAAGATTGAATTCTTACCTTTTCTTCCAAACTTCTTCACTTGGCTAAGGTCTCAAATTGATGAAACAAGCCCTCCATCTTCCAAAACAACTCCACCATGTTGTAGAGGACCCTTGAATTGGTAGGAATACAACAAGAAAATAATTTTTGGGACAAACTTTCAAGAGACAAAAATTGGAGACCATGGCCGAAATTGGCCCTTTGGTTTTCTCCTTGTTCTTTCCTTTTTCTCTCAAGTTTTCATGAACCTTCTCAAGGCATATGATGAATTTTCATCCATGTGCCATATTTATTAAGAGGTCATGTGCATGGCACATGCCTATCTTATTTTATTTTCCTTTCTTCTTTTCTAGAAATTTCTTCAATTTATAGCAAGGATGACTTATTTGCCATCCTTCTTCTTTTTTTTGGAATTTTCATGAAACTCTTGTAAGATTCCCATTTTGGCCCTCGACTTTTCTCAATATTACTATTTTGCCCCTAACCTTCCACATTATTTTCATTGGCCATTTTGCAAATTCCTCTTTTTACCCTTGGCCTTTCCCAACATTTTCATACTACCACTGTTCATGAATAATATTCCAAACAACTCGTACATTAAAATCATCCTTGGCAATGACCTTGTCCTTAACTTGCCATGACTTTCTCGAATTATCCGAACGTACAAAATACGGGATATAACATTCTCCCCCTCTTTTAGAACATTCGTCCTCGAATGTTCAACTAATCTCATGAGGTCTTGTAGCACTTCGGGGGTCCCGTTTGTGGTCACTCTTTTCTTTGTGCCCATATGTCACGACCCAGCCCCGTGGGCCGCAACTAGCACCCTACCTGGGTACCCAGACCGAATCACATATTCATTATCAAATCCAAACTTATTTCCGAATTTTTCGAAATCATATCAAACGTAGTTTATATCAAAATATGTCTTAAGCGGTCGCACCAAATCAAAATGCCATATCAAATACAAACTGAGCGGCGGAATAGACATCGCCAGTCAAAAGTGCAAACGTAAGCATAAGGGCCATTTGGGGCCATCATAATGAACAGACCGCTTTAAGACCAAAAAATGAAATCAAACCAACAGATACAGGACCCTCATCCCACATATATGACTACAGGCCTCTACAAATTCAAAACAAAGACATATGGCGAGACAGGGCCCCGCCGTACCCAAATAGTCAAATGTACAGAATATATACAAAGCAAAAGGAGTCTGTACCAAAAGTGGACTCCGGATCAAAGAGGAGAACTCCAGAATAGCAAGGAGTGAAGCCTACTGTGGAGGATCACCGATATCTGCACCTGCGGGCATAAAACGTAGCCCCCGAAGAAAGGGGGTCAGTACGAAATATGTACTGAGTATGTAAAGCACGGAGTACAGAAGTATGGATCAAAACCGAAGCAAACCAGATGAAAAAGTGGAGTACAAATCGGTATGTCAAAATCCGTATCAAAAACATATACGTATACATAATGCAAACGAAAACATGCAAGCGCTTAGGAACGTGGTCGCCACACCGACGCTGGCGCCACACACAGCATAACACCAGAAGGTTTCAAATCCCCGTACATCCCCGAACACAAAAATAATCATAGGTGAGCGTATCGCATCACGAGCCATATCACAGCATAACTCCAAACGGAACCCGACCCTATGGCGAAGCCTCGGGAACCGTAACACAGCATACAGCTGAATTATCATAAAGCGCACGAATCAAAACCGGCCCGGAAACTGGTGAACGAAGTCATAATAAGGCACGAGCGGAGTCGTGAGCAAACAAATGCAAATCATACTTCAAAATAGTCTTTCAAAACAGAGTAATCCCATAAGTCATTTCATAATACAAAATAATCGAATACTTAGTCGATATAAGGTTTCATTTCACAAGACGTTTCCAAAATAGTACGTATAGCTCAAAACGTAACTTAGCGCATCGTAATATTCAAAACATATCCCGTAGGAGGAAGTTCCAAAATCGAAAGTAGCATGTCAAACTTTATTTACAATGATAGCCCAATAAGACAAATAGGGCGTTTCGGGGTAGCGGGCCCACCTCGAGTCAAATTGAGGTGGCGAGCATATTTATCGAACGTTTATAGGCCAAAGGTCATACATAATCATTTCTAAGTTACCCGACCACATTTCGATAGGTTTCGGACGAGTGGTGGCATTCTAGCCAAAATAGAGCCCTTAGGCTTCAATTGAATTGAATGAATAGTAACTTTTCTGTGGATCGGGTTTCGAGGAGCAGAAATGCTCCGGAAGTTCTCATATTCACCTATCATACTAAGATATGCCAAACGAAGGAGTGGGAAGATTTACATACCTTACAGACGTCTTACGCTCTCCCAAAAGTCAAGTCCCGTTTCGTCCGAAATCTGCAAATGGTCAAAGTTACCAATTGAGATTCTTAGGCTTAAAAAGCTCCAGGCTGTACTAGTGGGGGTGTAGCAGACCCCTCAGAGTGAGGCACATCCTCAGGCAAGTCATAAACACGAGCCCGGGTAGCTCGCTGTGCCTGGCTAGTCTCTCCCATCCTCGCTTTGCCCTTCTGGGCCGTCGTTGCCTTCTTCGGAGGTATCACTGCAAACACAATAGCGAGTCAGATCAAAATCATCCTAGTAGCACAGCTCTATCGCACGATCTAAGATTCCAAAGAAAGTAACATCCTAAATGCCCTGTAGCTTCCTGTTTATAGATGTGGTGCACAACACATCGATAAACAAGACTCTACGAGACACGGCCTGTAGACATTCCGAGGACAAACCGCTCTGATACCACTTTTTTCACGACCCAGCCCCGTGGGCCGCGACTAGCACCCTACCTGGGTACCCAGACCGAATCACATATTCATTATCAAATCCAAACTTATTTCCGAATTTTTCAAGATCATATCAAACGTAGTTTATATCAAAATATGTCTTAAGCGGTCGCACCAAATCAAAATGCCATATCAAATACAAACTGAGCGGCGGAATAGACATCGCCGGTCAAAAGTGCAAACGTAAGCATAAGGGACATTTGGGGCCATCATAATGAACAGACAGCTTTAAGACCAGAAAACGAAATCAAACCAACACATACAGGACCCTCCTCCCACATATATGACTACAGGCCTCTACAAATTCAAAACAAATACATATGGCGAGACAGGGCCCCGCCGTACCCAAATAGTCAAATTTACAGAATATATACAAAGCAAAAGGAGTCTGTACCAAAAGTGGACTCCGGATCAAAGAGGAGTACTCCAGAATAGCAAGGAGTGAAGCCTACTGTGGAGGATCACCGATATCTGCACCTGCGGGCATAAAATGCAGCCCCCGAAGAAAGGGGGTCAGTACGAAATATGTACTGAGTATGTAAATCACGGAGTACAGAAGTATGGATCAAAACCGAAGCAAACCAGATGACAAAGTGGAGTACAAATCGGTATGTCAAAATCCGTATCAAAAACATATACGTATACATAATGCAAACGAAAACATGCAAACGCTTAGGAACGTGGTCGCCACACCGACGCTGGCGCCACACACAGCATAACACCAGAAGGTTTCAAATCCCCGTACATCCCCGAACACAAACATAATCATAGGTGAGCGTATCGCATCACGATCCATATCACAGCATAACTCCAAACGGAACCCGGCCCTATGGCGAAGCCTCGGGAACCGTAACACAGCATACGGCCGAATTATCACAAAGCGCATGAATCAAAACCGGCCCGGGAACTGGTGAACGAAGTCATAATAAGGCACGAGCGGAGTCGTGAGCAAACAAATGCAAATCATACTTCAAAATAGTCTTTCAAAACAGAGTAATCCCATAAGTCATTTCATAATACAAAATAATCGAATACTTAGTCGATATAAGGTTTCATTTCACAAGACGTTTCCAAAATAGTACGTATAGCTCTAAACGTAACTTAGCGCATCGTAATATTCAAAACATATCCCGTAGGAGGAAGTTCCAAAATCGAAAGTAGCATGTCAAACTTTATTTACAAAGATAGCCCAATAAGACAAATAGGGCGTTTCGGGGTAGCGGGCCCACCTCGAGTCAAATTGAGGTGGCGAGCATATTTATCGAATGTTTATAGGCCAAAGGTCATACATAATCATTTCTAAGTTACCCGACCACATTTCGATAGGTTTCGGACGAGTGGTGGCATTCTAGTCAAAATGGAGCCCTTAGGCTTCAATTGAATTGAATGAATAGTAACTTTTATGTGGATCAGGTTTCGAGGAGCAGAAATGCTCCGGAAGTTCTCATATTCGCCTATCATACTAAGATATGCCAAACGAAGGAGTGGGAAGATTTACATACCTTACAAACGTCTTACGCTCTCCCAAAAGTCAAGTCCCGTTTCGTCCGAAATCTGCAAATGGTCAAAGTTACCAATTGAGATTCTTAGGCTTAAAAATCTCCAGGCTGTACTAGTGGGGGTGTAGCAGACCCCTCAGAGTGAGGCACATCCTCAGGCAAGTCATAAACACGAGCCCGGGTAGCTCGCTGTGCCTGGCTAGTCTCTCCCATCCTCGCTTTGCCCTTCTGGGCCGCCGTTGCCTTCTTCGGAGGTATCACTGCAAACACAATAGCGAGTCAGATCAAAATCATCCTAGTAGCACAGCTCTATCGCACGATCTAAGATTCCAAAGAAAGTAACATCCTAAATGCCCTGTAGCTTCCTGTTTATAGATGTGGTGCACAACACATCGATAAACAAGACTCTACGAGACACGGCCTGTAGACATTCCGAGGACAAACCGCTCTGATACCACGTTTTTCACGACCCAGCCCCGTGGGCCGCGACTAGCACCCTACCTGGGTACCCAGACCGAATCACATATTCATTATCAAATCCAAACTTATTTCCGAATTTTTCGAAATCATATCAAACGTAGTTTATATCAAAATATGTCTTAAGCGGTCGCACCAAATCAAAATGCCATATCAAATACAAACTGAGCGGCGGAATAGACATCGCCGGTCAAAAGTGCAAACGTAAGAATAAGGGCCATTTGGGGCCATCATAATGAACAGACAGCTTTAAGACCAGAAAACGAAATCAAACCAACACATACAGGACCCTCATCCCACATATATGACTACAGGCCTCTACGAATTCAAAACAAATACATATGGCGAGACAGGGCCCCGCCGTACCCAAATAGTCAAATGTACAGAATATATACAAAGCAAAAAGAGTATGTACCAAAAGTGGACTCCGGATCAAAGAGGAGTACTCCAGAATAGCAAGGAGTGAAGCCTACTGTGGAGGATCACCGATATCTGCACCTGCGGGCATAAAACGCAGCCCCCGAAGAAAGGGGGTCAGTACAAAATATGTACTGAGTATGTAAATCACGGAGTACAGAAGTATAGATCAAAACCGAAGCAAACTAGATGACAAAGTGGAGTACAAATCGGTATGTCAAAATCCGTATCAAAAACATATACGTATACATAATGCAAACGAAAACATGCAAACGCTTAGGAACGTGGTCGCCACACCGACGCTGGCGCCACACACAGCATAACACCAGAAGGTTTCAAATCCCCGTACATCCCCGAACACAAACATAATCATAGGTGAGCGTATCGCATCACGAGCCATATCACAGCATAACTCCAAACGGAACCCGGCCCTATGGCGAAGCCTCGGGAACCGTAACACAGCATACGGCCGAATTATCATAAAGCGCACGAATCAAAACCGGCCCGGGAACCGGTGAACGAAGTCATAATAAGGCACGAGCGGAGTCGTGAGCAAACAAATGCAAATCATACTTCAAAATAGTCTTTCAAAACAGAGTAATCCCATAAGTCATTTCATAATTCAAAATAATCGAATACTTAGTCGATATAAGGTTTCATTTCACAAGACGTTTCCAAAATAGTACGTATAGCTAAAAACGTAACTTAGCGCATCGTAATATTCAAAACATATCCCATAGGAGGAAGTTCCAAAATCGAAAGTAGCATGTCAAACTTTATTTACAAAGATAGCCTAATAAGACAAATAGGGCGTTTCGGGGTAGCGGGCCCACCTCGAGTCAAATTGAGGTGGCGAGCATATTTATCGAACGTTTATAGGCCAAAGGTCATACATAATCATTTCTAAGTTACCCGACCACATTTCGATAGGTTTCGGACGAGTGGTGGCATTCTAGTCAAAATGGAGCCCTTAGGCTTCAATTGAATTGAATGAATAGTAACTTTTCTGTGGATCGGGTTTCGAGGAGCAGAAATGCTCCGGAAGTTCTCATATTTTCCTATCATACTAAGATATGCCAAACGAAGGAGTGGGAAGATTTACATACCTTACAGACTTCTTACGCTCTCCCAAAAGTCAAGTCCCGTTTCGTCCGAAATCTGCAAATGGTCAAAGTTACCAATTGAGATTCTTAGGCTTAAAAAGCTCCAGGCTGTACTAGTGGGGGTGTAACAGACCCCTCAGAGTGAGGGACATCCTCAGGCAAGTCATAAACACGAGCCCGGGTAGCTCGCTGTGCCTGGCTAGTCTCTCCCATCCTCGCTTTGCCCTTCTGGGCCGCCGTTGCCTTCTTCGGAGGTATCACTGCAAACACAATAGCGAGTCAGATCAAAATCATCCTAGTAGCACAGCTCTATCGCACGATCTAAGATTCCAAAGAAAGTAACATCCTAAATGCCCTGTAGCTTCCTGTTTATAGATGTGGTGCACAACACATCGATAAACAAGACTCTATGAGACACGGCCTGTAGACATTCCGAGGACAAACCGCTCTGATACCACGTTTTTCACGACCCAGCCCCGTGGGCCGCGACTAGCACCCTACCTGGGTACCCAGACCGAATCACATATTCATTATCAAATCCAAACTTATTTCCGAATTTTTCGAAATCATATCAAACGTAGTTTATATCAAAATATGTCTTAAGCGGTCGCACCAAATCAAAATGCCATATCAAATACAAACTGAGCGGCGGAATAGACATCGCCGGTCAAAAGTGCAAACGTAAGCATAAGGGCCATTTGGGGCCATCATAATGAACAGACAGCTTTAAGACCAGAAAACGAAATCAAACCAACACATACAGGACCCTCATCCCACATATATGACTACAGGCCTCTACGAATTCAAAACAAATACATATGGCGAGACAGGGCCCCGCCATACCCAAATAGTTAAATGTACAGAATATATACAAAGCAAAAGGAGTCTGTACCAAAAGTGGACTCCGGATCAAAGAGGAGTACTCCAGAATAGCAAGGAGTGAAGCCTACTGTGGAGGATCACCGATATCTGCACCTGCGGGCATAAAACGCAGCCCCCGAAGAAAGGGGGTCAGTACGAAATATGTACTGAGTATGTAAATCACGGAGTACAGAAGTATGGATCAAAACCGAAGCAAACCAGATGACAAAGTGGAGTACAAATCGGTATGTCAAAATCCGTATCAAAAACATATACGTATACATAATGCAAACGAAAACATGCAAACGCTTAGGAACGTGGTCGCCACACCGACGCTGGCGCCACACACAGCATAACACCAGAAGGTTTCAAATCCCCGTACATCCCCGAACACAAACATAATCATAGGTGAGCGTATCGCATCACGAGCCATATCACAGCAGAACTCCAAACGGAACCCGGCCCTATGGCGAAGCCTCGGGAACCGTAACACAGCATACGTCCGAATTATCATAAAGCGCACGAATCAAAACCGGCCCGGGAACCGGTGAACGAAGTCATAATAAGGCACGAGCGGAGTCGTGAGCAAACAAATGCAAATCATACTTCAAAATAGTCTTTCAAAACAGAGTAATCCCATAAGTCATTTCATAATACAAAATAATCGAATACTTAGTCGATATAAGGTTTCATTTCACAAGACGTTTCCAAAATAGTACGTATAGCTCAAAACGTAACTTAGCGCATCGTAATATTCAAAACATATCCCGTAGGAGGAAGTTCCAAAATCGAAAGTAGCATGTCAAACTTTATTTACAAAGATAGCCCAATAAGACAAATTGGGCGTTTCGGGGTAGCGGGCCCACCTCGAGTCAAATTGAGGTGGCGAGCATATTTATCGAACGTTTATAGGCCAAAGGTCATACATAATCATTTCTAAGTTACCCGACCACATTTCGATAGGTTTCGAACGAGTGGTGGCATTCTAGCCAAAATGGAGCCCTTAGGCTTCAATTGAATTGAATGAATAGTAACTTTTCTGTGGATCGGGTTTCGAGGAGCAGAAATGCTCCGGAAGTTCTCATATTCGCCTGTCATACTAAGATATGCCAAACGAAGGAGTGGGAAGCTTTACATACCTTACGGACGTCTTACGCTCTCCCAAAAGTCAAGTCCCGTTTCGTCCGAAATCTGCAAATGGTCAAAGTTACCAATTGAGATTCTTAGGCTTAAAAATGCCTTTAACTTCATTTTTGTCTACCGCAATTTCGGCAGCATTTCCCCTATAAATCTAACACCCCCGAGACTTAGCTCGGCTCAAAATACATCAACAACAACAACCCAAACATCATCAAACAATATAAACCATATTCAACTTCGAAAGCCTACCTTACTACACAAGTTGGAAATCTTTCATTCAAACTTCAAAATTCCAAATCTATATCCATATTATTGTATTCATTCACTCATTCAAGATTATGCCATTACATTCCAAATACATTCCAAGCCATACACGAAATTGCCCAAAATCCATTACTTTCCATAATTCTCCCAAAACACCAAAACTTACAACGAACGTTTTAACTTGCGTCGTTTCATTCCGAATTCATTAACATCAACTATAAGTCATATTTAAAGTCTTTTGCATCAAAGATATACAATGATATACGCGAATATACAAAAGGTATATACTTTCCGATAACGTTCCGAAATCATTTTCCAACACCAATCCAATTCATCAATCAATCATTTACGACACAAAGGTCACAACGACACATTATACAAACTAAACAAGATCAATTCACGTCACTTTCTTCTTCCTAGGGCTCACGGCCAACATGCAATATACACACACACTCACGGCTTTCTATATACATCAAAGTTATGGGATTCTCGTCTATTCTCAATCCTTAACATATTCATATCAATTCCATAACATTAAAGGGGCAAAATTCTTACCTTTTCTCGAATTTCCGACTTGTCGCAAACGAGGCTCTTGTGCCAAACTAACTATACCCCGTTGAAGAGGGTCTTGAGCACTTCACAACTATGTAGAAAGTAAGATTTTTGGATCAACAACAAGGCCTGGGAAATATTTCTTTCTCTCTATTCTTGCCTTCGGCCGAACCCCTATTTTGTGTGGTGTTCTTGAATTTGCTTTGTTTCTTGATAATTACTAAGTGTTGCTCTAGTATATATCCATATAGGGGTCATGTGCATAGCACATGACCCTTTAAAAGTGGGCTTGGGCCAATGCTATGGCCGGCCACCCCTTCAAAATCTTGGGCCTCATTTTGTGTTGTATTTCCTTGGCCCAACTCATAAAACGTCCCGTTTTGTAATTCCCGAAACTAATTTCTGAAATTCCAAATTTACCCTCGGCCTTCCCCGAGGTCTTGACATTAATGATTCCATAACCAACATAGTCATATTCACTAAAATCAAATTATGTCCTTATAACACACAAGTCGTAATTATTTCTCGATTTCCAATTATACGAAAACACGGGACATAACATTCTCCCCCCCTTAAGAACATTCGTCCCCGAATGTTAAATAAATCATATGAAGACTCACAAACATAACGGGAAAACCATTTTATATATAAATAGCACACATGGTCCATCCGTTCATTGGTACAACAAATACAAAGTCTAGATTACAAGAGGCGTAGGGAATAAATGGGGGTATCTCTTCTTCATCTCATCCTCCGCCTCCCAAGTCATCTCTTCCCGGTTACTGTTGCGCCACAGAACTTTGACAGAAGGCACCTCCTTAGTGCGCAATCTCCTTACCTGACGATCCAGAATAGCTACAGGCTGCTCGTCATAAGACAACTGCTCCGTCACCTGAAGATCATCTACTAGGAATATCCTGGAAGGGTCACCAATACACTTCCGCAGCATAGACACATGAAACACCGGGTGCACGGTCTCCAAATCGGATGGCAAGTCTAGCTCGTAGGCGATTGCGCCTATCCTCCGAACAATCTGGTATGGCCCGATGTACCGCGGACTCAACTTACCCTTCCTACCAAATCTCATAACGCCCTTCATAGGCGACACCTTCAGGAATACCCAGTCGCCAATCTGGAACTCTAACGGTCGACGTCGTCTATCAGCATAAGCTTTCTGTCGACTCTGAGCATCTAATAGTCGCTCCCGAATAAGCTTCACCTTATCGACAGCTTCCTGGATCACATCTGGCCCAATCAACTTAGTCTTGCCCACGTCAAACCAGCCAATAGGAGATCTGCATCTCCTGCCATAAAGGGCCTCGTACGGAGCCATCTGAATGCTGGAGTGATAACTGTTATTGTAGGCAAACTCTATAAGCGGCAAATGATCATCCCAGCTGCCCCTGAAATCAATAACGCAGGCCCGCAACATATCCTCGAGCGTCTGAATAGTGCGCTCGGCCTGCCCGTCGGTCTGAGGATGAAAAGCTGTACTGAGGCTCACCTGAGTCCCTAATCCCTCCTGAAATGACCTCCAGAAATTAGCTGTAAACTGGGCACCTCGGTCAGTAATAATAGATACAGGGACTCCGTGAAGTCTGACTATCTCTCTGATATATAATCTGGCATAGTCCTCAGCCGAATAAGTAGTCCAGACCGGAAGGAAATGGGCCGATTTCGTCAGCCTGTCAACGATAACCCAGATAGAGTCGTACCTGCGTGGAGTGCGCGGTAACCCAACAACGAAATCCATATTAATCATCTCCCATTTCCAGGCTGGAATTTCCATCTCCTGTAATAATCCACCGGGCTTCTGATGCTCGATCTTAACTTGCTGGCAGTTCGGGCACTGACTAACAAACTCAGCAATATCTTTCTTCATGCCGTCCCACCAATACAAACACCTGAGATCCCGATACATCTTAGTGGAACCAGGATGAACAGAATACCGTGCATAATGTGCCTCGCCCATAATCTGCCGTCGTAAGCCCGCAATGTCTGGTACACAGAATCTGCCGTCATATAATAATACTCGTTCAGGCGAGATTTCAAATTGAGTCTTTGCTTTATTAAGGGCCACATCTCTGTACTGAATCAAAAGAGGATCCTCAAACTGGCGCTGCTTTACCTCCTGAATAATAGATGACTCAGCAACTGGACGAACAGAAATCCCAGAATCTCCAGAATCTGCCAAACGAACTCCGAGGCTGGCCAGCTGATGAATATCACGAACCAAATCTCTCTTGTCAGATGGAACATCAGCCAGCCTGCCCACGGACTTGCGGCTAAGCGCATTAGCTACCACGTTGGCTTTCCCCGGATGGTACAGAATATCAACGTCGTAATCCTTTAGTAGCTCAAGCCATCTCCGCTGCCGCAAATTTAGCTCCTTCTGCTTAAAAATATACTGGAGACTCTTATGGTCCGTATAGATATCAACATGGACCCCATATAAATAATGCCGCCAAATCTTCAAAGCATGAATCACCGCTGCCAACTTAAGATCATGAGTGGAATAGTTCTTCTCGTGCGGTCTGAGCTGCCGGGAAGCATAAGCTATGACTCGACCGTGCTGCATCAATACACATCCTATCCCAATACCAGATGCGTCACAATAGACAACATACCCGTCAGAACCCTCTGGAAGAGCCAAAACTGGTGCTGGAATAAATCTCTCCTTCAGCATCTGAAAGCTGCGCTCGTAGGCATCTGTCCACTGGAATTTTGCTGCTTTCTGGGTAAGCCTCGTCAGTGGTGCTGCAATAGAGGAAAAATCCTCAACGAACCTGCGATAATACCTAGCCAATCCCAGAAAACTGCGCACCTCTGTCGGAGTAGTAGGCCTGGGCCAATTCTGCACAGCCTCAATCTTCTGCGTGTCGACCCGAATACCATCTGCACCGACAATATGGCCCAAGAATGCCACAGAAGTCAACCAGAACTCACATTTAGAGAATTTATCATATAACTTCTGCTGACGGAGAACGCCAAGTACCGTCCTCAAATGATCTGAATGCTCCTCGGCTGATCGCGAGTAAATCAGAATATCATCGATAAACACAATAACAAACATATCCAGAAAAGGCCGAAATACCCGATTCATCAGATCCATAAATACCGCTGGAGCATTAGTCAGCCCGAAAGACATAACTCTGAACTCATAATGCCCGTACCGGGTCCTGAAAGCAGTCTTCGGGATATCTGACTCCCGTACTCGCACCTGATGATAACCTGAGCGCAGATCTATCTTCGAAAAATGTCTAGCACCCTGCAGCTGATCAAACAAATCATCAATCCGGGGAAGGGGATACTTATTCTTAATAGTCACCTTATTTAGCTGCCAGTAGTCGATACACATCCGCAATGACCCATGTTTCTTTCTGACAAACAATACCGGCGCTCCCCAGGGTGATGTGCTGGGTCTAATAAAGCCCTTATCCAGCAAATCTTCCAGCTGCTCTTTCAACTCCTTCAACTCAGCTGGTGACATCCTGTACGGAGGAATAGGTATAGGCTGCATATCCGACATCAACTCTATAGTGAAATCAATCTCCCGCTCAGGCGGAAGGCCAGGAAGCTCGTCAGGAAAAAACATCTGGAAACTCACTGACGACCGGAACAGACTGAAGGGTAGGTACCTCCGCGGCAGTATCGTGCACACGAACCAAATGATAGATATAACCCTTCTGGATCATCTTCTTAGCCTTGAGGTATGAAATAAACTTACCCCTCGGCGATGCAGTAGATCCGAACCACTCGATAACTGGTTCCCCTGGAAACTGAAAACGGACTACATTTTTCTGGCAGTCGACATTAGCATAACAGGAAGACAACCAGTCCATGCCCATAATAACGTCAAACTCAAGCATGCCTAACTCTATCAAATCAGCCTTAGTGCTACGATCATAAATGGTCACAGAACAATCCCTATAGATCTGTCTCGCTACAATAAAATCCCCAACTGGCGTAGCTACCTCAAATGGCTCTATAGGCTCAGACACTATCCCAATCTTACTAGCAACGAGCGGGGAAATATATGATAAAGTAGAGCCAGGGTCAATCAATGCATATACAGATCTGGAGAAAACCAGTAATGTACCTGTAACGACGTTTGGCGAAGCCTCCTGATCCTGGCGGCTGGCCAAAGCATATATGCGGTTCGAGGGACCGCTAGAACCTGAAGCGCCACCGCGGCCTCGACCGCGTCCTGCCGATGCTGGCATACCTTGCCCTCCAGGGCGTGCAACAGATGGAGCAGATGAAGAACCGGCGGCTGACCCTGTCTGCTGAGCAGCACTACCAGAACCGCTAGCCAATGGACAGTCTCTCATAAAGTGGCCCTGACCACCACAAGAAAAGCAACCTCCAGTAGCTCGATAACACTCCCCGGGATGAGACTTCCCGCAATGAGGACAACGGGGCCTGGGTGGTCTGGCCTGGCTGGGACCCCTAGATACCTGTGAACCTGCCACCCTGGAGCTCTGACCGGCCCCAGACGGTCCCGTACTATCGAATCTCCGGCTGCCTGACTGAGTACTCCGGCCGGAGGGAGGAAAATATCTATCTGACTGCTGCTGCTAAGGCTGTCCGCCTCGATAATCTCCAGAATAACCTGCGGACCTAGCCCTCTTGGGCGGCCTCCTATCACGAACTCTGCCAGAAGGATCAAAACTGCGACGGTCCTCCATACCCATCGCATAGGCCTGAAGTCGGGCAATGTCCATGTCTGTCTGCAATGACACTGCCATACAGCTATCAACCAAATACCGGTCCAATCCCATAACATATCTGTACATCCGATCGGACATATCTGCTACCACGGCCAGTGCATATCGGGCCAGAGAATCAAACTCAAGGTTATACTCGCGAACACTCTGACCCCTCTGCTGCAGACGTAAGAATCGATCAGCTCGCGCCCGCCGTAACTCTGGGGGCAAAAAGTGGCGGGTGAATGCTGTCACAAACTGATCCCAAGTGGCTGAAGGGGCACCCTCTCCCCTAGACAGCTCCCAAGTCTCATACCAGTGGGTAGCCACATCTCGAAGTCTGTGCGAAGCCAGCTCGACCGACTCGGTCTCTGAAGCCCCGACCAAGTCCAGTGAGTGTCGCATCCCCCGAATAAAGTCATGGGGGTCCTCGTCGGGCTTAGACCCGAAGAACTCTGGAGGGCCAAATAACAGAAACTCCCGAACTCTCAGGCTGTCCCGCCTGTCATCGTCATCATCGTCCCTCCGCCCGCGTCTGCGAGCCTGTCCTGCTACCAGTGTAGTCAACAACTGTACAGCCTCCCTCAGGGTCCTATCCTCCTCCCCTGGCTGAGGAGCAGGAGTCTCAGGTGCGGGTACACGGACCTCTGGAGCTGCTGAAGGTCCTGCTCCAGGCTGTAATAGTGGGGGTGTAGCAGACCCCTCAGAGTGAGGCACATCCTCAGGCAAGTCATAAACACGAGCCCGGGTAGCTCGCTGTGCCTGGCTAGTCTCTCCCATCCTCGCTTTGCCCTTCTGGGCCGCCGTTGCCTTCTTCGGAGGCATCACTGCAAACACAATAGCGAGTCAGATCAAAATCATCCTAGTAGCACAGCTCTATCGCACGATCTAAGATTCCAAAGAAAGTAACATCCTAAATGCCCTGTAGCTTCCTGTTTATAGATGTGGTGCACAACACATCGATAAACAAGACTCTACGAGACACGGCCTGTAGACATTCCGAGGACAAACCGCTCTGATACCACTTTTTTCACGACCCAGCCCCGTGGGCCGCGACTAGCACCCTACCTGGGTACCCAGACCGAATCACATATTCATTATCAAATCCAAACTTATTTCCGAATTTTTCGAAATCATATCAAACGTAGTTTATATCAAAATATGTCTTAAGCGGTCGCACCAAATCAAAATGCCATATCAAATACAAACTGAGCGGCGGAATAGACATCGCCGGTCAAAAGTGCAAACGTAAGCATAAGGGCCATTTGGGGCCATCATAATGAACAAACAGCTTTAAGACCAGAAAACGAAATCAAACCAGCACATACAGGACCCTCATCCCACATATATGACTACAGGCCTCTACGAATTCAAAACAAATACATATGGCGAGACAGGGCCCCGCCGTACCCAAATAGTCAAATGTACAGAATATATACAAAGCAAAAGGAGTCTGTACCAAAAGTGGACTCCGGATCAAAGAGGAGTACTCCAGAATAGCAAGGAGTGAAGCCTACTGTGGAGGATCACCGATATCTGCACCTGCGGGCATAAAACGCAGCCCCCGAAGAAAGGGGGTCAGTACGAAATATGTACTGAGTATGTAAATCACGGAGTACAGAAGTATGGATCAAAACCGAAGCAAACCAGATGACAAAGTGGAGTACAAATCGGTATGTCAAAATCCGTATCAAAAACATATACGTATACATAATGCAAACGAAAACATGCAAACGCATAGGAACGTGGTCGCCACACCGACGCTGGCGCCACACACAGCATAACACCAGAAGGTTTCAAATCCCCGTACATCCCCGAACACAAACATAATCATAGGTGAGCGTATCGCATCACGAGCCATATCACAGCATAACTCCAAACGGAACCCGGCCCTATGGCGAAGCCTCGGGAACCGTAACACAGCATACGGCCGAATTATCATAAAGCGCACGAATCAAAACCGGCCCGGGAACCGGTGAACGAAGTCATAATAAGGCACGAGCGGAGTCGTGAGCAAACAAATGCAAATCATACTTCAAAATAGTCTTTCAAAACAGAGTAATCCCATAAGTCATTTCATAATACAAAATAATCGAATACTTAGTCGATATAAGGTTTCATTTCACAAGACGTTTCCAAAATAGTACGTATAGCTCAAAACGTAACTTAGCGCATCGTAATATTCTAAACATATCCCGTAGGAGGAAGTTCCAAAATCGAAAGTAGCATGTCAAACTTTATTTACAAAGATAGCCCAATAAGACAAATAGGGCGTTTCGGGGTAGCGGGCCCACCTCGAGTCAAATTGAGGTGGCGAGCATATTTATCGAACGTTTATAGGCCAAAGGTCATACATAATCATTTCTAAGTTACTCGACCACATTTCGATAGGTTTCGGACGAGTGGTGGCATTCTAGCCAAAATGGAGCCCTTAGGCTTCAATTGAATTGAATGAATAGTAACTTTTCTGTGGATCGGGTTTCGAGGAGCAGAAATGCTCCGGAAGTTCTCATATTCGCCTATCATACTAAGATATGCCAAACGAAGGAGTGGGAAGCTTTACATGCCTTACGGACGTCTTACGCTCTCCCAAAAGTCAAGTCCCGTTTCGTCCGAAATCTGCAAATGGTCAAAGTTACCAATTGAGATTCTTAGGCTTAAAAATGCCTTTAACTTCATTTTTGTCTACCGCAATTTCGGCAGCACTTCCCCTATAAATCTAACACCCCCGAGACTTAGCTCGGCTCAAAATACATCAACAACAACAACCCAAACATCATCAAACAATATAAACCATATTCAACTTCGAAAGCCTACCTTACTACACAAGTTGGAAATCTTTCATTCAAACTTCAAAATTCCAAATCTATATCCATATTATTGTATTCATTCACTCATTCAAGATTATGCCATTACATTCCAAATACATTCCAAGCCATACACGAAATTGCCCAAAATCCATTACTTTCTATAATTCTCCCAAAACACCAAAACTTACAACGAACGTTTTAACTTGCGCCGTTTCATTCCGAATTCATTAACATCAACTATAAGTCATATTTAAAGTCTTTTGCATCAAAGATATACAATGATATACGTGAATATACAAAAGGTATATACTTTCCGATAACGTTCCGAAATCATTTTCCAACACCAATCCAATTCATCAATCAATCATTTACGACACAAAGGTCACAACGACACATTATACAAACTAAACAAGATCAATTCACATCACTTTCTTCTTCCTAGGGCTCACGGCCAACATGCAATATACACACACACTCACGACTTTCTATATACATCAAAGTTACGGGATTCTCGTCTATTCTCAATCCTTAACATATTCATATCAATTCCATAACATTAAAGGGGCAAAATTCTTACCTTTTCTCGAATTTCCGACTTGTCGCAAACGAGGCTCTTGTGCAAAACTAACTATACCCCGTTGAAGAGGGTCTTGAGCACTTCACAACTATGTAGAAAGTAAGATTTTTGGATCAACAACAAGGCTTGGGAAATATTTCTTTCTCTCTATTCTTGCCTTCGGGCGAACCCCTATTTTGTGTGGTGTTCTTGAATTTGCTTTGTTTCTTGATAATTACTAAGTGTTGCTCTAGTATATATCCATATAGGGGTCATGTGCATAGCACATGACCCTTTAAAAGTGGGCTTGGGCCAATGCTATGGCCGGCCACCCCTTCAAAATCTTGGGCCTCATTTTGTGTTGTATTTCCTTGGCCCAACTCATAAAACGTCCCGTTTTGTAATTCCCGAAACTAATTTCCGAAATTCCAAATTTACCCTCGGCCTTCCCCGAGGTCTTGACATTAATGATTCCATAACCAACATAGTCATATTCACTAAAATCAAATTATGTCCTTATAACACACAAGTCGTAATTATTTCTCGATTTCCAATTATACGAAAACACGGGACATAACACCATACCTTATCCTTCACCTCATTCTCCTTGACCTCTACGCAAATCCTCGGTTTATGTCATAGGTTTCCCTTCTGGTACTTAAGAATATGGTAATCCCTTTTTGTCTAACATAATATGGTCTCCCCCCCTTTAGGGGCTCCTTATAGGGTCTCGTAACCCTTCAAGGAGGTTCCTTTCTTCCCTTCAAACTCCTTTTCAACGTTACAATTGCCATCAACGTCTTTTGCCTCTTGTCACACTCCTCGGTACTTACAACGTTGTCGTAATACCACGTCATATCAAACAGATTCATAACTGGGGTCGGACGCATTGAAGCATATCGGACAGAAACGTAATCAAGTTCAGAAGTACAGGGGCATAATAAACAGAGTCTCATCAAAATCAGAGGCGCAGAAGTATAATAGACAGAGTTTTGATTAGAATCAGACCACTTCTACTAAGGCTTCCGTGATTTACGAAAATTTCCTTGTCGACATTTCATTACTCACCCTGATCATTGTACCATGAATTATTTCATCAAAACCTGTTCGCTCATTCATAAACTCGTTCGTCAAATTGCTACACAAATAGTTTTATGTATCGTTTGTTGGCTCTCTCGAAGATCCTGCTTATTCACATTTCTTGTCCTTCATCTTTTCTAATATCCATACTCATTTTCTTTTCCAGATGTCGTCACACTAGACTAACTTATAATGTAATCAGGGTTTGTCTATTCCTTGACAACATTCCTTGTTGTAGCCGCGATTCCTTTGGTTTCTCTAGTTTAAGTCAATTTTCAACCCTCACATACTTTTCTCTCATTTCATATAACCATACTTCATCCTCTTCCGGAGGTTCGACTCGGTCATATTTCCTACCTTTCGCTTCCTCCTAATGTTTGACCTTTTTCCTTTTGCTTCACTTACTCTCTTTCCTTTCCAATATCATTATACCGGAACTTTCCAAGCTTAACAGATAGAAGGAATGACAAAACCCTACCTTATAACATTTGTACCATTTACCTTGTTATTGTTACTTGGAGCTCGGTACCCTTATTCAATTGGTGCCTTTCGCATTCTAGCACCGGTCGCGGGGACACACGTATTCACTAGTGCAATCACAAATAAGGCATCATACGCATTCATATGTGCATACATAATTATTTTCAACTAGGCCACACATTACCTCCAAACGTTGTTCAAGCCTATTCTAATTCCAAAGCCGTAGCGTTCTTTCCGTTTCTTCTCTAATCTATCTGATTGCGTGCTGTGTGGCCTTTCATGATCTCCAACCATCTCGTATATTCTAATCCCACTCGGGTTATTTTAACTTTCCATTCGTCTCTTATATCGGAATATATAAAATTCTTGCATACTTCCCAGGGGGGTCACCCATCCTGAAATTGCTCCCACCTGAGCACGCTTAACCTCGAAACTTTGGTGGAATTAAGTGCCTTAATGCTGATATAATCACGTCCACTTCCGCGTATGACCTTTACTACATAATATGTAGCCAGTCAAAGTTTTACAGATTCCGAGGCGTGTTCGTAACACGTCCTTTCTTTCAAAATTACCATTTTACCCTTTTTCCATCTTTACTGCTCAGAGTCTATACACAACAAATACCAACAATATCTCACAGATTATACATGTATATGCCATACTCCAGCCAACCGGGGCCTCCATGTATCGTATCATATCGTATCATATAACATCAAACCATATCACATCATATCATGTAATACCATATCATGTCATATCGTATCATATCATATCGTATCATATCGTATTATATCCTATTGTGTCGTTTCATATCGCACCGTATCATATCATACCAAATCACAGCCGTACAAAGCTTCCGGTTTCAGGTAACAGAACAAATATTTTCAGACTTTCCCTTGTAACCTTTCCATATCGTTACTTGCTCCCTTCCGTCGTATGTAAGGCTTACATATGGAATTTCATTCTCCTATGACTTGGCTCTATCGCACGATCTATGACAGAAAGAAGGTCAACAATCCCTAGATGCCCCGTAGCCTCCTGTTTATAAATGTGGCGCGCTACACACCCATAAACAAGACTCTACCGGACACGACTTTGCAGACAACCCCTAGGACAGACCTGCTTTGATACCACTCTGTCACACCCAGACCTTACTAAGGTGTGACGGGCACCTGACCCTTATTTAGGGCCGAGCGAACCCTCAGACTTCTTCTGTACAGAAAATCACATCAAACTTCTTAAATCGAAAAAGGTAAAATGCATAGTAATTTTTTTTTTCAGAAAGTATTCTTTGAAGCCGAACGGATCCACAATCATACATAATTCAGTACAATATATCACAGACTGACAAATCGGCTGACGGAGCCGCTTACAGACTGACAACCAACACCCACGACACTGTCTGCAAAGTCTCTAACATAAGTCCAGAACCATAACATACCAACTCTGACTCGACAGCACTCCAGGAGCAATTGGAGCTTACCAACTGCGCTGGATCATCTCCTGTAATAACTTCAGCTCATCTGGGAGAACCTGCGCGGCATGAAACGCAGCCCCCGAAGAACAGGGGGTCAGTACGGAAAAAGTACCGAGTATGTAAAGCGAAAATGTCACAAGTATAATCATAATCCGAACCAGAAGTACAGAAATATAACGAACAGAATCGAACCCAAATCCGAAACGGACATACAGAGTTTGGCTGGCAGAATCATCGTACAGATCTGGGGCAAAAAATGTGACTGACATGATCATAATCAGAGCCAGAGGTACAGAATGTAAGGTCCGGATCAGATCATCAGAAGTGTAACATACAGAGACGTGATTCAACCGGACAGACAGAAGTATACCGGACAGAATCATAATCCAGACGGACGGACAGAATTATAATCCAGACGGGCGGACAGAATTATGATCCGGGCGGACGGTGTTATGTCCCGTGTTTTCGTACAATTGGAAATCGAGAAATAATTATGACTCGGGTGTTAGAAGGATATAAATTAATTTGTGAGAATATGACTATGTTGGTTGTGAAATCTTTAATGCTAAGACCTCGGGGAAGGCCGAGGATAAATTTGGGATTTCGGAAATTAGTTTCGGGAATTACAAAACGGGACTTTTCTCGAATTGGGCCAAGAAAATGCAATGCAAAATCAAGGCCCAAGATCAAATGGGGGCCGGCCATAGTGTGGCCCAAATCCATTTTAAAAGGGGCATGTGCTATGCACATGACCCCTAAGTGGATATATGTGAGGAACACTTAGCATTATCCAAGAGAAAATCAAAAAAATTCAAGAACACAAGAAAAGAAGGGGTTCGGCCGTGAATAGTGTAGAAGAGAAAAAGAAATTCCCAAGTTTGTTTAGTGATCCAAAAATCTTGGTTTCTACATAATTAAGAAATACTCAAGACGCTCTCCGACGTGGTATAATTGGTTTGGCACAAGGATTCCGTTTGCGACAAGTCGGAAAGTTAGTAAAAGGTAAGAATCTTGCCCCTCTAATGTTATAGAATTGCTATGAATGTGTTAAGGATTGGAAGTAGACGAGAATCCCGTAATTTTAACGTAAATAGAAAGTCGTGGGTGTGTGTTTGTAGTGGGTTTGGCCGAGAGCCATAGAAGGAAAAATTGGTGTGAATTGATCTTGGTTAAGTTGGTCTAATGTGTTGTTGTGATCCTTATATCATAAATGATCGATTGTTGAATTAAATTGGCGGTGGAAAATGATTTTTGAATATTATCGGAAAGTGTATACCTTCGGTATCTTTATGTATATCAATGTATATCTTGGGTGTTATAGACTTTAGATATGAATCTATATCGATGTTGATGAATTCGGAATGAAACGACGGGAGTTAGAATGTTCGTAGTGCATTTTAGATGTTTTGAAGAATTTGGGAAAATAATGGATTTTTATGCAATTTCGTGTATGGCATGGTTTGTAATTAGAATGGGATTATATAAGTTTGAATGTGGGAATGCATACAATTATGTAGATATAGAATTGGAATTTTGAAAGTTTGAATGGAAGTTGCCAACTTTAGAAATCATGTAGAACTTTAAAGCTAGAATGGTTTGATTGTTGTTTGGTTTGGTTGTTGATGTGTGGGCTGTTGTGATTGGTTAATTTGAGCCGAGTTACGCCTCGGAGATGTTAGATTTATAGGGGAAATGCTGCCGAAATTTCGGTAGGCAAATATGGAGTTAAAGGCATTTTTGAGCCTAAGGATCTCATTTGGTAACTTTGACCATTTGCAGATTTTTGACGAAACGGGACGGGACTTTTGGAAGAGCTTACGACGTCTGTGAGGTATGTAAAGCTTCCCAATTCTTTATTTGGCATATCTTAGTGTGTTAGTTGAATATGAGACCTTCCGGAGCACTTCTGCTCCTCGAAACCCGATTCACAGGAAAGTTACTATTCATTCAATTCGATTGAAGCCTAAAGGCTCCCTTTTGGCTAGAATGCCATTATTCGTCCGAAACCTATCGAAATGTGGTCGGGTAACCTAGAAATGATTATGTATGACCCTTGGCATATAACTGCTCGTAAAAATATGTTCGCCACCTTACTTCGACTCGAGGTGGGTCCGCTACCCCAAAATGCCCGATTTGCCCTTCGGGCCACCTTTGAGGATAAAGTCGAAAGTACCACTTCCGATCTTTGGAACCTCCTCCTACGGGGTATGTTTGGACTATTCGATGCGCTAATTTATGTTCCGAATTATATGGACCATTTGGAAACGTTTTGCAAAATGTAACTTTATGTCGGCTAAGTATTCGACTATTTTGTATTTTAATATGACTTATGAGTTTACTTTGTTTTGAAACACCATTTTGAAATACGATTTGCATTTGTTTGCTCACGACTCCGCTCGTGCCTTATTATGACTTCGTTCACCGGTTCCCGGGCCGGTTTTGATTCGTGCGCCTTATGACAATTCGGCCGTATGCTGTGTTACGGTTCCCGAGGCTTCGCCATAGGGCCGGGTTCCGTTTGGAGTTATGCTGTGATATGGCTCGTGATGCGATACGCTCACCGATGATTATGATTATGTTCGGGGATGTACGGAGATTTGAAACCTTCTGGTGTTATGCTGTGTGTGGCGCCAGCGTCGGAGTGGCGACCACGTTCTTAAGCGTTTGCATGATTTTGTTTGCATAAAATACATATATATTATTTCGATACAGATTTTGACATACCAGTTTGTACCCCACTTTGACATTTGATTTGCTTTCGATTTTGATCTATAATTCTGTACTCCGTGCTTTACATACTCAGTACATATTTCGTACTGACCCCCTTTCTTCGGGGGCTGCGTTTTATGCCCGCAGGTGCAGATATCGGTGATCCTCCGCAGTAGGCTTCACTTCTTGCTATTCCGGAGTACTCTCATCCGACCCGGAGTCCACTTTTGGTACAGACTCTTTTGCTTTGTATATATTTGGGTATATCTGACTATTTGGGTACGGCGGGGCCCTGTCTCGCCATATGTCTTTGTTTGAGTTTGTAGAGGCCTGTAGTCATATATGTGGGGCGAGGGTCCTACGTGTCTATTGTCTGATTTTGCTTTCGGGTCTTAAGGCGGTCTGTTTGATATGATGGCCCCAAATGGCCCTTTTGTATATATTTGTATTTTGACCGGCGATGTCTATTCCGCCGCTTTGTTTGAGTTTGATTTGATATGACCGCTTAAGACATATTTTCGATATAAATTATGTTCGATATAACTTCTTGAAAATTCTGAAATAAGTTTGAGTTCGGAAATAAATATGCGACTTGGTCTGGGTACCCAGGTAGGGTGCCAGTCGCCGTGACAAAAGTGGTATCAGAGCGGTTTGTCCTCGGAATGTCTACAGGCCGTGTCTCGTAGAGTCTTGTTTATCGATGTGTTGTGCACCACATCTATAAACAGGAAGCTACAGGGCATTTAGGACGTTACTCTCTTTGTAATCTTAGATCGTGCGATAGAGCTGTGCTATTAGGATGATTTTGATCTGACTCGCCTTCGTGTTTGCAGTGATGCCTCCGAAGAAGGCAACGGCAGCCCAGAAGGGCAAGGAGAGGATTGGGGAGACTAGCCAGGCACAGCGAGCTACCCGGGCTCGTGTATATGATTTGCCTGAGGATGTGCCACAGTCTGAGGGGTCTGCTACACCCCCACTAGTACAGCCTGGAGCAGGACCTTCGGCAGCTCCAGAGGTCCGTGTACCCGCACCTGAGACTCCAGCTCCTCAGCCAGGGGCGGAGGATAGGACCCTGAGGGAGGCTGTACAGCTGTTGACTACACTGGTAGCAGGACAGGCTCGCAGGCGCGGGCGGAGGGACGACGATGATGATGACAGATGGGACAGCCTGAGAGTTCGGGAGTTTTTGCTATGTGGCCCTCCAGAGTTCTTCGGGTCTAAGCCCGACGAGGACCCCCACGACTTTATTCGGGGGATGCGACGCTCACTGGACTTGGTCAGGGCTTCAGAGACTGAGTCAGTTGAGCTGGCTTCGCACCGGCTTCGAGATGTGGCCACCCACTGGTACGAGACTTGGGAGCTGTCTAGAGGAGAGGGTGCCCCTCCAGCCACTTGGGATCAGTTTGTGACAGCATTTACCCGCCACTTTTTGCCACCAGAGTTACGGCGGGCACGGGCTGATCGATTCTTACGTCTGCAGCAGAGGGGTCGGAGTGTTCGCGAGTATAACCTTGAGTTTGATTCTCTGGCCCGATATGCACCGGCCGTGGTAGCAGATATGTCCGATCGAATGCACAGATATGTTATGGGATTGGACCGGTATTTGGTTGATAGTTGTATGGCAGTGTCATTGCAGGCAGACATGGACATTTCCCGGCTTCAGGCCTATGCGATGGGTATGGAGGACCGTCGCAGATCCGATCCTGCTGGCAGAGATAGGGACAGGAGGCCGCCCAAGAGGGCTAGATCCGCGGGTTATTCAGGGGATTCTCTAGGCGGACAGCCTCAGCAGCAGCAGCAGTCTGACAGATATTTTCCTTCTTCCGGCCGGGGTACTCAGTCAGGCAGCCGGAGATTCGACAGTACGGGACCGTCTGGGGCCGGTCAGAGCTCCAGAGTGGCAGGTTCGCAGGTATCCAGGGGTCCCAGTCAGGCCAGACCACCTAGACCCCGTTGTCCACACTGCGGGAAGTCTCATCCCGGGGAGTGTTACCGAGCGACGGGAGCTTGTTTTACTTGTGGTGGTCAGGGCCACTTTATGAGAGACTGCCCATTGGCCAGTGGTTCGGGTAATGCGGCTCAGCAGACAGGGTCAGCCGCCGGTTCTTCTTCCGTTCCATCTGTTGCACGCCCTGGAGGGCGGGGTATTCCAGTACCGGCAGCACGCGGTCGAGGCCGCGGTGGCGCTTCAGGTTCTAGCGGTCCCTCGAACCGCATATATGCTTTGGCCAGCCGCCAGGATCAGGAGGCTTCGCCAAACGTTGTCACAGGTACATTACTGGTTTTCTCCAGATCTGTATATGCATTGATTGACCATGGCTCTACTTTATCATATATTTCCCCGCTCGTTGCTAGTAAGATTGGGATAGTGTCTGAGCCTATAGAGCCATTTGAGGTAGCTACGCCAGTTGGGGATTTTATTATAGCGAGACAGATCTATAGGGATTGTTCTGTGACCATTTATGATCGTAGCACTAAGGCTGATTTGGTAGAGTTAGACATGCTCGAGTTTGACGTCATTATGGGTATGGACTGGTTGTCTTCCTGTTATGCTAATGTCGACTGCCAGCAAAAGGTAGTCCGTTTTCAGTTTCCAGGGGAACCAGTCATAGAGTGGTTCGGATCTACTGCATCGCCGAGGGGTAAGTTTATTTCATACCTCAAGGCTAAGAAGATGATCCAGAAGGGTTATATCTATCATTTGGTTCGTGTGCACGATACTGCAGCGGAAGTACCTACCCTTCAGTCTGTCCCGGTCGTCAGTGAGTTTCCAGATGTTTTTCCTGATGAGCTTCCTGGCCTTCCGCCTGAGCGGGAGATTGATTTTTCTATTGAGTTGATGCCGGATACGCAGCCTATATCTATTCCTCCGTACAAAATGGCACCAGCTGAGTTGAAGGAGTTGAAGGAGCAGCTGAAAGATTTGCTGGATAAGGGCTTTATTAGACCCAGCACATCACCCTGGGGAGCGCCGGTATTGTTTGTCAGGAAGAAAGATGGGTCATTGCGGATGTGTATCGACTACCGGCAGCTGAATAAGGTGACTATTAAGAACAAATATCCCCTCCCCCGGATTGATGATTTGTTTGACCAGCTGCAGGGTGCTAGGCATTTTTCAAAGATAGATCTGCGTTCTGGTTACCATCAGGTGCGAGTACGGGAGTCAGATATCCCGAAGACTGCTTTCAGGACTCGGTACGGGCATTATGAGTTCAGAGTTATGTCTTTCGGGCTGACTAATGCTCCAGCAGTATTTATGGATCTGATGAACCGGGTATTTCGGCCTTTTCTGGATATGTTTGTTATTGTATTTATTCACGATATTCTGATTTACTCGCGATCAGTCGAGGAGCATTCAGATCATTTGAGGACGGTACTTGGCATCCTCCGTCAGCAGAAGTTATATGCTAAATTCTCTAAGTGTGAGTTCTGGTTGACTTCTGTGGCATTCTTGGGCCATATTGTCGGCGCAGATGGTATTCGGGTTGACACGCAGAAGATTGAGGCTGTGCAGAATTGGCCCAGGCCTACTACACCGACAGAGGTGCGTAGTTTTCTTGGATTGGCTGGGTATTACCGCAGGTTCGTGGAGGATTTCTCTTCTATTTCAGCACCACTGACGAGGCTTACCCAGAAAGCAGCAAAATTCCAGTGGACAGATGCTTGCGAGCGCAGCTTTCAGATGCTGAAGGAGAGATTGATTACAGCACCAGTTTTGGCTCTTCCAGAGGGAGCTGACGGGTATGTTGTCTATTGTGACGCCTCTGGTATTGGGATAGGATGTGTATTGATGCAGCACGGTCGAGTCATAGCCTATGCTTCCCGGCAGCTCAGACCGCACGAGAAAAACTATCCCACTCATGATCTTGAGTTGGCCGCGGTGATTCATGCTCTGAAGATTTGGCGGCATTATTTATATGGGGTCCATGTTGATATCTATACGGACCATAAGAGTCTCCAGTATATTTTCAGACAGAAGGAACTAAATTTGCGGCAGCGGAGATGGCTTGAGTTACTAAAGGACTACGACGTTGATATTTTGTACCATCCGGGGAAAGCCAATGTGGTAGCTGATGCGCTTAGCCGCAAGTCCGTGGGCAGTCTGGCTGATGTTCCACCTGATAAGAGAGATTTGGTTCGTGATATTCATCAGCTGGCCAGCCTCGGAGTTCGTTTGGTGGATTCTGGAGATTCTGGGATTTCTGTTCGTCCAGTTGCTGAGTCATCTATAATTCAGGAGGTAAAGCAGCGCCAGTTTGAGGATCCTCTTTTGATTCAGTACAGAGATGTGGCCCTTAATAAAGCAAAGACTCAGTTTGAGATCTCGCCTGACGGAGTATTATTATATGACGGCAGATTCTGTGTACCGGACGTTGCGGGCTTACGGCGGCAGATTATGGGCGAGGCCCATAATGCACGGTATTCTGTTCATCCTGGTTCCACTAAAATGTATCGGGACCTCAGGTGTTTGTATTGGTGGGACGGCATGAAGAAAGATATTGCTGAGTTTGTTAGTCAGTGCCCGAACTGCCAGCAAGTTAAGATCGAGCATCAGAAGCCCGGTGGATTATTACAGGAGATGGAAATTCCAGCCTGGAAATGGGAGATGATTAATATGGATTTTGTTGTTGGATTACCGCGCACTCCACGCAGGTACGACTCTATCTGGGTTGTTGTTGACAGGCTGACGAAATCAGCCCATTTCCTTCCGGTTCGGACTACTTATTCGGCTGAGGACTATGCCAGATTGTATATCAGAGAGATAGTCAGACTTCACGGAGTCCCGATATCTATTATTACTGACCGAGGTACCCAGTTTACAGCAAATTTCTGGAGGTCATTTCAGGAGGGATTAGGGACTCAGGTGAGTCTCAGTACAACTTTTCACCCTCAGTCCGACGGGCAGGCCGAGCGCACTATTCAGACGCTCGAAGATATGTTGCGGGCCTGCGTTATTGATTTTAGGGGCAGCTGGGATGATCATTTGCCGCTTATTGAGTTTGCCTATAATAACAGTTATCACTCCAGCATTCAGATGGCTCCGTACGAGGCCCTTTATGGCAGGAGATGCAGGTCTCCTATTGGCTGGTTTGACGTGGGCGAGACTAAGTTGATTGGGCCAGATGTAATCCAGGAGGCTGTAGATAAGGTAAAGCTTATTCGAGAACGATTATTGGCTGCTCAGAGTCGACAGAAAGCTTATGCAGATAGACGACGTCGACCGTTAGAGTTCCGGATTGGCGACTGGGTATTCCTGAAGGTGTCGCCCATGAAGGGTGTCATGAGATTCGGTAAAAAGGGTAAGTTGAGCCCCCGGTACATTGGACCGTATCAGATCGTGCGAAAGATAGGCGAGGTCGCCTATGAGCTAGACTTACCATCCGACTTGGAGGCCGTACACCCGGTGTTTCATGTGTCTATGTTGCGGAAATGCATTGGTGATCCTGCCAGGATATTCCCAGTTGACGACATTCAGGTGACGGAGCAGTTATCTTATGACGAGCAGCCTGTATCTATTCTGGATCGACAGGTGCGGAGACTACGCACTAAAGAAGTGCCCTCCGTCAAAGTCCTGTGGCGCAACAATAATCGGGAGGAGATGACTTGGGAGGCGGAGGACGAGATGAAGAAGAAATATCCGCACTTGTTTCCGACATCCGCAGGTAATCTAATTCCTTTTTCAGTTTGTTGTGTTGATTGATAAAATGAATTATGTATGTCATCATTAAAAAGGGACACTCCTGCCTTGATCATAAGACCTTATAAGATTAATCTAACATTCGGGGACGAATGTTCTTAAGGGGGGGAGAATGTTATGTCCCGTGTTTTCGTACAATTGGAAATCGAGAAATAATTATGACTCGGGTGTTAGAAAGATATAAATTAATTTGTGAGAATATGACTATGTTGGTTGTGAAATCTTTAATGCTAAGACCTCGGGGAAGGCCGAGGATAAATTTGGGATTTCGGAAATTAGTTTCGGGAATTACAAAACGGGACTTTTCTCGAATTGGGCCAAGAAAATGCAATGCAAAATCAAGGCCCAAGATCAAATGGGGGCCGGCCATAGTGTGGCCCAAATCCATTTTAAAAGGGGCATGTGCTATGCACATGACCCCTAAGTGGATATATATGAGGAACACTTAGCATTATCCAAGAGAAAATCAAAAAAATTCAAGAACACAAGAAAAGAAGGGGTTCGGCCGTGAATAGTGTAGAAGAGAAAAAGAAATTCCCAAGTTTGTTTAGTGATCCAAAAATCTTGGTTTCTACATAATTAAGAAATACTCAAGACGCTCTCCGACGTGGTATAATTGGTTTGGCACAAGGATTCCGTTTGCGACAAGTCGGAAAGTTAGTAAAAGGTAAGAATCTTGCCCCTCTAATGTTATAGAATTGCGATGAATGTGTTAAGGATTGGAAGTAGACGAGAATCCCGTAATTTTAACGTAAATAGAAAGTCGTGGGTGTGTGTTTGTAGTGGGTTTGGCCGAGAGCCATAGAAGGAAAAATTGGTGTGAATTGATCTTGGTTAAGTTGGTCTAATGTGTTGTTGTGATCCTTATATCATAAATGATCGATTGTTGAATTAAATTGGCGGTGGAAAATGATTTTTGAATATTATCGGAAAGTGTATACCTTCGGTATCTTTATGTATATCAATGTATATCTTGGGTGTTATAGACTTTAGATATGAATCTATATCGATGTTGATGAATTCGGAATGAAACGACGGGAGTTAGAATGTTCGTAGTGCATTTTAGATGTTTTGAAGAATTTGGGAAAATAATGGATTTTTATGCAATTTCGTGTATGGCATGGTTTGTAATTAGAATGGGATTATATAAGTTTGAATGTGGGAATGCATACAATTATGTAGATATAGAATTGGAATTTTGAAAGTTTGAATGGAAGTTGCCAACTTTAGAAATCATGTAGAACTTTAAAGCTAGAATGGTTTGATTGTTGTTTGGTTTGGTTGTTGATGTGTGGGCTGTTGTGATTGGTTAATTTGAGCCGAGTTACGCCTCGGGGATGTTAGATTTATAGGGGAAATGCTGCCGAAATTTCGGTAGGCAAATATGGAGTTAAAGGCATTTTTGAGCCTAAGGATCTCATTTGGTAACTTTGACCATTTGCAGATTTTTGACGAAACGGGACGGGACTTTTGGAAGAGCTTACGACGTCTGTGAGGTATGTAAAGCTTCCCAATTCTTTATTTGGCATATCTTAGTGTGTTAGTTGAATATGAGACCTTCCGGAGCACTTCTGCTCCTCGAAACCCGATTCACAGGAAAGTTACTATTCATTCAATTCGATTGAAGCCTAAAGGCTCCCTTTTGGCTAGAATGCCATTATTCGTCCGAAACCTATCGAAATGTGGTCGGGTAACCTAGAAATGATTATGTATGACCCTTGGCATATAACTGCTCGTAAAAATATGTTCGCCACCTTACTTCGACTCGAGGTGGGTCCGCTACCCCAAAATGCCCGATTTGCCCTTCGGGCCACCTTTGAGGATAAAGTCGAAAGTACCACTTCCGATCTTTGGAACCTCCTCCTACGGGGTATGTTTGGACTATTCGATGCGCTAATTTATGTTCCGAATTATATGGACCATTTGGAAACGTTTTGCAAAATGTAACTTTATGTCGGCTAAGTATTCGACTATTTTGTATTTTAATATGACTTATGAGTTTACTTTGTTTTGAAACACCATTTTGAAATACGATTTGCATTTGTTTGCTCACGACTCCGCTCGTGCCTTATTATGACTTCGTTCACCGGTTCCCGGGCCGGTTTTGATTCGTGCGCCTTATGACAATTCGGCCGTATGCTGTGTTACGGTTCCCGAGGCTTCGCCATAGGGCCGGGTTCCGTTTGGAGTTATGCTGTGATATGGCTCGTGATGCGATACGCTCACCGATGATTATGATTATGTTCGGGGATGTACGGAGATTTGAAACCTTCTGGTGTTATGCTGTGTGTGGCGCCAGCGTCGGAGTGGCGACCACGTTCTTAAGCGTTTGCATGATTTTGTTTGCATAAAATACATATATATTATTTCGATACAGATTTTGACATACCAGTTTGTACCCCACTTTGACATTTGATTTGCTTTCGGTTTTGATCTATAATTCTGTACTCCGTGCTTTACATACTCAGTACATATTTCGTACTGACCCCCTTTCTTCGGGGGCTGCGTTTTATGCCCGCAGGTGCAGATATCGGTGATCCTCCGCAGTAGGCTTCACTTCTTGCTATTCCGGAGTACTCTCATCCGACCCGGAGTCCACTTTTGGTACAGACTCTTTTGCTTTGTATATATTTGGGTATATCTGACTATTTGGGTACGGCGGGGCCCTGTCTCGCCATATGTCTTTGTTTGAGTTTGTAGAGGCCTGTAGTCATATATGTGGGGCGAGGGTCCTACGTGTCTATTGTCTGATTTTGCTTTCGGGTCTTAAGGCGGTCTGTTTGATATGATGGCCCCAAATGGCCCTTTTGTATATATTTGTATTTTGACCGGCGATGTCTATTCCGCCGCTTTGTTTGAGTTTGATTTGATATGACCGCTTAAGACATATTTTCGATATAAATTATGTTCGATATAACTTCTTGAAAATTCTGAAATAAGTTTGAGTTCGGAAATGAATATGCGACTTGGTCTGGGTACCCAGGTAGGGTGCCAGTCGCGGCCCACGGGGCTGGGTCGTGACAGACGGACAGAGTCATAATCCAGACGGACAGACAGAATCCTAATCCAGACGGACGGGCAAAATCATAATCCAGACGGACTGACAGAATCATATCATAATCCAATCAAACAGATAGAATCATAATAGGGCACAGGAATGTGGTCGCCCCTCCTGCCTTTGGCGCCACAACATATCACATTTCAGAAGATTTCATATCTTCGAACATCTCCGTCACATAACACATCATATCATAACCACGGTAACCCCGAGGACAGATCACACGCCGGGAAACCGGACACATCATGCTTCGTAACATATACACGGTAACCGGAGACGGACATATACCACAGTACCCCAGAACCGGACACATCATACTTCGGAATTCATACATGGGACCCGGCCCCCAGACAAGGGACTCGGCGGCCCATCCGCACGATATAAACCGGCCCGGGACCCGGTGAAAGAGATCATGACACATGCACGAGCAGAGTAGTGAGAAACCAAATGCACATATAATCAGACTCGATAGAATAATCGAACGTGCTATCAGAATATTCATAACAGATTACCCATATCAGAATACTTATATTAAAATACTTATGTCGGAGTACTCATATCAGAATACTTATGTCAGAATGCTTAGGTCAAAATACTTATATCAAAATACTTATATCAGAGTAGTTATATCAGAATACTTATGTCGGGATTCTCATATCCAAAATACTTATATCCGAATACTTCTATCAAAATGTTTACGTCAAATTTCTTGTATCGGAGTACTTATGTCAAAATACTTTTGTCAAAATATCCATATGCAAAATACTTGTATCCAAATGCCTATATCGGAATACTCATATCAGAATTTCCAGATACTCATATCAGAGAGTACATACAGTTCATAACATATCCAGAACAATAGCCCAAGTTCCTCTTAATTACTATGCGGAAATGAGTCCAATAGAGCAATACAAATAGGGTTCGTGAATTATGGGCCCACCTCGGATTAAGTCGAGGTGGCGTATATAAACTATGAACATTTAGCCTTATAGAGTCATCCATGAAGGTTTCAGGGCAATCTGGTTTCCTTTGTAGAAGTTACGGACGTTCAAACTATGTTTCCATCAAAGCATAAGGTTCTTAGTTCAATTTCACTGAATGAATAGGGGTCAAAATCAAGCTCGGATTTCTAGGAATAGAGTTTCCCTCGAGACTCGTATCATAGCCTATTACAACTAGGACATGCCAAAAGAAAGGAAGGGTAAGTCTTACATACCTTTTCCGCTTCTTAAGCTTCTCCAAATTCGAATCCCGTTTCCTCCAAAACCTACAAATGGTCATGTTTACCAAATGTAAATTACAAAACGTTAGGAATTCAATCTTAACCAATCCTTGTCTTAATCTTTCAAATGGATTCACCTATATTCTGCCGAAATTTCGGCAGCATTTCCCCTATAAATACACCATCCCGAGAATAGGGCTCGGCCCAAATCAACATCAACAGTAATCCGGGAATTCAACCCGGCCAATCTATCAACAATACCAACAATTATTCTAACAACACTTCAATATCAAATTCAATTCACACAATATTTCAAACAACTCAAACAAGGCTCCAACTCTCCCGAAATTGCCTCCAAATCCGAGAACTACACCAAACACATTCTTCTCTTCCAAATTCATAACTTATACCATTACCCCACACATTAACAATACAATTCTCCTAAATACAAGAATTACATAAAATTCACATAAATTTCCAAATCATCCCACAACCAACATAACATTATTTTGAGTCACTAAACTTGCACTTCTCATTACAGAATTCATAACGACGGCAACTAAAACGCTAACGACATTTTGTTTATTTTTCAACACACCAAGAGGGGCCATTCGGCCCACACCCAACACACACACCTAAGGAGAATTTTCATTCTTTTCTTCACACTACAATATTCAAAACATGCTAATTAACCTTAATTCATGACTTTCATCACAACATACACACGGCCCAACCATCACACGGCCTTACTTACAACACATATTATTTTCATGATTTCCATGCATTTCTACACACCACGACATCCACAAGCATCCATAATACATAAAAGAAGATTGAATTCTTACCTTTTCTTCCAAACTTCTTCACTTGGCTAAGGTCTCAAATTGATGAAACAAGCCCTCCATCTTCCAAAACAACTCCACCATGTTGTAGAGGACCCTTGAATTGGTAGGAATACAACAAGAAAATAATTTTTGGGACAAACTTTCAAGAGACAAAAATTGGAGACCATGGCCAAAATTGGCCCTTTGGTTTTCTCCTTGTTCTTTCCTTTTTCTCTCAAGTTTTCATGAACCTTCTCAAGGCATATGATGAATTTTCATCCATGTGCCATATTTATTAAGAGGTCATGTGCATGGCACATGCCTATCTTATTTTATTTTCCTTTATTCATTTCTAGAAATTTCTTCAATTTATAGCAAGGATGACTTATTTGCCATCCTTCTTCTTTTTTTTGGAATTTTCATGAAACTCTTGTAAGATTCCCATTTTTCCCCTCGACTTTTCTCAATATTACTATTTTGCCCCTAACCTTCCACATTATTTTCATTGGCCATTTTGCAAATTCCTCTTTTTACCCTTGGCCTTTCCCAACATTTTCATACTACCACTGTTCATGAATAATATTCCAAACAACTCGTACATTAAAATCATCCTTGACAATGACCTTGTCCTTAACTTGCCACGACTTTCTCGAATTATCCGAACGTACGAAATACGGGATATAACAATGAGGTTATGACTGAGGTGTTTGAATTAGAGATAGCAAATATTGATATGATTTTTGGGGATAGACTAGCTTTCCGAATGTTATGAAACTCTAGATTGTCAATCAGAAATAGTTAGGCTTGAATTTGCATATGGACCCGTTATAGAGTGAGAAAGTGATATTGTTAAAACCTCGGGGTAGACTTATGTTGTATCTTAAGACTTGCGGGATGAACTCGAAAGGGGCATAGTTCTGTCTAGTTGTTGTAGTGTTACTCAAGCCAGGTTACCTTGAAATATTCCCTACTACATCTATGTGTTGAACCTTTCGGACGTGTTTTCCTGGGAAAATTTAGAGTGAAGTATAAATCTCATAATTGTGTTTAGGCTTGAATAATGCATTCGTCATACGGTTAGTCATATGTTATCTCTGAGGATGTTGCATCTTGCTAGAAAAACTCTTGAAATTTTGAAATTTGAGGTTTAGTAAAGAATCCTGCCCATGACTTTCATTCGGGGACGAATGATCTTAAGGGGGGATAATGTAACATCCCCTAAATTCGAGTTAGGTGTGAATGTATGAAAACCAGTATTAAGTTGATATTTTAGGTATACTAATTCATTCGGGATGAATTTCGGTGATAAGAAGTCGTTTTGAAGTCAACCCAAATAGTGAATTTCGTGAGAGTTCTCAAACTCGACTAAATTTCAGTAGGCCTGATTTCTAAGGCATTTTCGTACAACTAGGTTGGGAATTTGGGAAAACTTCCTTAATGAAAGTTGTATATCCTTAAAATACCTTTCCAACGGTAGGTTTCCCAGCTCCAACAGAGCTCTGTGATAGGCGTTATGCCTATTCTATTGAGCATCATCTGCGCAGTGCGAAAATTAGGAGAGTGCGGCGCCCTAGGTGGTGCCCCGGGCGGCGCACCAAGCCAAATTTCCAGAAAAACTCAAAATTTTGATGCCGTCGAAATGGAAATACTGTGTGCGCCGCCCTGGGCGACGCCCTAGGCGATGCACCAGGCCATTTTATGCCTGTAGCGATTTTTCCCGAATTTTATAAAAGCCTAACTTGGTTATATTCATTCCCACTTCGTTTTGGCCGACTGTTTGAGAGGAAACAACCCTAGGGTTTCCCTAAAACATATGAGGTAAGTTCTTGATCAATTCCCATCATTACCTCATCAATCTAGCATCAAATTAACACTAGTTCATCTTCCACAAACCCTAGATTCTTGAAACCCAAGAAAGTGAAGAAGAAAGGGACGTTTGGGAGAAGTTAATATTCCTTCAATAAGGTATGATCCTTGAATTTTGTGATATTATTGAAAGGGTTTAGACTAGTGTAGGCTGTCCTATGAGATTAGAATCCATGATTGATTCATGAAGTGTTCAAGAACACGTTCTAGTGATGAAAACCCTAGCTCTCGTTGGTAAGAAGGGTTTATGGGTGGAAATTGGTTAGAGTTCTAACCTCTCCTATCTAAAAATATTGTAGAATAATTCTTGGATTGTGGGAAGTATGCTTGAGTGGGAATTAAGGTATGTCTGTTTTGAAAACCTTCTTTGATATATGTCTATATTTTAAAAATCTTCTTTTCAAGTATGTCTAGATTTTCCCAAAAATCTTTCTCGAAGTACGTCTATATTTCAAAAATAGTCTTTTCAAGTATGTCTACTTTTGAAGTACGTTTGTATTGTGAAAGCATGATTTGTATTTGGGAATCCTCCCTTGATTGTTTGTATAAGTCATAACTCTTGTCTGGTGGTAGTTCTTTTTGAATTAAAGATGATTTCTTTTAGACAAGGTCATGTGTGTGTAGGGTCAAGCCCACATCGAACCTTATATGAACTATACTACTTTGGAAACTCGCTTTTCCTATTTTTGGATGATTGAACTTACTTTTCTAAAGGTTGGGCCTTAAACCTGTTTTGTTGTTGAATTGATTTCTTGAACTTAAAAATTGAATAAGAGATTTGAATAAGATTCTAAATCGGCTATGACTTGAAATGCCTTTATTTAGAGATGATGACTTGAGAAGTGTGATTCTGCTCTAAGCCATGATTGATGATTCCGTAATATGCCATGACTTGTATTTTGTTTGTGTTTGGGCCTGTATGGGCAAGTTGTGCTAGTCTAGAGGACGATTAGCCGTTATGGATCCTAACGTATCGATACGAGTATTGTTGTGTCAGTCCAGAGGACGATAGACCTCCGTTTCTTCCTAGCCTGGAGTATCTATTGCTGTGATAGTCCAGAGGACGATTAGCCTCCGTATCTTCCTAGACCGGAGTATCTATGGCTGTGCTAGTCCAGAGGACGCTTTTCCTCCGTCGCTTCCTAGCCTGGAGTGTCTATTGCTGTGCTAGTCCAGAGGACGATTATCCTCCATGGTTTCCTAACCTGGAGTTTCGTACTTTGATTAGCCTGTGAGTGGCTTGTTTCGTATCTTGTTGCCTGTGAGTGGCTTGCGGTGATAGTGAATTCGTAAGGGAAATACTTGGACTGGTAAATGGTAAGGAGTTAAGTTAATGTGTCCTTCGTTTTTGGATTCTGTGATGACTCTTCAATGTATCTGACTTACTTTATTCCTGGGTTTGGAACTGCTATTTTCATTAATATCATTATATTAATTTTATTCATCATATCTTGTTTTGCTAACTATTTCCCCTTAGACATTCACTGAGTACCCAGTACTCAGGCATACCATTGTTGTTTTTGATGGTATGTTTGGTATCATTGAGGAGCAGGTTCGTGATACACCTATGACTTAAGAGAACTTGCTGCTTTCAAGACTATTTGGTGAGCCCACATGATTGTTCGTGGGGCACCATTCTATCTTTACATTTTTTTCCTATTTTAGTTTCGGGCTGCGTCCCAATGTTTTTAGATTCTTTATTATCTTAGAAGCTCCATAGATAGTATACATTATTGTGGATAGTTGTCGAGTTGCTTAACTCTTGGGCACGTGATACGTTTGATTTAGTTTTATAATATTAAAGACTTCTGCTAATTTAATTCATATCTCATGATTCGTTTAAATTTATTTTTATAAACTGTTGGAGGTGATTATTGAACCTGACAGGTTCAAGTGTTATTATTGCATCTTTTAGGTTCTTCTGATATTGTTCATGACGTCGGTTGCCGGTCACGTTTAGGGTGGGTTTTGAGGCGTGACATCTAGTTACTCATTATACTTATGCATTGCATTCATTATACATATGCATATTGACCCTTGACCAAAAGGCCTCATATACACGTATATTATATGTATATGGGGTGTGGCCAAAAGGGATAGGCGTTATATACGCAGTACCACCTGATCAACTGGTGCACAGTGATGATGATATGATATATGGATCGGGGCGTATGTTCCTTGGCATTATTAAATGATATATGGATCGGGTCATACGTTCCTCGACATTATTATATGATATATGGATCAGGCCATACGTACCTCGGCATTATTATATGATATATGGATCGAGCCGTACGTTCCTCGGCACTGACATATGGTATATGGATCAGGTTGTACGTTGCACAGCACTAATAGTTATATTTTGACCTATGCATATCATACGCCCTCAGAGGCATCTTCAGTTAAGCAGAGTTATACAGATATGTTCAGATATTCAGTCATACATATGCATTCAGACAGTCAATTTAGCTTATGAGTTTCAGATTCTCTTCATGATCCTTATGTCTATGTTACTCTTATGCCATTTTGAGATGTATATATACCTATGGGTATGGCGGCGCCCTGTCCCATCCTTTCTAAAGTTTTCTATTCCATTAGAGGTCTGTAGATAGTGGTATGTAGTTAGCACGTGATGTAGCCTTGTCGGCTCCCATTTTTTTGTTGTACAACATATGTAGCGGCCTTGTCGTCTTGCCCTGTTCTTTTCAGTATATATATATATATGCATATATGCATAGATGGTTGATAGTTTTTGATGTTGTTCTTGTATGAGTCAGCATGGTTCAGTTATAAGTCATAGGGGCCACTCAATTATTTAGTGATGTTCAGGTATGAGTATAGGGGTGCTTGGTCATTAGTAGTCAGGCACTTGTCACGACTCAACAGTTGGATCGTGACAGATTTGTTGAAAAAGAATGCACCTTGGGCGTGGTTTGAAAAATGTGATGGGGCGTTCAACTTATTAAAAGAGGCCATTGCATCAGAACCAATTCTCAGTTGCCTGATTTTGAATTACCATTTAAAGTGCATATTGATGCTTCCAACAAAGTTGTCAGATGTGTGTTAGTGCAGTAAGGTCACCCCGTGGCCTTTGAAAGCAAAAAGTTGAAGCATGCAGAACAGAGATACTCTTCTCATGAAAAGGAGATGGTTGTTGTTGGTACATTGCTTGTAGACATGGCGTGTATATCTGTTAAGGACGAAGTTTGTGGTACAGAAGGGTAATGTTGCTAATACTTACTTTATAACACTATCGCAAACTGAGTCCAAACAAGCCCATTGGCAAGAATTCTTGGCGGAGTATGACCTTATGTGGTAGCATAAGCCGGGGAAGCACAACCAAGTTTCGGACGCGTTGAGTAGAGAAGAGGTGTTTGCTGCTATGTATTCAATTTCTATGTTGCTATCTGATTTTACTGAAAGATCAAACTTTGTGATGCAAATGGCTTGTTATATACTAAGTTAATGAGTTAAGTTAAAGATGGGATAGTGCGGAGGTATTTCATCCAAGATGATCTGCTCCATTTCAAATGGGGGAGAATTGTGGTACCTCGAAGTGGTAGGATGCATAAAAAATTGTCAAAAGACACGTACGACACTACTTGGGCTTGGCATACGGGTGTTGAACAAATGTTGGCTTGGCTGTCTAAAGTGTATTTCTAGCTGAAAATGGAAGAAGATATAGAAGCGTATGTAAAGACATGTCTTATTTGTCAACTGGACAAGACTAAGCGCAAGAAGGAAGCGGGCTTGCTACAGCCTCTACCTATTCTTGAAAGGCCTTTGGTGTCTGTTTTGATGGACTTCATCAGTGGGTTTTCAAAGGTAAATGGTATGGAATCTATCATGATTGTGGTGGAAAGATTTTCAAAGTATTTTATCTTTATTGCTGCCCCAGTCATTTGTTCGTCTGATGTTCCTGTAGAATTATTTTACAAAAATTTGGTTAACTTCTTTGGAGTGCCAGGTGATATTGTCAGTGATAGGGATGCAAGGTCCATGGGTTGGTCCTGGACTACATTGTTTAACTTGATGAGGATTGACTTGAAGTTCTCCAAGGCGAACCATCCTCAAACTGATGGGCAAACAGAAAGAATCACTCACTTGTTGGAGGAATATATAAGGCATTACATGAAGGCAAGTCAGCTAAATTGGGTGGACTTACAGGATACATCACAGTTTTACTATAATTTACTTAAGTCATCAGCAACATAGATGAGCCCGTTTGAGTTGATTCTAGGCAGACACCTATGACTCCGCTAGAAGTTGTGAAGCAAAAGAGTCAAGTCAAGTGCCCTGCTACATATTGTTATGTGAGAGACAAGCATGAGATGCTTGCAGAAGCGCAAGAAAGCTTGCGCAAGGCCTAAAAATGAATGAAAAAACATGCTGATCAACATAGAAGATCGCTGGAATTCAATGTTGGTGTAAAGTTTTGCTGAAGCGTACTCCTTAAATATGGAAACATATTACAAGTAAGCATAGACACGTGGGCTTAATACCTAAGTATAATGGACTTTTCAAATTGGTTCAGATGGTGGGTGAGGTTTCTTACAAGTTACAACTACTTGAAAGGTTGAAGTTGCATCCGACCTTCCATGTGAGTATTTTTAAGCCTTACTTTGAAGATGTTGAGGACCCAGGCAGAAAAAAAGAAAGCAAAGAGGGCGTCGGCTGTGGTGCGCACATAGTTTGAAGCCGCAATTGACAAAAGTGTTAGATCACCGAGTACTTGGCATGGGGAAAAAGAATAGGTGGACTGGGTTGTTAATTCATTAGAAGGGTAAACAAAAAGCATACGCTAATTGGGAGAAGGCAAAATCACTATGGTAGTTTGGCAAGCAATTGGAGGACTACATTAAGACAGCCTCGACGAGGGCGTCGAGTTCAACTGGTGGGGTTGGTTTGTTAGACCCCAAGGTTCAGACTTGACGTATGCGGGCTTGTACATCTCCCCTTGACACAGGCTATAAGGGTGTTGGAAGCAATATGCGGGGTTGCATGCCTATGGCATGGTGTGCAGATTAGTCAAGGTGCTTAGATGTTAGTAAGGCAGTTTGACTAATATCAGTGGCATAGATAGTCACATGGCACCAAGGGGCATGCGTGCAAGAAATGGGACGACTCGGATAGACATGGGTGTTAACATGGGCTAGACGAGGACAAGGCAAAGTGGGCGAAGCATTGGCATGGCATTGACATAAAGATTGGCGGAAAATATTCTAACTGTTAGGCGAAGCTGTGAGGCAGAATTCGGGCTAGGCGCGCGCACGGTACATGTACAAAAGGCATGCGCATGGCACAGGGGCAGAGCATGCGCGTGACACATGCATGAGGGTCATGCGCATGGCACATGTGATAGCTACATGGTGTGCGAGACCTGTCCATCGGTTGCGGTGGATTTCTGAAGGCTTCCTTTCATGGGAAAAGTGTGCCTTTAGAATTAGCTTTATGCCCCTATATGTAACTGATGGCACATGCCAAGCACACCCCTCCCCTTGTAACTGCTTGTAAATATCCCTGACAAGTTTCCTTTATTTTGCAGAATTTTGCTAAGGCACTAATCAATTTTTGTAAGCCTCCAAATTTGAGGGAGTCCATTGTATATCTGAGAGATAATAAAATGTTGGGCATTTTTCTATAAACGTGCGTGTCCCTTTCATTGTGTACTATCCCGAAGTTAAATTAAGTGTCAAACGTGTGTTTGTGTGGTATGGCTAAAGTTAGCTATGACACATAATTTGAAAGAATCTCAATCTTGACTCTTTTAAGGGCATCATTAGTGGGCATAAATTATGGAGCACCCTCGTCATGAAAAGAGATATTTTGAAAGGCATGTTTTTATGCCATGTGATTTTGGTAGAAACAGAAGTGTTCTTATTTTTCCAAAAGCATTGCCAAGTAGATTTACAAGAAAATGTACCTGAGTTGTCCATTGTCGAGATAGGTTTGTCCTCTTTTCCAAGGATGAATTTCAATCTTCAGGATATCATTGATCAAATGATTAGGAATGCATTCCCTTAGTTGGTGTAGCGGTTCTATTCTTTCCGATTCGTATTTGCACTTGTCGCATTTAAAAAGGAAAGTGTCCCAGGGAAGTACGGTTCTCAATCATACCCGGAAAAAGGAAAAATATACTTCTACGTGGATGGTGCTCTAAATGGACTTTATTTTCGAATCGCCACCTAATTTTTAGGAAATTAGGAAAACCAGTTCGAAAAGTGATATACTGTTGAAGAGCAAAACCCTTTAGAGGGCATACCCTCCATATATACTCGATATACGCTACATATTCGATTAACATCAACTCTAAACTAACACATTCAAGTCATTTAACAAGTTCAAAGCTCTTAAGGGAAATTCTACACATTTTAAAAGCCATGTACTTAACTTTCAGTCAAGGCTAACTAAACAAGAACCCTATGACATGCAACTTCAATGCCAAATCTCAACACATCTAAGGCAAGAAAGTCACATAAAAGATTCAACTAATCCCAGAAACAAAGAAATCAAGTAGTCTTTAGGTAATGCAAAGGTTTGGCAATGCAACACACATTAAGTGTCAAGATTCAGAAAAAACACACATAGCATAATCAAAATAAGCATGACACACTTTTAGATGATAGGACAAACAGTATTGATAATTGGAAGGGGGGGGGGGGTAAGGGAAAAAAAAAACACATGTTTAAGAGGTATAAAAGAATGCAAACAGGTTAAGACCATAATCACACACTCATGATCTTAGTTCTTAAGATTTAAAAAGGGGAATTAACAATTTAAGAGGGACAGAGTACCAGAATATTTAACCAAAGCTCATTCCAGTTGAATGTGAAGCTAAACTAATGTCCAAAACTCATTTTAAAACCTATTTAGCACTGACCAAAGGATCAAAACAGCAAGTTTAGGATTCAAGGTCATTTTTTGCACCAATTTCATGCTTAAGCAAGTCTAAATACTTAGTGTTACAGGGCATAATTTTACCATAATCCCTTAGGTCTCTATGTCGTAGTTTAAGTTCATTCATAGATCATAAAGGCTCAGCTAACTATAAACGGTTTCCCCATCACAAAACAGTCTTGTTGGGGACATTAAAAGAGCTATAGGCTGCCATTCTCACTTCTTCACTTCAGGATTTGAACAAAACAGATTCAATCACAAATATAGGATCAACATAGAGTTCAAATTTCAGGTTATGGCCATTTCTAGCTTGATTTTGAGTTGAACAGATCTAAATGGTGAAAAGCAAGGTTGCAGGTTTTCAGAATCAACAGTGAAGGATTTTCAGAGGCTGAGCAAGTTTCAAAACTGGTCTATTTTCAAGGTAAAACACAAAAAGATCACACTCAGCAAGCAGAGATCCTAGAATGGGCCAATGGGTACATGGATACTAACCTTAGGACTTTTATAAAGTCTATATGGATACTGATGGTCTGTATGTTCAAGTAGGGGCAAGCAAGTAAGAATAGTAAAGTAAACAAGCAGCCAACATAAAGACAGGATCAAGAAAACAAAAAAGGGGATCACAGGGACACACCCTAGGCTAGAGGAATTCTGGGGATTCAATAGAGTTCAAATGATTACAAACAAGAACAAGTACATCAAAGCTGATGGAAAACATTACAGAGGTTTAAACAAGGTTTCAACAACACAGAAGGCCTTTAGTGGTATAAATAGGGACATGAGGCTAGTTCTTAAGTTCAGATTGTGGTCACAAGTTTTTCAAAACAGAGTCTAAGTAAGTTCAAAAGAGATTTTTACAAGTCATAAGATGGTTTTGGCACATGGACAAGTTTAAAGAGGTCTTGAATAGCTTCAGCAAGTGCCTTAAATAGGGATGAGCAAAGTAAGCTAAAATGTCATCTTAGGCATACCAGAAGAACAAACAAATACAGTTTTCATTTTCACTTCATTCAAACAGCAAGTAAAAGAATACAAAAAGGCAATGTTGTGTGATTTAAAATAGTGTAATTAAGCAAACTAGGTATGGAACCTAATTAAGTCAAGATGGGTTGAACACCTTTAAGTACATGGGAGTTTTTTAAACTGCAGGCACCATATCACTGATTTCTCAGTAATTAAACATGGGCAGACGTTTCCAAATGGCAAGATAGGTAGAAATCAAGTAGTTAAAATCCAGGAAAGAACATAGGAAGCTAATCCACACAAGATCATACAGTCAAGGTTATTTGAAGTCTAAATTGTCCTAATGAGTCAACTAGGAGGGTCCTAAGAACAACTAAATGTCATTTCAAACCAAATTTCTACTCAGTCTTGTCATTCACATTTTTAGGCACTTTAGGGATCAGAAACAAATGAGCAGATGCTAGTTTTACCTTTTCAAATACTCAAGTAGTGAGTCAACTCATATTATTATAATTTCTCAAATATTCTTTCTCAACTTAACAGGTTACACACATTCATGGGCAGGAAATATCTAGTTTTGTACAAGATCAAGCAAGGATGGATCAAAGATCACTTAAGCTAAGCAAAAACAAAACTTGTTGCATACATGATATGGCTATGTGATGATATAAACATATGGCAGTTTGATAGAAAAATGCACAGAAGTTACAAAATGAAGCAGTCATTGCAGTTTTTCACAAGACAACAACACATGGACGTTCCAATGGTCAAATCAAATATTGCTCCTCCTATTTCTATTCCTTTTAAACTTAAAAACCTACATAAATGATTAAAACAGGCAGGTTCTTCTTCATTTGTACCCTTTAAGTTATCTTAACACTTCATTAATAAGCTTACTCTATAATAATGTGTCCTACTTTCAGATTGCAACCTTAAACATGACCATATTAATCAAATATCACAAACAGTGGCCAATCACACCCCTTTCTTTTGCTACTTAAGCATCTCATTTTAGAAATATCACCAAACAAAACACCCAAACAGACCTCTAATATTTTAAAGAGACAGACTTATATCACCTTTTAAACTTGGTAAAGCAATAGATTCAGTCCAAAAATATGCATTTATCTCACTTTTAACTATTCAGGATTCTAGAACAACTCATACAACATTACACATAACTGACACAGGAATTTTAAGGCTTAGAACCAAACTAAACTTTTGAAAACCAAACAAACCCAATGGAACAACAACTTATAATAAAAATACGAATCATTCTTCATTTTTTAAAACCTTTTAAGCACATTCTTAGCTTAAACTAATACAGAACCATAGTGGCAGTATCATAACACATAAAACTGACCACATAAGCAATAATCAATAAAAGAAAACATTTTTAAAGCAATTTCACTTAACTTAAACTAATACAGAACCATAATGGCAGTATCATAACATATAAAACAGACCATATAAGCAATAATCAACACAAGAAAACATTCTTAAGCAGTTCCAGCATACATCAATACAAAAATAGCATTTTAAGCAACTAAATAGGGTAAATGAGATTGAAACAGGTTGTTACCTTTCTTGGGGGTAACCTAAAGATCAAGGGAGATTAATGAGTCAACTTACAAACACCAACACTTGAAAACCTTAGAATAGCCCTTCCTTTTTAGAACTTTTGTATAATAAAGGTATATTAGAGTAGTATAGATAGGATGTTCTCCTAAACAAATTTAAAAGTAGTAGTATATTTGTGATATATAAGTAGTATGTACATGTATTTACATATATTCTGATTGTTTTTTGTGTATATAGATAGTATTAAGAGTATATATTGCTAGCTACTTAGGATTTTTTTTTTGCTCCCAAAAGTTGGATCCTTAAGAATGGCATATGTGCGTTCTATTTATAGTAGATCATTACGGTTCTAGGGACAAAATAGGGAATGGATTCTCATCCAAAATCGAAATTCCCCCCAAAATACCTTAAATTCAATATTGAATTTCAAAATCAAGTAACGACAAAAACAAAATTCTAACTGAATTGTATTATCAGTACTAATATTATCCATTCTCAGTAATTTTAAACAAAAATCAGATAATATTCACAACATATAGTACTCATTTCTCACATAAAAATCCCTAGATTCTAGGAATAGTATAATGACTCACACAAACAGCCAAAATTAGTACAATACAACGTTCACATAGTACATTAAAAATAAAATCCCCAAAATTCCCTAACCGATTTGAATTTTTGGGATTTCCCCCTCTAATTTTCTCTATTTGTGTGTCATGGTGCCAAGATAATAGCAGTGTCATGCCCCAAATCTTGAGTAGCATGACCGGCACTCGATGCCAACCTAGGCCCAAGAGAACCACTCTAAATATGAAACTCTGGGAGTAACCCCCAACTTAAACCAATAAGGCCTACCTACACACAAAAAATACTAGCAAGCCGGCGAGGCTATAATTTGGATATATATATATATATATATATACTGACCATCTCATCTGAACTGAGCACACATACCCAAAATATAAATACACAACTGAGCAAGCCGACGAGGCTATCATGTATGTTGTACAACAAAATGAGAGATGACAAGGCTACATTACATTCTCGACAACATACAACTGTCCACACCCCTCTAGAGAGAACGAGCTGTAGAACGGACAGGACATGGCTCTGTCATGCCCATATATACATGTCAAAATAGCATACCACCAAAGGACTGCAGCTCCGAACCAAGTGGAGTGCACTGACTGTGGCTGAGTGGAAGGCTTATTGAGCTGGATCGCCTGTTCGACTACCTAAACCTACGGGCATGAACGCAGCGCCCCCTTCGCCCCCCCCCCCCCCCCCCCCCCCCCCTCTGGTAAAAGGGACATCAGTATGAAACAGTGTACCGAGTATGTAAGGCAAACGATAACTGAAACTGAACTGAAAATATAATAATCTGGAGGTGAAAGAATGCTCTGAATATCTCACCTAACCTGTCTCATATGAACTGCAATACCATGATAACATATGTCTCACTGACCAAGCGGCCAGGCTAAATAAAATGTCTCACTGACCCGTCGGCCAGGAAAATCTGTCTCACTGACCAAGTGGTCAGGCTAAATAAAATGTCTCTAACTTGCTTATCGTCCTGGTGCTAGCAGCCCAACTGATCAGTGGTAACTGCTTGACTGGCCGTAGCACGGTGGTAACTGTCCAACCAGCCGTAGCATGGTGGTAAATACATATCTGTCCAACCGGCCATAGCTCAGCGGTAATAACTGCCTAACTGGCTGCAGACCAGTGGTAAATATGAATGCATGTGCTGCGGAACGTGAAACTCGATCAAAATATCCCCTATAGGTACCCTTTATATACTTTTAATACTCATTCTTTACCTATTAGCTTCTAAGCGCTTCTCATGGTCATCACTTATCCATTAATGCATACATGATCACATAAGACTTATAAGCATATTTCTGAGCCATTAGGACTTCTTCCCGATTAACTAAGCCTCAAACAAATCCTGAGATACATCAAAAACCTCTCTTCTAGCATTAAATACCTTATTATGGATCTTCTACTAGCTCAGTATTCCTGTCCTACAGAGCATTCCTTACGAACACATTTATAAATTCATTGGAGTGACGTAAGGTCAGTGAACCTCTGATTTCCATTATGGAGCTAACATCATTGGCATATCTCACCTTGAAGGAACAATAATGATAAGGTGAGACCAACATCAATAACATCTTAAGAACATCAAGAATGTAAGCTTCTAGCATTTCTATGAGAGGAATCATTATGGACATCATTTTTAAAAGTTCGTCACAATAGGATCATGCCTTAAGAAAGAAAGGGATAGCCTTAACATACCTGGAAGCTTATTTCTCGACTTTCCAACTTACTTCCTGTATTGTAATCTACATAAGATCATTCGTGGTCTCATAATCTACATACAAAACCAGTCATACTATTATTAGGCTTATCGTCATATGCTTATCTTAAGCCTTCAAATTAAATCCCCTTAAAATCTGTCGAAATTCGGGCAGCATCTCCCTATTTATATTCCTAGCCCGAAATCACAATACCAACAACCAACACAAAAACAACAACACTAACACCAACAACAGCATCATCAATACCAAAATATTCCATAAAACATCCCACACGATGTTTATCAACATACAATAACAATATACCCTTCCTTTCTTCCCAATTAAGGAGCATAATCTCATAAACACACCAACAACATTAGATACCATCCATATACATGGAAATTAGCCCAAAAACGCAGCCATAACATGCTCAAAGCAGTCCATAAACTCAACAACTACAACACAACACTTTATGACCTTTCCTCCATAACTATTTTCATTTTTAAGACTTGCTAAACCTTCAAATCAACTCAACATAAGAGATAGGGTGAAGAAAATACCTTATACTTGAACAAATTTAGCCACACAAACATTCTTCAAGACAAATCTCACCAGAACATCAAGTAGAAACAAGAACAATCACTTTTCATGGACTAGTTTGGTGTAATCTTGTTGAATTCTTGATTTAAGGGGTTACAAGTGTTTAAGAAAAGTGTATGGATGTTTCTAGAACTCCCAAGAAATGTAAATGATGAAAAAAGTGTAATAATAGGGTATTTATACCCCTTGAGAGTCGGTTCCACCGACTTTCCAAGTGGGGCCTGCGGGGAGCCAGTTGGCAGCTTAGAGGCTTATTTTGACGAACGGTTTGTTGCATTGGAAACTAGACTTTTTGAACTTCAATTTAGGCTTTTGTTTAACTTCAAAACTCCTCATATACTAGGACATATACCCCTCTAAAGTTGACCAAAATTTCTGTCCAAAATTCTACCAACTTTTTCAAAATTTTCGATAAACTTATTTTCTTCGATTTTCTTGATCCCGGGACCTTTAGACACTTTCTTAAAAATTGTTAAGAGTATTCCTTAACCTTATAAGGGTTTCATGACCTCTCCTAGCTTACGTTAGTTTACTTACAACACAAACGACGCGAAATTTGTTTTCGAGGTGTAACAAGCAGGCTCAAAGGCCCCTGTCCATGGCCCCCATGACACGGAGAAAATAAGAGTAGATTCTCGGACTAGGGTTTCGAATTGAACATGAAAACATGATTAAAACTTAAAATAAAACCTGCCATTAGTATTAGGAGGACAAGGGGAGCAAAACCCCTCAAGAATTTGCTTGAAAGCAGCCATGAAATGGCCATGACGAAGATCGCAAAACCTCAAACCCTAAATCGCCATTGTTGGCTCAGAGAGAAAGAGAAAGACGACTCAGTTTGTAACAAATGAAATAAGGGGGCCAAAGTTATCTCCTGGTAACTTTGGTCCCCTTTTAAATATATAGTACCACCCCAAATGTTTTGAAAAAATTTAAAGAGGCCCCTCATGTTTAGAAAGTATTTTTTTAAAGGACCCCTGTACAAAATTTTAAAAATAAATACTCAACTTCGTCAAACTACATATTCGTCTAAAACTCTTTCGTAGAGCCCTTTTTTTACAAACTCCAAATTTAAAATACGTCGTTTTAAAATACAAGCTTTAATATAAGCTCAATATTGACATAGTTCAGATAATTTTTAAGAATGTGAAAAATGCGATCGAAAATGAACCATAATTCGTACGTCATTTCAATTGCTGAATTTCTCACATTTAGACGGAGCGGGATACGCATCTCGCTTTAATTTTCACTTATAAAGTAAATAAATCGTAATTTTCTTAAATTCGTCAAATTTCATAATTTTCTGGGGATTTCAAAATTTCAAAAGCGTATCCTTATTCCGTCTTGGATCGGGAATCTTAAAAATTAAAACACGCATATTACAGGGTGAAAGTTAGGTGTCAACAACTGCCCCTTCGGAGTTCGAGGATGGCAGGGCTATCCTTGAGCTACGAATTTGACAATCTAATTTTCTCCGAGTAATAAAATCATAGCTCTTTTTGTGCAAAATTTCAAAAATATGGCCGGACCCTGGCTTGTGGGCTTCCTACATATCTCAGGTTTCATGAGAATTCAGGCCATTTATAGTTCTGACTCTATGAGGACTATGAAATAAAGAGTTTTTCTTAAAACTATCTCGAGGTGTTCCGAGATAATTATAGGAATATGGCCGATCCTCAAAATTTGAGTAGCCTACATATCCTTGGCTTTGGGAATCAAGCCAATTGTAGTTCAACTCGATTGCCCGAAAAGGAATGTCCCTTATGTGGGAATCCCTTTGGCTACTTCCGGTTGAAAATTCGAACCGGAGACTTTTTTTTTAAAAAAGGCTTATCGGTGTTGGTGTTTGAAGTATTTTCCCAATCTCTGGTACATAAAGCTTGCCTCTCGTGCACAATTTTTGATCGGTTGCCCAAGAAAAGTTTCACGTTCACTGCGCATGTCTTGAGTCTGGCTCTTGCTTCCTACCTCGGTAGCTTTTAGCCATCTCCAAATGTTAAGTCCTGCTTGTTAGTTTTTTTTTTTGGAAATTTTGATTTTAATGTGGTCATACCTGAATTGTATTTTGCCATTTTGTTGACATTGAAGTCATCCTCCAATATTACGTTCGTCTTTTCGCAAATGCTTGTCCGTCTACTTTCCTTTCTCCTGCAAGTGTGTGTTTTTCATGTATTTTTTGAAAAAATGATCTACTCTGGATAATAATCACGATACTTTGACCGGCTCTTTTTTCGTCATTTTTAGATGTTTTCATCATTCAATGACAACTTCTGTTGGGATCTGGGTCGGGCTATACCACATTTCTGCGAACCTACACACCCCAGTCCGGTTGTCGTTTTCATAAGCAAGATGTTACTAATGAAAACTGTGTTTTCAAGTGCGGGGTCATTTTGTTTCTTATGACATCCGCCACCCCTGAAAATTTGGACTCATATCATTTTCACATATTGCGGTGACTGTCACAAATTTGGTGTCGACTGCTTCGTTATCCTCATACGAAGCTTGCGGTATACCAGTTTGGGACCACATCACTTATAGTAAAAAATACCCAAATGAAGACTACACATCAGAGTGCAGTATCATATTCCTTTCATGATGACTACTAATCTCTGTATCCAGAATTACAACATTTAGTCAAAATTTTCAAGTTAGCTACTGCATATTCAAGTACGGAGCCTTTTCTCATGACTATCACTATCTCTAAACCGTGATTACGTTAACTTGAAATAGACTACAATAGCGATCGCAAATCTTGATGTAGGAATCACATTCGTATTTCAACGATTGCAGACATCAACCTCGGAATTATGCCACCTATTTTTGGCTATATATATGGATGACGACTCAGCCCCTTCGGCACGTAGTCGTTTAACCCATATCGCCATTTTGAGGAATGAAGCTTACCTTGGCGGAAAGACTTACACTTTCCTTTTGACTCCAGGGAAGAATACCTGCCCGTCAACTGGGTTCACATCTTCGAAAATGACTAGACTTGATTGTGTCTACGACATTTTGATACCGATATCAACGCGTCATTTTACTTGGGGGCTTTGTTACCCTTTCACACACTCGTTTGCGCCGCTATTCCTTGATGCTTCTTCTTCACTTGGCTCGTTATCATTACCCTATTTTGAACATTCTAGCAAACGAGTTAGTGTAGAACATCCATGTTTGTTTGTTCCTGCATTCACAGAAAAATTTGTCAATTTCCTATATGGTCGATCGCTTTTCTTGCGTGCGGACTTCCTCCGTTCATATCTCACCATGAAAAGATGCTCATTTTCCTTAAAATCTTTTGTTTTCTAGCAGAGCTAAAAAAAAGTTTTTTGTGCGATGATTTTTTGAAAATAAATGCATATACGTTTTGAAAATAATATTTTAAATACGGCATTTTAATATCATGACATTAGTTACTCAAGCAAGGTCTTCCGTCTCTTCTTCTTCTTCTTGATCTCGACTCGTGAAATTTTTTGAATCCTTTTCTAAAATTTTGCCCCAGTTTGTATACGTCTTAATACCAACTCGAGTTTCGCTATGTCAAAGGAATGTTTTAGACCCTCTCAAAAATTTTGCCCCAATGTAAGTGTGTACTTTTCATTTCTTTATTTCACCGCGCTTGAGGAAATTTTGTGACCCTTCTCAAAAATTCTACCCCAGTGTATAAATTTTTATTCAGTCCTTTCCTTAGAACTGATATTTTTTAAAGAATTTTTGAGGTCATCTCAAAAATTCGGTCCCAGTTTCCTTGTGGGGTTACCTTTATCTTTCTCTTGCTAAATCATTTCTGAGGTTTCCTAAGGTTTATTGGGAATTTTATTTTGAATGACCGAGCTCGGGAGAGCACCCATGTATCCCGTTTCAAGAATTAGGTCGAAACATAGTTCGGGATAAACATATTGGAATTTTTTTGGTGAGACCGAACACAAAAATGCTCCTACTTATACCAGATGGGAATCAGGTCATAACGTAGTTCAGAATACGTAATTTTGGATTTTCTGGTTAAAGCGACCGAGCTTGGAAAAGCGCCTACATATCCCCTTATAAGTATAGGGAATCAAGTCCTTGCGTAGTTCGTACATGATTTTGGATTTGGTTTTTCTAAGAAAAAATGCAAAATTACAAGCAAAGGGAATGCAACTAAAGAAAACCTAAACTATGGAAACTCTAAATCTTCATAGTTATCTTCTTCTTCACACGTAGTGTTTCTTGATGGCAACTGAATTATTGCTCTTAGCCACTCTTAACCATCCATTTCAGCCAGTACCACAGCTCCTCCTGATAGCACCTTTTGCACTATATAGGGGCCTTGCCAATTTGGTACAAACTTTCCTTTGTATTCTTCTTGATTAGGGAATATTCGTTTGAGTACCAATTGCCCGATTTGAAAAACCCTAGTTTTCACATGCTTGTTAAAAGCTCCACCCATTCTTTGCTGGTACAATTGGCCATGACAAACGGTAATCATCTGCTTTTCATCTATCAAATCCAGTTGTTCATACCTTTTGTGGATCCATTCCACGTCATCCAACTCAGCGTCTTGTATTATCCGAAGTGAAGGGATTTTTACTTCGGCTGGTATTACTGCTTCAGTGTCGTATACCAACAGGTATGGAGTGGCCCCAGTTGAAGTTCTGGCAGTAGTGCGATATCCCAATAATGCATGCGGTAGTTGTTCATGCCAGTCTTTGTAGTTATCAATCATCTTTCGGAGGATTTTCTTGATGTTTTTGTTGGCGGCTTCTACAGCTCCATTCATATGTGGCCCATATGTGGTTGAATTCTGCTGAGTGATTTGGAATTGTGCACACATGTCTTTCATCAAGTGGCTATTGAGATTAGCTCCATTATCTGTTATGATTGATTTGGGGATACCAAATCGACATATGATGTTGTTGCGCACAAAGTCTGTGACCACTTTCTTTGTCACCGATGAATAAGATGCTACTTCCACCCACTTGGTGAAGTAGTATATGGCAACCAAAATGAAACGGTGTTTCTTTGACGCAACTGCTTAATTGCTCCTATGACATCCATGCCCCAAGCGGCAAATGGCCAAGGTGACGTCAGAGCATTCAATTCTGTCGGAGGGGCCTTTATCAAGTCTCTATGAATCTGATACTTTTGACATTTTTAGATGAATTTGCTACAATCATTCTCCATAGTCATCCAGTAATAACCCGTTCTTAAGATTTTCTTTGCTAGTACGAACCTATTCATGTGAGGTCTACAGGTTCCAGTATGCATTTCTTCAATCAATTTCATAGCTTCGACAGAGTCAGCACATCTAAGCAATCCCAAATCTGGAGTTCTTTTGTACAGGACATTTTTGTTGATGAAGAAACCATGTGCTAACTTCCTGATAGTCCTCTTCTGATTTAAGGTGATTCCTTCGGGATATTCTCCTTTCTCCAAGAACGTTTTAATGTCAACGTACCAGGGTCTTCCATCAACCTCCGCCTCTACGAAAGCACAGTGGGCTAGTTGATCTCTGATCTCAATTTTGATAGGATCAATGTATCTACTATCGGGATGCTGAATCATGGATACTATTGTTACCAACACATCAGCAAACTCATTCTGGGTTCTTGGTATGTGTTTGAACTTGACTGCTTGGAATCGATCTGCCAATCTTTGCACAAGTCCAACATACGATATGATGTTTTCATTTTTGGTGGCCCACTCTCCTCGAACCTGATGGATTAGCAAATTCGAATCGCCAATTGCCTGAAGTTCTTTCACATCCATTTCGAGGGCTAAATGTAGACCCAAGATACAGGCTTCGCATTTAGCCATATTGTTGGTGCGACTGAAACTCAACTTGGCTGCCACTAGGTAATATTGGTCCGAATCTGAAACCATGACGGCTTCGATTCCTGATCCTTTAAAGTTGACCGCTCCATCAAAGTATACTTTCCATCCTGACTCTTCACTTTCTTCACCTTCAATTGTCATTATTTCATCATTCGAGAAGTAAGTCCACAAGGGTACGTGATTGTTATCTACTGGACTTCCCGCCATCAAGTCTGCCACTGCTTGCCCTTTAACTACTTTTTGCGTGACGTATTGAATGTCGAACTCACTTAACAGCGTTTTCCATTTGGCCAACTTCCCTATGGGCATGGGCTGGCGAAAGATGTACCTTAGTGGATCCATTCTTGAGATCAAATGAGCCGTGTACGCAACCATATAATGTCTCAACTTCTGAGACACCCAAGTCAGAGCACAACATGTCTTTTCCACCAAGGAATACCTGGATTCATAGGGTGTGAACTTCTTACTGATGTAATAGATGGCTCTCTCCTTCTTTCCTGTTTCGTCATTTTGTGCCAACATGCATCTAAAATCTTATTCTGATACTGATATGTATAGCAGCAAAGGACTTCCTAGCCTTGGCGGGACCAAAACAGGTGGATTTGACAGGTATCTCTTGATTGTGTCAAAGTCTTTCTAACAGTCCTCTGTCCATTTAGTTGCAGCATCTTTCCTGAGGAGTTTGAGGATTGGCTCTATGATCACCGTGGACTCGGCGATGAAGCGCTTGATGTAATTCAACCTTCTTAAGAAACTCATGACTTCTTTCTTTGTTCTTGGCGGTGGTAGTTCTTGGATTGATTTGATCTTAGTGGGATCTAACTCAATACCACGACGACTGACTACGAACCCTAGTAATTTTCCAGCAGCCACTTCAAATGCACATTTTGCAGGATTCAACTTCAAATCGTACTTGCGGAGTCTGTCAAAGAATCTTCTTAAATGTTCGAAGTGGTCCTCACCTATTCGGACTTTATGACGACGTCATCCACATATACCTCAATCTCTCTATGCATCATATCATGAAAGATGGCGGTCATCGCCCTCATGTAAGTAGCGCCGGCATTCTTGAGTGCAAACGGCATTACCCGGTAATGATACACTCCCCATGGTGTGATAAACGCCGTCTTTTGAGCATCTTCTTCATCCATCAGTATCCGATGATAACCCGTGTAGCAATCCACAAAAGACTGAACCTCATGCTTGGCGCAATTATCAATGAGTATGTGAATGTTCGGGAGTGGAAAATTATCCTTTGGGCTAACGCTGTTAAGATCACGATAATCTACACATATCCTTATTTTCCCATCTTTCTTTGGTACCGGGACTATATTTGCCAACCATGTTGGGTACGGTGTCACTTCAATGACTCCCGACTGAATCTGTTTTTCTACTTCTTCTTTAATTTGAATACTGACATCAGGCTTAGGCTGCCTGATTTTTTATTTTACCGGTGCAAATCCTTCGAGGATCGGCAACCTATGGGAAACAATATTCGTACTCAAACCCGGCATATCGGTGTATGACCAAGCGAAGACATCTTCAAACTCTTTCAGCAGACTCCGATATCCTTCTTTCTCGGCTTCTGTCAAGTGCACACTTATTCTAGTTTCCCGAACCAACTCTTCATTTCCTAGAATAACTGCCTCTGTTTCCTCTAGGTTTGGCATTAGTCTGTTCTCGTATTCTTCTTCGACATCTATCAACCCTTCCGATTCAGTTATCCTTTCTTCTTGATCGTCGTTTTTACTTGTTTCGTAACATGTCATGACATTATTTGTGACCTCTATATTATTACTGTAAAACAAAATAACAGGGTCATTAATCATGTAAAAGCAATTTTAACTGCGTATTTATATATAATCAGATACATATACATATATGTGTATATATTTAAATAGGTACAGTAAAACGATTTTGTCTTTATTATAAACTTTGAGATGTTTTCATTGAAATTTAAAAGAGTGATACAAACTGTGGTCCTGACTCGGAATGGAACATCGAGCTATTTTCATTATTAAACAACACGTAAATAAAAAACATGAAAAGGAGATAAGCCGGGCCTTAAAGCCGACTTTTATCGTTTTTTCTAAAATTGAGCATTCTTTCTACCGTAGAGTGAACAACGGAATAGAAGTCCATCCGCTTGTTGTCTCTCCTGGTTCAGCATGGCGAATCTCTAATGCTTCAAAGCATTCTTCAGTGATGGTTGCGCACTCTTCTTCCCAAAACAACATCCTTAAACCCTCTTCTAGATCCTCCCTGTTGTGACCCAATGGGTATGCTGTAAAGGACTGGTATAGATAGGGGAATGACTTTCTCATTTCAACAGGACCTCTCGGGCCATATTTTGCTTTTTCTTCTTCTGCCTCACATGGCTTGTATCCAGCCCCAAATCGATACTTCCCATGTTTGATACTTACTAGTTCTATGATTCCTTGTAAGTTCTTTCCTAGACCTTTCCCGGGCTCATACCCACTCCTTATCATAGTTGTAGTGACCATTTTATAGACCAGCGGCATAGGGATATCTTCATCATCTCCCCTACGACCTATCATGGCTAATTCAACAATGTGAAAATTAGCACCAACTGGCGACTTCTCTCTGACTGGTACAGAGTTATCCAGATAGTTGTGGGCACTTCATTTGCCGTGAATCACGACTTCTTGATCATTCCATATGAATTTGAGAGACTGGTGTAACGAAGATGCTACAACCCCGGCGGCGTGCAACTATAGTTGGCCCAACAAAAGGTTATAGCTTGTTTTGATTTCCATGATGATGAACTCCACTACAAACTCTGCGGGGTCCATTTGTATGTGTAGATCTATTTTTCTAATTGGGTCGCTGGTCGCGCCATCATAAGCTTTTACGTTGGTTCGACTCTGACGGATCTTGCCAATATCATACTCGAGTTGTTTCAGAGTGGCATACATTCAACCCAGCTCTTCCGTCAATCAACACTTGGGGAATAATCTTGTCACGACACTTAACTGTTACGTGCAGGACTTTATTGTGGGACTTCCCTTCCTTTGGTAATTCATCATCAGAAAATGAAAGCCTATGTGCTCGCACAACATACCCCATAATTTCGGCCAATGTTTCACTTGTAGTGCCGGCGGGTACTTGGACTTCATCCAGGGATTTCATTAAAGCTAAGAAATGTTGAGATGAACTGAGTAGCAGGGACATTACCGATATCCTGGCAGGAGTCTTATGCAGGTGCTCATTGATCGAATAGTCTTTGACTGGCATTTGCCTTGAGAAGTTTTCAGCTTCTCCCTCAGTGATTGGTCTTGTCTGAGGGTTTTCGCGACGTGGCACTTTAAGCACAGGTTCTTCTGGGGCATAACACCTTCCTGACCTGGTCATACCCTGAACCATAGTAGCTATCTCTTTTTCTTTATTGATCATCATCTGGTGCGGCATTTTGATCACAAAGGGTGCATTCTCAACTGGTCCTGATGTTTTGGGTATGAATGGCTCGTTATGAATTCGAGTGACTGTTGAGGGGTATTTGAGAATTAAAGGCTCTCTTTTGGCTACATCAGATGTGTTAGACTCCTTTGTCAAAGGGCTTAACACTTCTTTTCGCTCCTGTAAAGATAACGAGGCGACGATGTTTTCTAACTCTTCAATATCTAGATGAATTATTGTCGAGGTGTCTTCCCATTCATCACCTCTTTTTATCATGTGAATTTGGTTTCCTCCATGCTTTGGGAGCGGATTTGTGTCCATATTTGGAGGTGTTGGTTCCAGGATAAGCTTATGATTCTCAATCATATCCTGTAGTTTGTGCCTTAGGTTTATGCAATATTTAGTGGCATGACCAACTTGGTTAGAATGGTACGTGCAAGTGAAATCTGGTCTGTATCAGCGATCCGTGGGATTAGCAGGTTTTGGTAGAACAGTGCTCATTCACCCGACGTCTCTTAGCTTGGCAAATAAACTCATCCTTGGTTCTGGCAAAAGAGTGAATGCTCTCATGGGTTTCTTTTGGGGTGCCTCATAGTTTGCTGGCGGGGCTAGTTTTGGAAAGTCTGGTTTTGTGGAGCTTGGTTATTGGGTGCTGGCATTCGATAATTTTGTCGTGGAGCTCGGTTGTTTGGTGCTGGTATTTGATAATTTGGTTGTGGAGCTTGGTAGCCAGGTTGTGCGTAGCACACAAACATTGGGCTATATTGGGGTGGAGTGGTTCGATAGTTGGTTGGTGGAGGTGATTGGTAGTTATCTGGATTTTTGTGGGTCATCTCTTTTCCTTAGCTTTTTGGGCTAGTAGTTCTAGAAACATAGGCTATATCTTCTCTTTTCTTTTTGCCACCTGCGGCACCAGACGCACCTGCTCTGTTTTGTCAAAGCAGTCAGCTTCTTGGTACCGTATGAATGCGGCTACCAGCTCAGCTTCAGTCATAGGTGGTTGCACAAGCGTCACTTCGTCTCTCCAGTGACTGGCATATTCTTGGTAGGTTTCGGTCAATTTCTGACGGATTTTCTCCAATGAGAAGGGATCAAGCACATTTTCCACATTGAAGTGGAATTTTTCCATGAATGAACTTGCCATTTCTTCCCATGTTTTCCATCGGCTAATGTCTTGAGAGATAAACCATTTCATAGCTATTCCTGACAGACTTCGACTAAACAACCCCATGAGCAAGGCTTCATTTCCACCATTTCTAACCAACTGGTCGCAGTAAGCCTTTAAGTGGGCCCTGGGATTGCCTGACCCATTGAAGTGATCAAATTTGGAAATTTTGAAGCCTTCTGGTAGACCCAAGTCTGGATGTATGCACAAATCAGAGTATCTTAACCCCTCTTTCTTTTTAGAGCCATGTTCCAGTTCAGCAATTTTCTTCCCCATCGCTTTCTTGATCTTGTCTATTCTTGCTTCAAAGAACATTTCCATGTTCTCCAATTCTGGCAAAGAGTCAATATGGGTGACATGGTCTTGAAAAGTGATATTTGATTGCACGGGGTGAATCACAGGAATTCAGGGGCTTGATGAACATTTCTATTTGTAGCATGAGCAGGTGATTGAAAAACTGAGGTTTGGTGGGAGGGATTCCCCACATGGGTGGTATTTCGGCATAGTGGAGTCTGATAAGCAGCCCATTCTGGGTTTGCGAGAAATGGTCAGGAATTGGTAAATCCAGATTTGGGAAAGTGGGTGGAGGTCTCCTAGCCTCAACATTAGTAGTGTTTTCGTTTTCGGCCCTCAGTCGGTCCGCTTCCTCTCTAGCTTCAGCTAATTGCCTCATCAGAAGGCTAACAACCTCTTCCAAAGGTATTCTAGCTATGCCAGCTGTCGGGGTACCTTAGACGAAAAACGTTTTGTTCGGTGGTAGAGTTTCAGGCATGTTTTCTTCTTGAGGGTTTAAGGACACTGTAGCAGCTTTTGATCGAGTTTCTAGTGCCAGCTAATCGACCCTTGCCTATAAGAGAAAATAACTCAGAAGCTCCAAAGTTATTGTTAGGTTTAAATACGAAACACAAAATATCACGTTGTTTGTAGTTCATAGCACATAGAATCATACATTTTATTTCAACTCTTGATTAATTCACATTCCAAGGGTATTTTGGTCTTTTTTGTATTTTTGGGAATATTGATTTCTTTGGTAAATGGTTTGTATGGTTGATTTGCTTCTACCCATCTTATGCTAAGGGGCATTTAGATTTTTATTATAAAAGGACTGAGTCTTAAATAGACTGTCTATGTATCACACCAAAGGGAAATCAGGTCCATCTGTAGTTCAGGCATACATAGAAAAGGTTTTTTCCTATACTACCCAGGACTTAGTTTTTGTACCCTAACCAGGCCTTAAATAGGCTTCATACGTATGCCAAATGGGAGATCAGGTCGACGTGGTTCCGTTTACATAAAAAGGGAAAGGGATACTCTATCTTATTGAAAGCAGTAAAGGGATACTTATGTTTTTCTACCCAACCGTACTAAGCAGGCCTTCATTGTCTTCTTCATCTTCATCTTCTATCCTTGTCTTCCCGCGACAATCCAAACATGGCCTTCATTCACGAGGCGTTCCAGTTCAAGCTTGAAATTCACACATTTTTCAATGTCGTGGCTAGGGAGGCCATGATGATATAGGCAAACCCTTTCTTTTGGGGATCCTGAGCGACCCTGATAGGTTTGTGGCACTACTTTTATCTCTTTCGCACTACATAGTAGAGAGTGAATCCTGGCGTATGACTCTTCGAATTTGGAAAAGTCGCTTCTCTAGAACCTAACCTTTGATATTGTTTCTGGATGATTTCTTCCTTGGTCATGAGACAAGAGAGAGTGGGGTCCCCACAGTTGGCTAATTCTCCCTTGGTCAATCCATTGGATAAGCTTCCTTTCCAATGCTCCACACTTATTAGTGGTATGTCCTGAGTGACTTCGGTGGTAGAGGCATTTCTTGTAAATCATAGAAGGAGCGCATGGTGGCAACAGATTTGGGCTTTATGCGTACACTCCAATGCTCCCCAAAGTCTCCAGGAGTTCTTGTTTAGACAACTCTATTGGCATACCCCAATTGTGCGATCTTGTGCCCTTGAGAACAATTGTGCATGAAACTGGAGGTTCTTCGAGCTGAGATTCGCGCGGGTTTCCATAGACTTTCAAATTGGGGATAAGTAGTTCGTCGTCTCCATATTGTATGGGGTCAAGCCCTTATTGTTGACTGAGTGGGACATAACTCCCAAGTGATGCTTCAGGTGTCTTTCTCTGCTTCACCCGATTGGCTGGGTGTTGCTTTGTTAGTTCCTTAACATAAGACAAGAGGGTTTCTGCTTCTTTCACTTTTTCATTGGCTGCCTTAGTGGTTTGGATGGCTTCTTTCATTCTAGCAGTGGCTAGGGCCATTCTGTCATCCAATTGTCAGTTTTTCTCACTTGTCGCATCCATGTCCTCATCGTCACTGACTAGGTTGATGTAAGAAGAAGTCGCACTCATGCTATCTTGAGTCTCCATTTCCTATTAGCAAATCAACCTTTTAAAAGTGGGGCTAAAATTTGTTTTTGATTTTTATTTTGGGTAGTGACCGGAATGCGGGCCAATCAAGAGTTTTCAACAATAAATATGATTTTCAAAGCAGTTATATCAAATAAGCATTTAGACAATATATAATTCATTTTTCTATACCTCGTTGCTCCACGGCTACTAGCGTATGAAGCAAAATTGTACCACATGTAAAACAAATATATTGTTCCCAAAAAAATAAAATCCCAGTGCTTTTCATTAATAGTATTTTTCCCAAGTGGGATTACAAGGCTTTTTAAAAGTAAATGCAATAATCAGAAAAAATCCACTCCACGGACAGAAATCTGCTCTCTATCATCTCATGCCTTCTTGGTCCTTTGAAGGGCGGACTCAATGGCTACATGGTCTAGCATCAATGCTATCCTAATCCACTGACCCCTCTGATCATCAGCCAATGACGTCCCCTTATCTATAGCTTCCTTAACAAAAGTGTCAAGCCATTCCAAGCTCTTTAATGAAGCATCTGCCTCGCTTGTCAAACTTTCAATTATCTTTTGATCATATTCTATCTTTGCTTGATGATCCATTTCTCTTCCTTCTATTCGTCGTTATATTCTTCTAACTTGAATTGCATTCGAGGCTTCCCTATCCTCGGGAAATTTGTACAGATATAGCTCTGGAGTGGCAGTACCAACTCATCTCCCTTATCACATTCTTCCAATCTTTCTAAGCATCTTTATACCTTTGATACGACCTTCTTCATAATCTCGTACAAACTCTCCCATATTACCCACATTTGGAATAACCTATCTCATACCAAACTATCTAAATACTCCCAATGGTGTGTAGGGTCTGATTCCCCTAATGCCCATAAGCGGTAGATATGGAATGCCTATGGCTCTTGACGCAAACAGTCTTGGAATGAAAATCAGGTACCCTCCACCATATATGCTCTTCTCTTAATCTAGAAAAGATGTGAGCCCATCCTCTTTTATCTTGAACCCCATAAGGTATAACAGCGACTCCCAATTCATCCTCTCTCAGGGCTGGATCTCGGCGGGTAAATAAACCGCTCTTATCAAAATGCTTAAGTATCCACCATTAGACTAAGAGGTTGCAACCTTAAAAGTAGTAAAAATGGTCGCGGCATTTTCCCAAAGCTCGGTATATATCTGATAGGATAATGGGGATGATGTCAAAATATTTGGTAAGCCCATTCGTTGTAACTCCCCTAAGGACAGCATGGGCAACAAAGACAACCCGGGTGTCAATAGCTAGGGAGGCATTAGTGGAAATACCATGGTCCCCAACAGATAGCTGATAAAGGCTAGTGTTTGGTTAGCTTCCCAGGACTGGAGTGAGGAAAACTCAAGAATGTGGTTCTCATACCCTTGTTTGGATAAATACCTCTCATATAACTCTCTAAAGGTTATAGTGGGTAACTTGTGCCCAATCGGCTTTGTTGACAGCAAACATGTCTTTGATTTCTTTTGGGGTAGGTTTGTGATGGATAAGGATATTTTGAGCTAATTTCTTTTTAGACCTGTTAGCACTTGCTACGCTTTCCAAGACATCTCTAATCTCTTCTAAAGTGGGAGTCATCGCTATCTCTGTTACACCTCTCATTTTCATGGTAGGAAAAACTTATGAATTTCTAGTCAAGTATGCCTCGAAATGGAGATTTGTACCCAAGTATTGAGGTGCTAAGTATTTTACCCCGTGTATGGAGGTACTAGTAGGTATTCCAAGTATATTACAGGATTAGAAGTTGAACGGATTGAACCGACGCAGGCTGAGCAGATTCAGGGAAATCTACAGACACCAGACATTATTGTTGGACCGCCGACTATGTCGACGGGCCGTCAATATGAACCGTCATTATGTTCTGAGAGTTTTAGTCTGCAGAAACCGATTGACAAGACACGTCGACGGACCGTCGGCACGTCAACGAGCCATCGATCGCCACGTCAATATGGCTCTGCAACTTCTGATCTGCAGAAGCTGGTCGATGGAGCAATTCGACGTGACCGTCGACCCATTCGGCGAACCGCTTATCTGGACCATTCCAGTTCTAGCTATAAATAGACGAGTTGGACTCCAAATTTTCAAATTTAAGTCTCTCTCTAAGTCCTGAAAGTTCTAGAAAAATTCTCTTATTATACCATTATATACCCAAGAGAAATGAAGGAGTAAACACCAAGAAATTGTGGAATCAAGTGTGAGAATACACTCTAGGGTTTGTGGGAAACCAAGAATCTTTTGGTGTGGAAATAGGGTTTTCTCCAAGTGAAGTAATTCCATTCAAAGTCCATTCCTACATCATCAAAGGTAATTTTTATGTTTATTCCATGTTATTAAAAGTATTGAAAGGTTAAAAGACTTGGATTATGGAAATGAGGAGAATATGGGGTGTAAATGTGAAAAAGATTATATTCTTGAATCATTACTTGACTTGAATCATAATTCTTGATATGTAACGAGTATAATATTGCTATGAATAGTATAAAATATGTTGTAGAGGCATTGTATGAGGATGGACACGGTATGGTGCCATAGCTAGGGTTATGAAGGAGTTTGATAGGGAATGTTGAGCATTCAATAATGTCTAGCTTGATGAAGTTGTTGATTAAGATATTGTGGGTGTTGTTATTGATATTGGGAGTTATTTATTATGTGGAGGAAGTCATCGAGATAAAGGAAGATGTTACCCAATTTTCGTTAGCTTTAGCTTAAGCCTAAGTATGTCTTCGATTATCTAATTTTAGCACGAACTCTCTTGAAGGTAGAAACGTGAATATTGGAGGGAAGCGTTCAAGTGATAAAGTTAGCAAAACATAAAGGCATGTAAGGCTAGTCCTTTCTTTTCTAAGGCATGACTTCTATGACATGACTTCCTTTATTGTTCCATGACTTTCTCACATTCCAAAAAATATGAGTCGATGATTATAAAGCTTCTTATGAGATAAAGCTAAGAGATATATCATGAGTATGATAACGATAATGATGAGTCTAAGCCTAGAGATCCAAAATCTTATGATATGATATTTCCATGAAACCAATGATCCCTATACGATTCTTTGATGTTGTTCATTGTTGCTAAACCCACCTTATGATGCTAGTTCCTTCAATGTGAGGTATGATGATTATAATTACTCCATAATGAAATCGGGGGTTCTCGACCTCACGTCACCCCGATATAGTTATAGTTTATCTTGAGTTCAAATACATGCTTTATGATAAGTATATGATGATGAGATAACACCGTGCCTAGATGGCCGGCCATGACACCGCGAAGGTACACGGCTTGAGATAACACCGTGCCTAGATGGCCGGACATGATACTATTGAGAGTCCATAGACTTGTGCTATGAGTCTATATACATAAGCCCTCACGGCTACAAAAATGATATATAAGAGTACAATGTGCTCATCATGGTACATCAACTACCCACACGTACTTATCTACGAGCCTCTACTAGAGTACTAGACATAAGGACGACACAGGGCCCCGTCATGCCCAAAATAATGGAGTGCTCCTATGAATCCACTGATAAGCTCCTACGAAATAGCACTATCTCCCTATCTACCTGTGGGCATGAACACAGCGTCCCAAAAGAAAAGGACGTCAGTACGATAAATGTACTGAGTATGTAAGGCATGAATACTATTTAACACAATAAAAGAATCATGAAACATGAGGTAAAGATATAACCTACTTAACCCTTTAAAGAAAAAACATATTAAGCATATCACAAATACCATCATCTTTAACCCGCGTCCGGGACCATCGCACGCCGCCTACTAGTGGTTTCATGTCCGGCCATCAAGGCACGGTATTATCTCAAGCCACCCGCCTTTGCGGTGTCATGCCCGACCATCTAGGCACGGTGTTATCTCATCATCATATACTCATCATAAAGCATGTATTTGAACTCAAGATAAACTATAACTATATCGGGGTGACGTGAGGTCGAGAACCCCCGATTCCATTATGGAGTAATTATAATCATCATACCTCACCTTGAAGGAACTAGCATCATAAGGTGGGTTTAGCAAAAATGAATAACATCAAAGAATCGTATAGGGATCATTGGTTTCATGGAAATATCATATCATAAGCTTTTGGATCTCTAGGCTTAGACTCATCATTATCGTTATCATACTCATGATATATCTCTTATCTTTATCTCATAGGAAGCTCTTTATAATCATCGATTCATATTTTCCGGAATGTGAGAAAGTCATGGAACAATAAAGTAAGTCATGTCATAAGAGTCATGCCTTAGAAAAGAAGGGACTAGCCTTACATGCCTTTACGTTTTGCTAACTTTATCACTTGAACGCTTCCCTCCAATATTGACGTTTCTAACTTCAAGAGAGTTCGTACTAAAATTAGATAATCGAAGACATACTTAGGCTTAAGCTAAAGCTAACGAAAATTGGGTAACATCTTCCTTTATCTCGATGACTTCCTCCACATAATAAATAACTCCCAATATTAATAACAACACCCATAATATCGTAATCAACAACTTCATCAAGCTAGACATTATTGAATGCTCAACATTCCCTATCAAACTCCTTCATAACCCTAGCTATGGCACCATACCGTGTCCATCCTCATACAATGCCTCTAGAACATCTTTAATACTATTCATAGCAAGATTATACTCATTACATATCAAGAATTATGATTCAAGTCAAGTCATGATTCAAGAATATAATTATTTTCACATTTACACCCCATATTCTCCTCCTTTCCATAATCCAAGTCTTTTAACCTTTCAATACTTTTAATAACATGGAATAAACATAAAACTTACCTTTGATGATGTAGGAATGGACTTTGAATGGAATTACTTCACTTGCAGAAAACCCTATTTCCACACCAAAAGATTCTTGGTTTCCCACAAACCCTAGAGAGTACTCTCACACTTGATTCCATAAGTTCTTGGTATTTACTCCTTGATTTCTCTTGGGTATATAATGGTATAATGAAAGAATTATTCTAGAACTTTCAGGACTTAGAAAGAGACTCAAATCTTAAAATTTGGAGTCCAACTCTTCTATTTATAGCTGGAACTGGAATGTTCCAGATAAGCGGTTCGACGAGTGGGTCGACGGTCACACCGACGTGTAGACGGTTCGTCGACTCGCTCCGTCGACCAGCTACTGCAGATCAGAAGTTGTATAGCCATATTGACGTAGCGATCGACGGCGTCGATGGTCCATCGACGTGCTCGTCGATCGATTTCTGCAAACTAAAATTCTCAAAACATAACGATGGTTCATATTGACTGCCCATCGACATGGTCGGTGGTCCGTCGATAATGTCTAGTGTCTGCAGATTTCCCTGAATCTGCTCAGCCTGCATCGGTTCAATCCGTTCAACTTCTAATCCTATAATATACCTGGAATACCTGTTAGTACCTCCATACACGGGGTAAAATACTTAGCATCTCAATACTCGGGTACAAATCTCCATTTCGAGGCATACTCTACTAGAAAGCCATAAGTTTTTCCTACCATGAAAATGAGAGGTGCAACACTCTCCCCCTCTTTTAAAACATTCGTCCTCGAATGTTAGGTTCTCGGGAATCCTACAAAAATTTCACCAGAGTTTTCCCTGTAATATGACGCTACCATCCTATCACAACAGCCCATAATAACATTGCCTCATAGGGCCACAACACGATAGCTAGAAATTATGGCCACACAAAGCCAATAGTATAAAAAGAAAGCATACACACCTCATAATATTGATGATTCATCTTGGATCTCTTTTGGGAGTTGGAATAAGTGCGAGTACTTGGACTTCATGTTTTCTTCCGCTTCCCAAGTCATTTCCTCTCGATTATTGTTCTGCCACAAGACCTTAACTGAGGCTACCTCTTTGTTTCTAAGCCTCCGTACTTGCCTATCTAATATAGCAACAGATACCTCTTCATAAGCCAACTTTTCTGTTATTTGAACATCACCTACCGGCACACTCCTAGTAGGATCTCCGACATATTTACGGAGCATCGATACATGAAAAACTGGGTGGACTGATTCAAGTTATGAGGGTAAGTCCAGTTCATATGCCACTTGGCCTATCTTGCGGACAATCTTATAAGGTCCAATGTATCGAGGACTTAATTTTCCCTTTTTACCAAATCTCATCACGCCTTTCATCGGTGATACCTTCAAGAATACCCAATCATCAACTTGGAATTCTAAGTCTCATCGACGGTTGTCCGCATAAGACTTCTGACGGCTTTGGGATGTTAATGGTCGGTCTCGAATAACCTTGACCTTTTCCACCGCTTGTTGAATCAACTTAAGGCCTATTGGTTGTACCTCTCCTATTTCAAACCACCCAATTGGGGATCTACACTTCCTTCCATATAGAGCTTCATACGGGTCCATTTGAATACTGGAATGATAGTTATTGTTGTATGCGAACTCAATGAGAGGTAAGTAGTCATCCCAACTACCCCCAAAATCTAGCACACATGCCCACAACATGTCCTCCAAGGTCTGAATAGTGTGTTCGGCTTGCCCATCAGTTTGTGGATGAAACTCTGTGCTAAGACTTACCTGAGTACCCAAACCTGCTTGGAAAGACTTTCAAAATTTAGCTATAAATTGTGCTCCTCGATCTGTGATAATAGATATCGGTACACCATGAAGTCGCACAATGTCTTTGAGGTACAACCTTGCATAATTTTCTGCCACATATGCGGTTTTGACCGAAACAAATGAGCTGATTTCGTGAGTCTGTCCACGGTCACCCATATGGAGTCATACTTGCTTCGGGAATGAGGTAACTCTACAATGAAATCCATATTGATCACTTCCGATTTCCAGGTTGGAATCTCCATTGCTTGCAATAATCCTCCCAGCTTTTGATGTTCGATTTTCACTTGCTATAAATTCTGCTATGTCCTTCGTCATTCCATCCCGCCAATACATTAGCTTGAGATCATGATACATCTTTGTCACTCCTGGGTGAATAGAATACCGAGAATAATGAGCTTCTTCTAGAATCCGACGATGTAGTCCCGCAACATTTGGAACATATAGACTGTCTCGGTATCTAAGAACTCCACCCGTAGAAACTTCAAATGGCGACTTCTCTTTCTCATAAAATGTATCTCTATAGTAGCTCAACTGGGGATCTTCATATTGGCGCTCTTTCACCTCTATATCCAAGAATGAAACAATCGGGTTGTGAATACCAATTCCTGCGTTGCCTGAATCAATTAGGCGAACTCCAAGACTGGCTAGTTGGTGGAGCTCACGAATTAATTTTGTTCTCTGAAGGTACCTCACATAGACTTCCCATTGATTTACGGCTAAGTGCATCAGCTACTACATTCGCCTTTCTGGGGTGATATAAGATAGTTACATCATAATCTTTCAGTAATTCTAACCACCGCCTCTGCCGAAGATTCAACTCCTTCTGCTTGAAAATATATTAGATACTCTTGTGATCCGTATAAATATCAACATGTACACCATACAAGTAATGCCTCCACATTTTTAGTGCATGAATAACTGCAGCCAATTCGAGGTCATAAGTTGGATAGTCCGCAACTTCCTTGAAGCATAGGCGATGACTTTACCGTGCTGCATCAACACACAACCTAACCCAACACCAGAGGCATCACAATACACCACATAACCATCTGGCCTTTCTGGGAGTGTCAGGACTGGGACTGAAGTTAATCTATCTTTCAATTCCTGGAAACTGCGTTCACAAGCATCAGTCCATTGAAATTTGCTAATTTCTGAGTTAGCTTCGCCAATGGTGCTGAAATAGAGGAAAACCCTGCCACAAATCTTCTATAATAACCTGTCAATTCCAGAAAACTACGGACTTCTGTAGGTGTTATGGGCCTTGGCCAAGTCTTCACAGCTTCAATTTTATGAGTATCAACTCGAATGCCGTCTGCTAAGACAATATGGCCCAGAAAAGCCACAGAATTTAGCCAAAACTCGCATTTTGAAAATTTTGCATACAATTCTCAAGTCCGAAGAATTCCAAGGACAATACGTAAATGGTCTGCATGCTCGGCCTCTGTCCGAGAGTATACTAAAATATCATCAATGAACACGATTACAAACAGATCTAAAAGAGGCTTGAATACATTATTCATTAAATTCATAAACACTGTCGGGGCACTAGGCAATCCAAATGACATCACTCGAAATTCATAGTGGCCATATCTCGTTCTGAAAGTTGTTTGAGGAATACCTTCTTCTCTAACTCTCACTTGATGATAACCTGACCTCAAATCTATTTTGGAAAAACATTTGGCACCCTGTAGTTGGTCAAACAAATCATCGATCTTTGGAAGTGGATATTTAGTCTTTATCGTTACCTTGTTCAGCTGCCTATAATCGATGCACATCCGTAAAGAACCATCTTTATTTCTCACAAATAGGACAGGTGCTCCCCACGGTGTTGAAATGGGCCTAATAAATCCTTTCTCAAGCAAATCTTTCAATTGCGCCTTCAGCTCTTTCAATTTTGCAAGAGCCATTCGGTAAGGAGGAATAGATATAGGCTTAGTGTCCGGCAACACATCAATAGAAAAATCAATCTCTCTTTCCAGAGGAAGGCCTGGAAGTTCGGCTGGAAATACATCCGAAAATTTATTTACTACCGCGACGGACTGAAAAGTGGATGGCTTTGCTTCGATGTCATGAACTCGGACTAGATGATAATTATAGCCTTTGGCGATCATCTTCCTCGCCTTGAGATAGGAAATAAACCTACCTCTTGGAGATGCCGTGTTACCTTTCCATTCAAGTGCGGGTTCTCCCGGGAATTGGAGTCGAACTACTTTCGTTGTACAATCGACACTGGCATAACAAGAGGCCAACCAATCCATGCCCATAATCACGTCAAAATCTAACATTTCAAGCTCAACTAAATCAACTTTAGTCTGACAATCACATATCACAATCACACAATTCTTGTAAACTTGTCTTGCTATTACGTGATCACCAACTGGAGTAGATACCTCAAAAGGTTTTATTGGCTCGGGTTTCACCCCAATGCGATCAGCAATATACGAGGTGATATAAGACAACGTGGAACCCCGATCAATCAACGCATAAACATCATGAGCGAATATAGTCAATATACCTATAACCACATCTAAGGAAAACTCAAGATCCTGACGTCCAGCGAGAGCATAAATACGGGGTTGAGTGCCACCTGAACTGGACGCTCCCCCTCTGCCCCTACTATGGCCTGCTGAAATATGAGGAGTCTGCCCTATCAGGCGCACAGATGAGGAAGAACCAGATGCTGATCCTGTGGGCTGAACCTCACCTCTACCATACCTCGAGGGACAATCACGCATCAAGTGTCCAGTCTGTCCACGAGCATAACAAGCATCTGAACCTTGACGACACAGGCCCGAATATAAATTTCTACACTGACTACATCGCGGAACCGGTGGTCTTCTCTGACTATAATCACCCCTAAACTGGGAACTCGAAGCTCTCGAGCTCTGACCTTGTCCTGAATGAATAGAGCGATCAAATCTCCTGCCTGCAAACCGAGAGGGTGCACTAGTCGCTGACTGGCCTGAATGTCTAGAATATGACTGCCTCGATCCCCCTCTATAGTCGCTGCTAGCACTAGCAGATCTAGCCCTTATACTCTACCCTACATCAATATCGTGCTCACCCCTTCGCGGATGTTGTTGCTCTTCTAAGTTCTGGGCCTGGGCCTGGGCCTGAATACGGGAAATATCCATCTCCTCTTGCAATGAATTTTTCAAACACTCTTTAAACAAATGTGGCCCTAAGCCACTCATAAATCTATGCAATCTATCTCCCATATCGACCACCATAGTGGGAGCATACCGGGCTAATGAATTAAAGTGAAGGCTATACTCCCGAGCACTTCTATTCCCTTGATTTTGATTCAGAAACCTATCCACACGGGCCCTTCAAACCTCGGGTGGTAAATAATGATGAAGAAAAGAATCCACAAATTCCTGCCAAACCGGTAGAGGTGCATTTTCCTTTCTCGAAGATATCCAATTATTATACCAAAGGACCGCTACATCCCGGAGTCTATAAGATGCCAACTCCATAGATTCAGTATCGGAGGCATGAATAATTCTCAATGTTCTCAGCATCTCATCAATAAAACCTTGCGGGTCTTCATCCGATTTTGACCCAAAAAAATTTAGAGGATTTAAACTCATGAAATCACGAGCTCTAGCACTAGTTACCCTGTCACCTGAACCCATACCCTGCCGTTGTACCTGGGCGGCAACTAACTGTGTCAATAACTGAATAGCTTCGGTCATTTGTTGCCCAGAAGCACCCGGTGAAGGAACTGGAGGCATGGGAGCCCGAGCTGAAGCCCCCTATTGCTCTTCTAGATTAGGCGGAGTGTGAGAGGTATTTGATGGAACCTCATTATGAGATTCACCTTATTCTATATTCGTTGGCGGCTCCCTTTCTATCCGCCTTTCGGTCATAGCCCTGCCCTTCGGGGCGGCTGTAGCTTTTCTCTTTGGCGGCATCACTAAAATCATAACGCACAATTAGGGAGGAGAAAACCTTATAATATGGCTCTATGGCACGATCTAATAAGAAGAATGGTCATTTTTCCTAGATGCCCTGCAGCCTCTTGTTTGTAAGTGTAGCGCGCTTCACACCCATAAACAAGACTCTACTAGACACTGCTCATAAACACGCCGTAGGACGGAACTACTCTGATACAACTTTTGTCACGACCCTACTAGGGGGCCATGACGGGTACCCGAAGCTGACTACCGAGCACCTCACACTAGGCTAATCATCATACTCAACTTGAAAACATATAATCTCCAAAGCAACACAAGTCTATATACATAAGCCCTCACGGCTGCAAAAATGATATATAAGAGTACAATGTGCTCATCATGGGACGTCAACTACCCACACATACGTATCTACAAGCCTCTACTAGAGTACTAGACATAAGGATGGACAGGGCCCCGTCATGCCCAAATATATATACACAAAAGAATATGATCATAAGTAGCACCTCCTAAATAGTGGAGTGCTCCTGTAAATCCACTGATACGCTCCTACGGATCTGCACCATCTCCCTGTCTACCTGTGGGCATGAACACAGCGTCCAACAAGAAAAGGACGTCAATACGATAAATGTACTAAGTATGTAAGGCATGAATACTATTAACACAATAAAGGAATCATGAAACATGAGGTAAAGATATAACCTGCTTAACCCTTTAAAGAAAACACATATTATGCATATCACAAATACCATCATCGCTAACCCACATCCGGGGTAACCATCGCACGCCGCCCACTAGTGGTGTCATGTCCGGCCATCTAGGCACGGTGTTATCTCAAGCCGCCCGCCTTCGCGGTGTCATGCCCGACCATCTAGGCACGGTGTTATCTCATTATCATATTCTTATCATAAAGCATGTATTAGAACTCAAGATAATCTATAACTATATCGAGGTGACGTGAGGTCGAGAACCCCCGATTCCATTATGGAATAATTATAATCGTCATACCTCACCTTGAAGGAACTAGCATCATAAGGTGGGTTTGGCAATAATGAATAACATCAAAGAATCGTATAGGGATCATTAGTTTCATGGAAATATCATATCATATGCTTTTGGATCTCTAGGCATAGACTCATCATTATCGTTATCATACTCATGATATATCTCTTATCGTTATCTCATAGGAAGCTCTTTATAAGCATCAACTCATATTTTCCGGAATGTAAGAAAGTCATGGAACAATAAAGGAAGTCATGCCTTAGAAAAGAAGGGACTAGCCTTACATACCTTTACTGTCACGACCCAAACCCCGTGGGCCGCGACTGGTACCCTAACTGGGTACCCATACGTACCTACCTGATCGAATTCGAACCATACAGATTTTTTTTTTTTTTTTGTGTTTCAAAACAGAAGTACAGAAGTAGGCCGATACAAGTATGGCACGCGCGTAACATACGTATATATACATATATACCTGAACATACAGATATTTACAAGTAAGCCGACAAGGCTAACATACAGACGAAACCCGTAACCCACACATCTATCTACAGGCCTCTACAGACATACAGAGTCATATGAAGGGACAGGGCCCCGCCGTACCCAGAATATACAAACATACGGAGTACACAGAAGACAGAAGATATATACCAAAAGATATGCTCCAAGTCAAAGGAGCTCTTCAAAAAGCAGAGTCGGAAACCTACGCGGGCGGCGTATCACCTGGTGCGTCTGTACCTGCGGGCATGTAGCGCAGCCCCCGAAGAACGGGGGTCAGTACGGAAAATGTACCGAGTATGTAAAGCAAAAACGTAACAGATATAAACATAGTCCGAACTAGAGTCACAGAAATATAACGGGCAGAATCATAAATCAAACTGACGGACAGAGTTATGATCCAGACAGACACACAGAATCGTGTCACACACAAATGAACAGAATTATAGTTCGGGCAGACAGACGGAATCATAATGCGGACAGACGAGCAGAATCTGAATTCATACGGACATACAGAAGCAGAAGCCATACGGACATACAGAAATAGTCGTACCACAGACGGACAGACAGTAGTATGTCGGACAGAATTATGCATGCAGAGTAGCACAGAGTCATACAAAATCATACAGAGGCGTGTGCTTTATAAATACAGATGGCACACGCATATATTCATACAGATCCCGGCCCTGTCTGGGGGCGCGGTAACAGAACCCGGCCCTCTTAGTACGGGACGCGGTGGACAGACAGAATCAAATCAGATCATATGCCATCCTGGCCGCCATCCCCATACACAGATCATACAGACATACAGATCCCGGCCCGTACGCCGAGGGGCGCGGTGAACAATGCAGAGAAATATGCACGATAACAGAACCTGGCCCGGGTCGCAGTGAAAGAATGCATTGAGACAGACACGAACCGATAAATGAGAAACCACCTACCTACAGACTCAACATACAGACTCAATCAAACTGAAGGGTGCCAAACGGCGAGCCAAAATCAGAATATCCAGATAGTATGCATAGCACGCGCCTATATCCTAGTTGGGAAGGCACGACAGATTATTACCAGAATGGGATTCTCAGATGTTCAGAGATCATAATGTATAAATTACACAAAAATAGCCATAATATACATAAAATAATAGTTCAGAAGTTTTTGGAGAAAATCGGACCAAAACAGATGTATTTTAAAATCGTACCGGAAGTATCGGGCCTTGTGGGCCCACCTCGGACCAACCCGAGGCTACATACGTAAATTATTGATAGTTGACCTTATGAGGTCACCCATACTCAATCGGAAGTGTTCCGACTCCGTTTGGGGAAATTTTGTGCAAAATCTCACTTTAAGCGCAATTTGTAAGAAAATAGGTTCAATTGAATTGAAGGAATTGGAGCGGTTTTCCGTCTCGAATTCCAGGGAACGGAGTCGGACTTAAGGCTCGCGGCCGAGCCTACCACATCCAGAACATGCCTAGGAACGTAGAGAAGTGCTTCACATACCTTGATGGCGCCTTATGCTCACTTGGCGTCAATCCAAATTTCGTCCAAAATCTGGAAATGGTCAAGTTTACCATTTGGTTAGTTCCATTCTTTCAATACTCTAACTTTACACATAATTGCCTACCGAAATTTTGGCAGCATTTCCTCTGTATATACGACATCCCCGAGACTTAGCTCGGCTCAATTTAGCAACACAACAACCCAGAGGAGACATCCAAACAACAACAAACATCAATAAACACTAAATCATACGCTATGGCATTATTAGCCACCTTTCGACACGACGAATCATCTTTCGTTTCAAGCTTACATTTCCAACCAAAACTTATTATTTTCATATCCATTATCCATCAAAATCATTACGACACACATCGGAGGAATCCATAACATGTTCACATAATATTCATAAGATATTCATAAAATTCACAAACATTCAACTTTCCATCAAGTCACTACTTTTCCAATCCCTTCCTAACTTTCAACAACTTAATAACCAATCTTCCATAACAACACAATTAACATGCTAACAAGATTCAATTCACCTTCCAACACCAACACACACCACACGGCCACACCTCAAAATTCTCAACTTTCCTTAATTCATTCAACTTTCATTTCTAATACAATTCCTACCACACTACAACTAGATTTCAACATAGTTTCAAGTCACCATAGACATGCAATATACATATATGCATTTCGGCCACACACCCCAAATTCCAACACACCAAATTTCCATATTTTTCATTCATTCACACATACTACAACATACATACATCATTTTTAACACAACAAAAGCATGAAATCCTTACCTTTCTTCAAGTTCTACACTTGGAAGATGAAATTGTTTTCTTGCCACAATCTTTATATCAACTTGTAGAGAATCTTGTGCTTAGCAATAATCTCTCAAGAGATGAACTTTTTAAACCAAAGGATTGGCTCCAAAAATTTTTCTTTCTTTTCTTTCTTTTTTTTCTCTCCAAACCCGAAATGCTCTCTCTTGCTCTCTACTCTTTCTCTTTGATTTTTTTCTTGAATGTTCTTAAGGATATGGATGATATATATTTAGCACATGGAAATTAATTAATTCCATGGGCCTTGGGTTGGTCTTGGCCGAATGGGCCTCTTAAAATTGGGCCTCACTTCACTTATTTTTTTTTTGAGCCCAAAATGGTTGGTTACATATGGTAATTCATGGAACAAGTTTCCAAAATTCCAATTTTGCCCTTGGCCACCTTTCGTAATTCCACCCCATTGAATTCATAACCTACACATGCATACCAAGTAAGGCCCAATTGTGGCCTTATTCATCACAAGTCAATTTATCTTGAATTTTTTTGAATAAGCGAAAATGTCGGATGTAACATCCTCCCCCCCTTTAAAAGCATTCGTCCTCGAATGTTAAATTGACCTTATGGGGCGTCATACTACTTCGGGAGGGTTCCCTTTATAGTCGTCCTTTACTGACTTTCCGACATGGCTTCTTTACCAACATCATGGGGTAGTTTTTCACATCACTGATTCAAATGCCTTCGTAATATATTTTCTCGTACCCCACGTAATTGTCGAACCATAAGCTATATTCTTGTAACAGACGAACGCTTTCCAGACGTCATAGTCCATACTATTCCTTGTTACACTCCTGAGATCCCTACCGCATCAATATAATCCCACTTCATACCAAACACTTCTTACCAACAGATTCAGGACTGGAACCGGACGCGTTGAGGCATATCGGACGGATTCGTAATCGGAAGCAGACATGCTAAACTCTGGCGGGTGGATTCATAATCAAAAGAAGAGATACAGAAGTATGTCAGACAGATCTGAGATCAGAGTCAGATGTATAAATAGGTATCGGACGGATTTCGAAATCGGAATCAGGCTTACAGAAATGTATCATACAGAGTCGCACTTAGAATCAGACATGCGGAGATGTATCAGACAGATGCGTGATCACAATTAGACGTACAGAGGCACACCAGACGGATTTATGTCCGGAGTCAGAAATACAGAGGTGTGTCAGAAAGATTCGTAATCGGAGTTAATCGTACAGAGATATGTCAGACAGAAACGTATTCGGAGTCAATCATACAAATCATCTTGGGTGTCGCTTATCGACTCTTTCAAAGATTCTGCTTACTCGCTTTACTTATCTCTCTCTTACCCTACTATCCATACTTTTTTTCCTTTAACAACTATCGTCATACCAGACTAACTTACGATGTAATTGGGCGTTTTCTATCCCCTGACAACATTCGGGTCGTCGCTGACTGTAATCCAGATTCGCTAAATTTTCCGAGTGGTACCACATCGGACTGTGTGGTGTTTGTAAAGGCACTAATTACTCCATACATTCTCTTTTCCTTTAGATTACCCCAAACTTTCATTTATATCAGTCATACCTACACTTGTGCAAAACTTTGCATTACTTCCCAGGGGGTCACCCATCCCAGAATTGCTCTGGCCTGAGCACGCTTAACTCCGAAACTTTCATGCATTTCGACGCGTTAGGGCAGATATAATTTCGTCGATCGCCCGCACGACCTTTGTCACGTAATTTTAGAGCAAATCGGGGTCTTCGCAAATTTTCGGAAAATTTTTGTAGCGGGTCCCACCCCCGGCTAAGTCGTACCACTACCATGTCGCCTTTCTGAATCTTAAACATTCACTTTCATGCACATATACATATAATTACAGATAACCCACGGATTTAAGTCTTCGTCACACGAATTCCGCCTCCAAATAATCGGTGGAATCTGATAAAATGTCACCGCAAGGTGTTCTTCGGCCACCGACAGAAGGAACTAAAGTCTGACAAGTATCGCGGGACCTTTTTGTACTTAATCTACATGTTTACCTCCATATCCCTGGAAAAATTTGGGCAGAGTTTCCTCTATATTTCTTACTATCTGGAACCTGTACACCAGAAATACCAGCCATGCCGCACAGGGCTAACACAGATATACTCACATACATATCATATCATGTCGTATCGCAGCCACACGGGGCTGATAACTTCAAATAAGAATTATAACGCCGTCGACACTTACCACACGTGCCCCACTCAAATGGCATCGGAGGCACTTTCCTGTTTACTTCCATCCAGGATTTCCAAAATCACTCTGACGGTGGGGACATTTAGTCGCCCTTGTCTTGGGTCACTAGATCTCTAATTCCTTTAAATTTCCGTCGTCTTCATAGAACAACGTCTTACAAATATCATACACACATAGGAAGTTCTAAAAACTCATACACTTATAAATAATCAATATCGAGTCTGACCTGGGGAGCTGCCGTGAGAGGTATGTCCACTATCATCCACGTCTGCCTGCTCCCTACCTATGCGGTCTCCATTATCACTCGCATCCGAATCGGAGGGGTATGGACGATCAGACAAATCCCGGCCCACTGGTGACCCAGGCCAAGAACAGGAGAAATCCATAGCACTCTCCGAGGTGGCCGGGCTATCAAGGTTCTCCCTAATAATAAGAGCTGGTGCATACTTGAAAATCTCCTCCTGCGTCATCCCAGAAGAATGCTCCGAAGGGCCTGCCTCATGACTATCCTCCTCCTCGGAGGTAAGAAGCTCCGGAGGGGTCATCGCCAAATCCTCCGAGATATCTGTATCGTAGCCATCCTCCACGGGATCCTCTGCTCCAGGGTTCGGAGACTCTGGAGGAGTCGTAGATGGGTCCTCCGACGGATCCGTATCGTAGCTATCCTCCGGGGAATCCTCCGAAGGACCCGTCTCGATCGAGTAACTGGGGCCCTGCCTACTCGGCCCCGGTGACAGCCTGGGGGCCTTCTTAGCACCCCCATCCTCATCGTCGGAAGCCGTCCTCTTCATTCTTCACCAACCTGCAATCACCTGCAAGGAGCGGGTCAGATACATTTCCCCCAAATACCGACACTTCTGCTCTTTGGAGCCTCGCTGTAGGTACAGCAATTCGCAAGGGAGAATCATCCTAATCATACCGCTTTATCGCACGATCTAAGAATCCAAAGAAGGGTAACATCCTAAATGCCCTGTAGCTTCCTGTTTATAGATGTGGTGCACAACATATCGATAAACAAGACTCTACTAGACACGGCCTGTAGACATACCGAGGACTAACCGCTCTGATACCACTTTTGTCACGACCCAAACCCCGTGGGCCGCGACTGGTACCCTAACTGGGTACCCATACGTACCTACCTGATCGAATTCGAACCATACAGATTTTTTTTTTTTTTTTTGTGTTTCAAAACAGAAGTACAGAAGTAGGCCGATACAAGTATGGCACGCGCGTAACATACGTATATATACATATATACCTGAACATACAGATATTTACAAGTAAGCCGATAAGGCTAACATACAGACGAAACCCGTAACCCACACATCTATCTACAGGCCTCTACAGACATACAGAGTCATATGAAGGGACAGGGCCCCGCCGTACCCAGAATATACAAACATACGGAGTACACAGAAGACAAAAGATATATACCAAAAGATATGCTCCAAGTCAAAGGAGCTCTTCAAAAAGCAGAGTCGGAAACCTACGCGGGCGGCGTATCACCTGGTGCGTCTGTACCTGCGGGCATGTAGCGCAGCCCCCGAAGAACGGGGGTCAGTACGGAAAATGTACCGAGTATGTAAAGCAAAAACGTAACAGATATAAACATAGTCCGAACTAGAGTCACAGAAATATAACGGGCAGAATCATAAATCAAACTGACGGACAGAGTTATGATCCAGACAGACACACAGAATCGTGTCACACACAAATGAACAGAATTATAGTTCGGGCAGACAGACGGAATCATAATGCGGACAGACGAGCAGAATCTGAATTCATACGGACATACAGAAGCAGAAGCCATACGGACATACAGAAATAGTCGTACCACAGACGGACAGACAGTAGTATGTCGGACAGAATTATGCATGCAGAGTAGCACAGAGTCATACAAAATCATACAGAGGCGTGTGCTTTATAAATACAGATGGCACACGCATATATTCATACAGATCCCGGCCCTGTCTGGGGGCGCGGTAACAGAACCCGGCCCTCTTAGTACGGGACGCGGTGGACAGACAGAATCAAATCAGATCATATGCCATCCTGGCCGCCATCCCCATACACAGATCATACAGACATACAGATCCCGGCCCGTACGCCGAGGGACGCGGTGAACAATGCAGAGAAATATGCACGATAACAGAACCTGGCCCGGGTCGCAGTGAAAGAATGCATTGAGACAGACACGAACCGATAAATGAGAAACCACCTACCTACAGACTCAACATACAGACTCAATCAAACTGAAGGGTGCCAAACGGCGAGCCAAAATCAGAATATCCAGATAGTATGCATAGCACGCGCCTATATCCTAGTTGGGAAGGCACGACAGATTATTACCAGAATGGGATTCTCAGATGTTCAGAGATCATAATGTATAAATTACACAAAAATAGCCATAATATACATAAAATAATAGTTCAGAAGTTTTTGGAGAAAATCGGACCAAAACAGATGTATTTTAAAATCGTACCGGAAGTATCGGGCCTTGTGGGCCCACCTCGGACCAACCCGAGGCTACATACGTAAATTATTGATAGTTGACCTTATGAGGTCACCCATACTCAATCGGAAGTGTTCCGACTCCGTTTGGGGAAATTTTGTGCAAAATCTCACTTTAAGCGCAATTTGTAAGAAAATAGGTTCAATTGAATTGAAGGAATTGGAGCGGTTTTCCGTCTCGAATTCCAGGGAACGGAGTCGGACTTAAGGCTCGCGGCCGAGCCTACCACATCCAGAACATGCCTAGGAACGTAGAGAAGTGCTTCACATACCTTGATGGCGCCTTATGCTCGCTTGGCGTCAATCCAAATTTCGTCCAAAATCTGGAAATGGTCAAGTTTACCCTTTGGTTAGTTCCATTCTTTCAATACTCTAACTTTACACATAATTGCCTACCGAAATTTTGGCAGCATTTCCTCTGTATATACGACATCCCCGAGACTTAGCTCGGCTCAATTTAGCAACACAACAACCCAGAGGAGACATCCAAACAACAACAAACATCAATAAACACTAAATCATACGCTATGGCATTATTAGCCACCTTTCGACACGACGAATCATCTTTCGTTTCAAGCTTACATTTCCAACCAAAACTTATTATTTTCATATCCATTATCCATCAAAATCATTACGACACACATCGGAGGAATCCATAACATGTTCACATAATATTCATAAGATATTCATAAAATTCACAAACATTCAACTTTCCATCAAGTCACTACTTTTCCAATCCCTTCCTAACTTTCAACAACTTAATAACCAATCTTCCATAACAACACAATTAACATGCTAACAAGATTCAATTCACCTTCCAACACCAACACACACCACACGGCCACACCTCAAAATTCTCAACTTTCCTTAATTCATTCAACTTTCATTTCTAATACAATTCCTACCACACTACAACTAGATTTCAACATAGTTTCAAGTCACCATAGACATGCAATATACATATATGCATTTCGGCCACACACCCCAAATTCCAACACACCAAATTTCCATATTTTTCATTCATTCACACATACTACAACATACATACATCATTTTTAACACAACAAAAGCATGAAATCCTTACCTTTCTTCAAGTTCTACACTTGGAAGATGAAATTGTTTTCTTGCCACAATCTTTATATCAACTTGTAGAGAATCTTGTGCTTAGCAATAATCTCTCAAGAGATGAACTTTTTAAACCAAAGGATTGGCTCCAAAAATTTTTCTTTCTTTTCTTTCTTTTTTTTCTCTCCAAACCCGAAATGCTCTCTCTTGCTCTCTACTCTTTCTCTTTGATTTTTTTCTTGAATGTTCTTAAGGATATGGATGATATATATTTAGCACATGGAAATTAATTAATTCCATGGGCCTTGGGTTGGTCTTGGCCGAATGGGCCTCTTAAAATTGGGCCTCACTTCACTTATTTTTTTTTTGAGCCCAAAATGGTTGGTTACATATGGTAATTCATGGAACAAGTTTCCAAAATTCCAATTTTGCCCTTGGCCACCTTTCGTAATTCCACCCCATTGAATTCATAACCTACACATGCATACCAAGTAAGGCCCAATTGTGGCCTTATTCATCACAAGTCAATTTATCTTGAATTTTTTTGAATAAGCGAAAATGTCGGATGTAACATCCTCCCCCCCTTTAAAAGCATTCGTCCTCGAATGTTAAATTGACCTTATGGGGCGTCATACTACTTCGGGAGGGTTCCCTTTATAGTCGTCCTTTACTGACTTTCCGACATGGCTTCTTTACCAACATCATGGGGTAGTTTTTCACATCACTGATTCAAATGCCTTCGTAATATATTTTCTCGTACCCCACGTAATTGTCGAACCATAAGCTATATTCTTGTAACAGACGAACGCTTTCCAGACGTCATAGTCCATACTATTCCTTGTTACACTCCTGAGATCCCTACCGCATCAATATAATCCCACTTCATACCAAACACTTCTTACCAACAGATTCAGGACTGGAACCGGACGCGTTGAGGCATATCGGACGGATTCGTAATCGGAAGCAGACATGCTAAACTCTGGCGGGTGGATTCATAATCAAAAGAAGAGATACAGAAGTATGTCAGACAGATCTGAGATCAGAGTCAGATGTATAAATAGGTATCGGACGGATTTCGAAATCGGAATCAGGCTTACAGAAATGTATCATACAGAGTCGCACTTAGAATCAGACATGCGGAGATGTATCAGACAGATGCGTGATCACAATTAGACGTACAGAGGCACACCAGACGGATTTATGTCCGGAGTCAGAAATACAGAGGTGTGTCAGAAAGATTCGTAATCGGAGTTAATCGTACAGAGATATGTCAGACAGAAACGTATTCGGAGTCAATCATACAAATCATCTTGGGTGTCGCTTATCGACTCTTTCAAAGATTCTGCTTACTCGCTTTACTTATCTCTCTCTTACCCTACTATCCATACTCTTTTTCCTTTAACAACTATCGTCATACCAGACTAACTTACGATGTAATTGGGCGTTTTCTATCCCCTGACAACATTCGGGTCGTCGCTGACTGTAATCCAGATTCGCTAAATTTTCCGAGTGGTACCACATCGGACTGTGTGGTGTTTGTAAAGGCACTAATTACTCCATACATTCTCTTTTCCTTTAGATTACCCCAAACTTTCATTTATATCAGTCATACCTACACTTGTGCAAAACTTTGCATTACTTCCCAGGGGGTCACCCATCCCAGAATTGCTCTGGCCTGAGCACGCTTAACTCCGAAACTTTCATGCATTTCGACGCGTTAGGGCAGATATAATTTCGTCGATCGCCCGCACGACCTTTGTCACGTAATTTTAGAGCAAATCGGGGTCTTCGCAAATTTTCGGAAAATTTTTGTAGCGGGTCCCACCCCCGGCTAAGTCGTACCACTACCATGTCACCTTTCTGAATCTTAAACATTCACTTTCATGCACATATACATATAATTACAGATAACCCACGGATTTAAGTCTTCGTCACACGAATTCCGCCTCCAAATAATCGGTGGAATCTGATAAAATGTCACCGCAAGGTGTTCTTCGGCCACCGACAGAAGGAACTAAAGTCTGACAAGTATCGCGGGACCTTTTTGTACTTAATCTACATGTTTACCTCCATATCCCTGGAAAAATTTGGGCAGAGTTTCCTCTATATTTCTTACTATCTGGAACCTGTACACCAGAAATACCAGCCATGCCGCACAGGGCTAACACAGATATACTCACATACATATCATATCATGTCGTATCGCAGCCACACGGGGCTGATAACTTCAAATAAGAATTATAACGCCGTCGACACTTACCACACGTGCCCCACTCAAATGGCATCGGAGGCACTTTCCTGTTTACTTCCATCCAGGATTTCCAAAATCACTCTGACGGTGGGGATATTTAGTCGCCCTTGTCTTGGGTCACTAGATCTCTAATTCCTTTAAATTTCCGTCGTCTTCATAGAACAACGTCTTACAAATATCATACACACATAGGAAGTTCTAAAAACTCATACACTTATAAATAATCAATATCGAGTCTGACCTGGGGAGCTGCCGTGAGAGGTATGTCCACTATCATCCACGTCTGCCTGCTCCCTACCTATGCGGTCTCCATTATCACTCGCATCCGAATCGGAGGGGTATGGACGATCAGACAAATCCCGGCCCACTGGTGACCCAAGCCAAGAACAGGAGAAATCCATAGCACTCTCCGAGGTGGCCGGGCTATCAAGGTTCTCCCTAATAATAAGAGCTGGTGCATACTTGAAAATCTCCTCCTGCGTCATCCCAGAAGAATGCTCCGAAGGGCCTGTCTCATGACTATCCTCCTCCTCGGAGGTAAGAAGCTCCGGAGGGGTCATCGCCAAATCCTCCGAGATATCTGTATCGTAGCCATCCTCCACGGGATCCTCTGCTCCAGGGTTCGGAGACTCTGGAGGAGTCGTAGATGGGTCCTCCGACGGATCCGTATCGTAGCTATCCTCCGGGGAATCCTCCGAAGGACCCGTCTCGATCGAGTAACTGGGGCCCTGCCTACTCGGCCCCGGTGACAGCCTGGGGGCCTTCTTAGCACCCCCATCCTCATCGTCGGAAGCCGTCCTCTTCATTCTTCACCAACCTGCAATCACCTGCAAGGAGCGGGTCAGATACATTTCCCCCAAATACCGACACTTCTGCTCTTTGGAGCCTCGCTGTAGGTACAGCAATTCGCAAGGGAGAATCATCCTAATCATACCGCTTTATCGCACGATCTAAGAATCCAAAGAAGGGTAACATCCTAAATGCCCTGTAGCTTCCTGTTTATAGATGTGGTGCACAACACATCGATAAACAAGACTCTACTAGACACGGCCTGTAGACATACCGAGGACTAACCGCTCTGATACCACTTTTGTCACGACCCAAACCCCGTGGGCCGCGACTGGTACCCTAACTGGGTACCCATACGTACCTACAACTAGATTTCAACATAGTTTCAAGTCACCATAGACATGCAATATACATATATGCATTTCGACCACACACCCCAAATTCCAACACACCAAATTTCCATATTTTTCATTCATTCACACATACTACAACATACATACATCATTTTTAACACAACAAAAGCATGAAATCCTTACCTTTCTTCAAGTTCTACACTTGGAAGATGAAATTGTTTTCTTGCCACAATCTTTATATCAACTTGTAGAGAATCTTGTGCTTAGCAATAATCTCTCAAGAGATGAACTTTTTAAACCAAAGGATTGGCTCCAAAAATTTTTCTTTCTTTTCTTTCTTTTTTTTCTCTCCAAACCCGAAATGCTCTCTCTTGCTCTCTACTCTTTCTCTTTGATTTTTTTCTTGAATGTTCTTAAGGATATGGATGATATATATTTAGCACATGGAAATTAATTAATTCCATGGGCCTTGGGTTGGTCTTGGCCGAATGGGCCTCTTAAAATTGGGCCTCACTTCACATATTTTTTTTTAGCCCAAAATGGTTGGTTACATATGGTAATTCATGGAACAAGTTTCCAAAATTCCAATTTTGCCCTTGGCCACCTTTCGTAATTCCACCCCATTGAATTCATAACCTACACATGCATACCAAGTAAGGCCCAATTGTGGCCTTATTCATCACAAGTCAATTTATCTTGAATTTTTTTGAATAAGCGAAAATGTCGGATGTAACATTTACGTTTTGCTAACTTTATCACTTGAACGCTTCCCTCCAATATTCACGTTTCTACTTTCAAGAGAGTTCGTACTAAAATTAGATAATCGAAGACATACTTAGGCTTAAGCTAAAGCTAACGAAAATTGGGTGACATCTTTCTTTATCTCGATGACTTCCTCCACATAATAAATAACTCTCAATATCAATAACAACACCCACAATATCTTAATCAACAACTTCATCAAGCTAGACATTATTGAATGCTCAACATTCCCTATCAAACTCCTTTATAACCCTAGCTATGGCACCATACCGTGTCCATCCTCATATAATGCCTCTACAACATCTTTAATACTATTCATAGCAATATTATACTCGTTACATATCAAGAATTATGATTCAAGTCAAGTCATGATTCAAGAATATAATTATTTTCACATTTACACCCCATATTCTCCTCCTTTCCATAATCCAAGTCTTTTAACCTTTTAATACTTTTAATAACATGGAATAAACATAAAACTTACCTTTGATGATGTAGGAATGGACTTTGAATGGAATTACTTCACTTGGAGAAAATCCTATTTCCACACCAAAAGATTCTTGGTTTCCCACAAACCCTAGCAAGTACTCTCACACTTGATTTCATAATTTCTTGGTGTTTACTCCTTGATTTCTCTTAGGCATATAATGGTATAATGAGAGAATTTTTCTAGAACTTTCAGGACTTAGAGAGAGAATCTGAGAATTTAGAGCCGAACTCGTCTATTTATAGCTGGAACTGGAATGTTCCAGATAAGCGTTTCAACGAGCGGGTCGACTGTCACGTCAACGTGTCGACGGTCTGTCGACTTGCTCCGTTGACCGGCTTCTGCAGATCAGAAGTTGCAGAGCCATATTGATGTGCCGATTGACGGCCCGTCGACGTGTCTCGTCGATCGATTTCTGCAGACTAAAATTCTAAGAACATAACGACGGTTCATATTGATAGCCCGTCGACATGGTCAACGGTCCGTCTATAATGTCTGGTGTCGGTAGATTTCCCTGAATCTGCTCAGCCTGCGTCGTTTCAATCCGTTCAACCTCTAATCCTGTAATATACCTAGAATTCCTGCTAGTACCTCAATGGCCCCGTATGAAGCTCTATATGGAAGGAAGTGTAGATCCCCTATTGGGTGGTTTGAAATAGGAGAGGTACAACTAATAGGCCCTGAGTTGATTCAACAAGCGGTGGAAAAGGTCAAGGTTATTCGAGACCAACAATTGATAGCCCAAAGTTTTCAGAAGTCCTATGCGGACAACTGTCGATGAGACTTAGAATTCCAAGTTGATGATTGGGTATTGTTGAAGGTATCACCGATGAAAGGCATGATGAGATTTGGTAAAAAGGGAAAATTAAGTCCTCGATACATTGGACCTTATAAGATTATCCGCAAGATAGGCCAAGTGGCATATGAGCTGGACTTACCCTCCGAACTTGAATCAGTCCATCCAGTTTTTCATGTATCGATGCTCCATAAATGTGTCGGAGATCCTACTAGGATCGTGCCGGTAGGTGATGTTCAAATTACAAAAAAGTTGGCTTATGAAGAGGAACCTGTTGCTATACTAGATAGGCAAATACGGAGGCTTAGAAACAAAGAGGTAGCCTAAGTTAAGGTCTTGTGGCGGAACAATAATCAAGAGCAAATGACTTAGGAAGCGGTAGAAAACATGAAGTCCAAGTACCCGCACTTATTGCAACTCCCAGAAGATATCCAAGATGAAACATCAATATTATGAGGTATGTATGCTTTCTTTTTATACTTTTGGTTGTGTGTGGCCATAATTTCTTGCTATCGTGTTGTGGCCTTGTGAGGCAATGTTATGATGGGCTGTTGTGAAAGAATGGTAGCGTCATATAACAAGGAAAACTCTGGCGAAATTTTTGTAGGATTCCCGAGAACCTAACATTCGAGGATTAATGTTTTAAAGGGAGGGGGAGAGTGTTACACCTCTCATTTTCATGGTAGGAAAAACTTATGGCTTTATAGTAGAGTATGCCTCGAAATGGAGATTTGTACCGGAGTATTGAGATGCTAAGTATTTTACCCCGTGTATGGAGGTACTAGCAGGTATTCCAGTTATATTATAGGATTAGAAGTAGAACAGATTGAACTGATGCAGGCTGAGCAGATTCAGGGAAATTCGCAGACACCAAGCATTATTGATGGACCGTCGGCCATGTCAACGGGCCGTCAATATAAACCGTCGTTATGTTCTGAGAATTTTAGTCTGCAGAAATCCATCGACGAGACACGTCGACGGACCGTCGACGCCGTCGATCGCTACGTCAATATGGCTCTGTAACTTCTGACCTGCAGAAGCTGGTCGACGGAGCAAGTCGACGGACCGTCGACACGTCGGCGTGACTGTCGACCCGCTCGTCGAACCGCTTATCTGGAACATTCCAGTTCAAGCTATAAATAGACGAGTTGGACTCTAAATTTTCAGATTTGAGCCTCTCTCTAAGTCCTGAAAGTTCTAGAAAAATTCTCTCATTATACCATTATATACCCAAGAGAAATCAAGGAGTAAACACCAATAAATTGTGGAATCAAGTGTGAGAGTACTCTCTAAGGTTTGTGGGAAACCAAGAATCTTTTGGTGTGGAAATAGGGTTTTCATCAAGTGAAGTAATTCCATTCAAAGTCCATTCCTACATCATCAAAGGTATTTTTTATGTTTATTCCATGTAATTAAAAGGATTGAAAGTTTAAAAGACTTGAATTATGGAAAGGAGGAGAATATGGGTTGTTAATCTGAAAAGCATTATATTCTTGAATCATTACTTGACTTGAATCATAATTCTTGATATGTAACGAGTATAATATTGCTATGAATAGTATAAAAGATGTTGTAGAGGCATTGTATGAGGATGGACACGGTATGGTGCCATAGCTAGGGTTATGAAGGAGTTTGATAGGGAATGTTGAGCATTCAATAATGTCTAGCTTGATGAAGTTGTTGATTAAGATATTGTGGGTGTTGTTATTGATATTGGGAGTTATTTATTATGTGGAGGAAGTCATCGAGATAAAGGAAGATGTTACCCAATTTTCGTTAGCTTTAGCTTAAGCCTAAGTATGTCTTCCATTATCTAATTTTAGAACGAACTCTCTTGAAGGTAGAAACGTGAATATTAGAGGGAAGCGTTCAATTGATAAAGTTAGCAAAACATAAAGGCATGTAAGGCTAGTCCTTTCTTTTCTAAGGCATGACTCCTATGACATGACTTCCTTTATTGTCCATGACTTTCTCACATTCCGGAAAATATGAGTCGATGATTATAAAGAGCTTCTTATGAGATAAAGCTAAGAGATATATCATGAGTATGATAACGATAATGATGAGTCTAAGCCTAGAGATCCAAAAGCTTATGATATGATGTTTCCATGAAACTAATGATCCTATACGATTCTTTGATGTTATTCATTGTTGCTAAACCCACCTTATGATGCTAGTTCCTTCAAGGTGAGGTATGATGATTATAATTACTCCATAATGGAATCGGGGGTTCTCGACCTCACGTCACCCCGATATAGTTATAGATTATCTTGAGTTCTAATACATGGTTTATGATAAGTATATGATGATGAGATAACACCGTGCCTAGATGGTCGGGCATGACACCGCCAAGGCGGGAAGCTTAAGATAACACCGTGCCTAGATGGCCGGACATGACACCACTACTGGGCGGCGTGCGATGGTTACCCCGGACGCGGGTTACCGATGATGGTATTTGTGGTATGCATAATATGTGTTTTCTTTAAAGGGTTATATCTTTACCCCATGTTTCATGATTCCTTTATTGTGTTAATAGTATTCATGCCTTACATACTCAGTACATTTATCGTACTGACGTCCTTTTCTTTTTAGATGTCGTGTTCATGCCCACAGGTAGACAGGGAGACGTGCAGATCCGTAGGAGCTTATCAGTGGATTCACAGGAGCACTCCAATATTTCGGAAGTGCTAATTATGATCATATTCTTTTGTTTATATATTTTGGCATGACGGGGCCCTGTCCTGTCCTTATGTCTAGTACTTTAGTAGAGGCTCGTAGATACGTACGTGTGGGTAGTTGATGTACCATGATGAGCACATTGTACTCTTATATATTATTTTTGCAGCCTTGAGGTCTTATGTATATAGACTTGTGTTGCTTTGGAGATTATATATGTTCAGGTTGAGTATGATGATTAGCCTAATGTGAGGTGCTCAGTAGTCAGCTCCGGGTACCCGTCATGACCCCCTAGTCGGGTCGTGACAATCTCTCCAAATTTGAACTCCATTTTGTCGTTGTCCCTATAACCAGTACGTAATAATCTCCAGCAGACCCAGATCCCCAATCATATCCATAAGGGAAAGTAGATGCCCTATACAACCTTTTATCTCTTTCTTCTGATCATTAGTCAAACCTTTCCACCATATAACTAAACCTGGTGGTAGACCTACAACCATATCAACCGGGACATCAGGAGACATCTACAAGACAAAACACTGTTAGTTCCCCGCCCCCAGGAACAGTAATTTATTTCACACATGGCACAATAATGCTTCCAAATAGCAAATGGTGGGATGCAGTGCCTTCAAGTTTTTACACTATCTGAACACAGTAAGGTGTCTTTTCTGTCCGATTCAGGTAGGTCTGAGATACCCAAACCGGTCTATGGTCAGCATGCGATATACCAGTAAGGATTTGTCTTCGCTCTACGCTAATTATTCTAGAGTGATTTTTCAAGCAAATGACACAGGTTACCCAAGCGGACAAGCTGGGGGTGGGCTCTATAAGGCTGTGGGATGAACGCATGCCCACTCGACCTTAGAGACCTCCAAAGACTATATCAAAGGTTTTTTTTAGTGAAGGTATGACCGCAGCTCATCCCGCGTCGTCATCCTTAAATAAAATGTAATATAAATGCCAGGAGTGGCGGAGTATGCATGCATGAATGACAGTTATATTTTACGAAAATTAAAACACATAAACAATTTATATCACTTAGACAATTTATATCACACAAACACACAAAATATTGGAACTCTTATGGTTAGAACCTTAAATTGTCTCCAGCGGAGTTGTCATCTGTAGCGGTTCTATTTTTTCCGATTTGTATTTGCACTTGCCTCATTTAAAAAGGAAAGTGTCCCGGGGAAGTACGGTTGTCAATCGTACCGGAAAAAAGGAAAAAAATATACTTCTACGTGGATGGTGCACTAAATGGACTTTATTTTAGAGTCGCCACCTAATTTTTAGGAAATTAGGAAAAACAGTTCAAAAAGGGTTCACTTAAAGCAGTTAAGTCTCAAAAGAATCCTAATATAACCAAAGTATGGGTAAGGGTTCTGGTGATCCCCTGGAGAATGTGTTAGGCACCCTGGTATTAAGGATCCGTAAAATACGGCTGGCCTACGAGTTCTAATAATATGTCTATGTAGATATAAATTGATTGTGATAAAAATCGTTATGTTTTATATGTCTGCAAATAGAAATTAGTCATTTATGCAAAATATATCACGTTTCAAGAATCAAAAGTGGTAAAACTTTACCCAAAATGGGTGTTTAGGGTGTCGAACTAGAATACTTAGGCTAATACCCGAAGGCTCTTAGCCTAAGTAGGACTCTACGTAAGTCCACCCAAAAAATAGTTTGAAAAAATATTTCAAAGTGTAAGAAAATAGTTTTAAGAAAATAATTTAGATATACTATTATAGTCTATATAATATTCTACATACATATATACAGTCCATTTTTTATTTCTATGCTCATCTATGTTTTAGTCAATTTTATTCTTTAAGCCTAAGTCTAAATAATCGTATTAGTCTCACAAGTCCAAATCATCCCACACATCTAAGTCCAAGGTCTTTTGCAAATATTCAAAGTGGCCCCGAACTTCCAAAAGTTGGCAGTTTTAGTCCTTTAGTCAAATCAGTCCCAAATTGTATTATTGCTCCAAATTTAGTCTTATCTTTTGTGGCAAATTCAATTTTTGGCGACATTAAGACATGGAAATCTCATAAGGGTTCCAATTAGCATGATAATTAGGCAATTAATCAATTTAAAGTGCACAATTTAAAATGAGGTAGAGAGTTTGGGTCGACCAAGCCCCAAAAGAAAACATTTATACAGTCAGTCTCGTTTTAATTCCACGTATGCTTCAGTTCCAAGTTGGGTTGACTCGATCTAGATGCGTTAATGGGCCTTGTTGAGGCCCACCAATGGGTTTGGATGGACAAGGATGCAAACGGGTATACATAATATTTGTATATATCCACAAATTAAATTAAGTACAAAATTTAGAGGCTATGACAATTATGATAATGCTAAAATGAGTTACAACTTTATTAGGCCAAGCCCGTATAAACACAACTCAGAACTGTCACAAAATATCGCGAAAGAAAGTCCCAAAGCAGTGATAACGGCTCAGGGACGAAGACCACAAGTAACAGGCCCAACCAACAGGCCCAAACTCAATTTCTTTTCAAATTTTTCCAAGTGTCAAAGAGTGATATACATGATATACCGGTGATATGCTGCTTGATTTCTTCTCAAATTTTTCTAAGTGTCCAAGAGTGATATACATGATATACTGTTGAAGAGCAAAACCCTTTAGAGGGCATACCCTTCATATATACTCGATATACGCTACATATTCCATTAACATCAACTCTAAACTAACACATTCAAGTCATTTAACAAGTTCAAAGCTCTTAAGGGAAATTCTACACCTTTTAAAAGCCATGTACTTAACTTTCAGTCAAGGCTAACCAAACAAGAACCCTATGACATGCAACTTCAATGCCAAATCTCAACACATATAAGGCAAGAAAGTCACAGAAAAGATTCAACTAATCCCAGAAACAAAGAAATCAAGTAGTCTTTAGGTAATGCAAAGGTTTGGCAATGCAAGACACATAAAGTGTCAAGATTCAGAAAAAACACCCATAGCATAATCAAAATAAGCATGACAACTTTTAGATAATAGGTCAAATAGTATTGGTCATTCAGGGAGGGGGGTAAGGGAACAAAGCAACACAGGTTTAAAAGGTATAAATGAATGCAAACAGGTTAAGACCATAATCACACCTTCATGATCTTAGTTCTTAAGATTTAAAAGGGGGAATCAACAATTTAAGAGGGACAGAGTACCAGACTATTTAACCAAAGTTCATTCCAGTTGAATGTGAAGCTAAACTAATGTCCAAAACTCATTTTAAAACCTATTTACCACTAACCAAAGGATCACAGCAGCAAGTTTAGGATTCAAGGTCATTTTTTGCACCAATTTCATGCTTAAGCAAGTCCAAATACTCAGTGTTACAGGGCATAATTTTACCATAATCCCTTAGGTCTTTATGTCCTATTTTAAGTTCATTCATAGATCATGAAGGCTCAGCTAATTATAAAAGGTTGCCCCAGCACAAAACAGTCTTGTTGGGGACATTAAATGAGCCTTAGGCTGTCATTCCCGCTTCTTCACTTCAGGATTTGAACAAAACAGATTCAATCACAGATATAGGATCAAAATAGAGTTCAAATTTCAGGTTATGGCCATTTCTAGCTTGATTTTGAATTGAACAGATCTAAGTGGTGAAAAGCAAGGTTGTAGGTTTTCAGAATCAACAGTAAAGGCTTTTTAGAGGCTAAGCAAATTTCAAAACTGGTCCATTTTCAAGGTAAAACACAAATAGATCACACTCAGCAAGTAGAGATCCCAGAATGGGCCAATGGATACATGGATACTAGCCTTAGGTCTTTTATAAAGTCTACATGGCAACTGATGGTCGGTAGGTGCAACTAGGGGCAAGCAAGTAAGAATAGTCAAGTAAACAATCAGCCAACATAGAGACAAAATCAAGAAAACAAAAAAAAGGATCACAGAGACTCACCCTAGGCTAGAGGAATTCTGGGGATTCAACAAAGTTCAAATGATTACAAACAAGAACAAGTGCATCAAAGCTGATGGAAAACATTACAGAGGTTTAAACAAGGTTTCAACAACACAGAAGGCCTCTAGCAGTATAAATAGGGACATGAGGCTAGTTCTTAAGTTTAGATTGTCGTCACAAGTTTTTCAAAACAAATTCTAAGTAAATTCAAAAGGGATTTTTACAAGTCATAAGATGGTTTTGGCACATGGACAAGTTTAAAGAGGTCTTGAATAGCTTCAACAAGTGTTTTAAATAGGGATGAGCAAGGTATGCTAAAATGTCATCTTAGGCATACCAAAAGAACAAACAAATACAGATCTCATTTGTACTTCATTCAAACAGCAAGTAAAAGCATACAAAAGGGCAATGTTGTGTGATTTAAAATAGTGTAATTAAGCCAACAAGGTATGGAACCTATTTAAGTCAAGTATGGGTTGAACACCTTTAAGTACATGGAAGTTTTTTAAACTGCAGCCACCACATCACTGATTTCTCAATAATTAAACATGGACCGACAATTCCAAATGGCAAGATAGGTAAAAATCAAGTAGTTTAAATCCAGGAAAGAACATAGGAAGCTAATCCACACAAGATCACACAGTCAAGGTTATTTGAAGTCTAAATTGTCCTAATGAGTCAACTAGGAGGGTCCTAAGAACAACTAAATGTCATTTCAAACCCAATTTCTACTCAGAGTCTTGTCATTCACATTTTTAGGCACTTTAAGGATCAGAAACAAATGAGCAGATGCTGGTTTTACCTTTTAAAATACTCAGGTAGTGAGTCAACTCATATTATTATAATTTCTCAAATATTCATTCTCAACTTAACAGGTTACACACATTCATGGGCAGGAAATATCTAGTTTTGTACAAGATCAGGCAAGGATGGATCAAAGATCACTTAAGCTGGAGCAAAAAAAAAAACTTGTTGCATACATGATATGGCTATGTGATGATATAAACATATGGCAGTTTGATAGAAAAATGCACAGAAGTTACAAAATGAAGAAGTTATTGCAGTTTTTCACAAGACAACAAACAGGGATGTTCCAATGGTCAAATCACATATTGCTCTTCCTATTTCTATTCCTTTTAAACTTAAAACCCTACATAAATGATCAGTAAGTAGGCAGGTTCTTCTTCATTTTTACCCTTTAAGCTATCTTAACACTTCATTAATAAGCTTACTCTGTAATAAAGTGTCCTACTTTCAGATTGCAACCTTAAACAAGACTATAATAATCAAATATCACAAACAATGGCCAATCACACCCCTTTCTTTTACCACTTAAGCATCTCATTTTAGAAATATCACCAAACAAAACACCCAAACAAACCTCTAATCTTTTAAAGAGACAGACTTAGATCACCTTTTAAACTTGGTCAAGCAATAGATTCAGTCCAAAAATATGCACTTATCTCACTTTTAAACTATTCAGGATTCCAGAACTACTAATACAACATTACACATAACTGACACAGGAATTTTAAGGCTTGGAACCAAATTAAACTATGGAACAGTAACTTCTAGTAAAAATATGCATCATTCTTCATTTTTTAAAACCTTTTAAGCACATTCTTAGCTTAAACTAATACAGAACCATAATGGCAGTATCATAACACATAAAATAGACCACATAAGGAATAATCAATACAAGAAAACATTTTTACAACAATTTTACTTATCTTAAACCAATACAGAACCATAATGGCAGTATCATAACATATAAAACAGACCATATAAGCAAAAATCAACACAAGAAAACATTCTTAAGCAGTTTCAACATACATCAATACAGAAATAGCATTTTAAGCAACTAAATAATGTAAATGAGATTGAAACAGGCGGTTACCTTTCTTGGGGGCAACCTAAAGATCAAAGAAGAGTAATGAGTCAACTTCCAACTTCAACATTTTTGCTCATTTTCGAGCACTGATTAGCTCACTTTTGACCCGAGGGGACCGTTGACATGCTTCTCGAGGAGTATAGATCAGATCCGGGCAACTTTGGTGAAAATATAGACTTAAAGTGAAAAATGGTTGACCCGAAGTTGACTTTTGGGCAAATGGACCTTTTTCGAAATTCTGTCAATTCCGAGAGGTTCGGATGGTCATTTATTCTGTATGTGTATTTGGTTAGGTTCCCAATGCATTCGGATGCATTTTGGGATTTAAGATGGGAAATTAGAATTAAGGCATCGGGGGTTGACTCGGTCAACGAGTTCTCCGTTGAAAATTTTGATACCACGAGCATGTTTATATCGTAATTTTGTGTGGGTTTAGGTGGTTGGGTTGTGAGAAGATGGCCTCGGGAATAACCCGGAATTTCGATTGAAGACTTAGAAAAAAAAGGGAATTTTGGTGTCTGGTGCCCACAATTGCGGCACTAGAGCCACCCTGGCGGTGCTTCTTGGGCGGCCATGTGTGTGTGGCGATATCTAAGCCACCGTAGCGGCAACGCCATAGCGGCATCCCTACCGCCGTGGCGGTGACGGGCAATTATATTTCATTAAATGTGTCTTTAAATAAGTCTTAGACCCTCATTATTTCCCATCTCGATATTGGAGCTTGAGGAAACTATTGTTGAAGATAATTTGTAGAAACTCTTAGAGGTAAACCTTGCCTAATCCTTCACTCTTCCTTAATCACAATCATCTTAGATTTTCCCCTTCCCTTTAACAATTCCTTAGAGATGGAATTTGAAGGAGGGTTATCGGAAACGTCTTCTTAAGGTCATGCATGATAAATTGATGAAGGTTACACTAAAATTTGATGAATCTAAGCTTATTAGTCATATATCTTCAACTTTTAACATTGAATTTCGGATTTGAAGACTTAGGGTTCAGACCTAATTTGGGGGCTTTTACTTGAATCAGAAATTAGGCTAATCCTTGACCTAAATCAACAATTAATGGTTGGGTTATGATTATCTAGTACTCAATTTGAGATTTTTCCCGCGAAATTCCCGTTTTGCCCTTGTGGGTAGGGGTGGGCATGGTACGGTATTTGAAACTTCGGTTCGGTAACTTCGGTATTCGGTTTTTAAAAATTCGATACCATTACCATACCAAATTAATTCGGTACGGTTCGGTATTTTTAAGTTCGGTTTCGGTATTTCACGGTATGGTAATTCGGTAACCATAGTTTATTTGACTTCGACTTACACATATACTCATGTAATAAAGGATTATGACTTCGAGATTTCTCAATTATATTAAACTAACACCATACACAAATAGACGTATTTAATAGAAAGTACAAGCAATTTTCTTCGTTAATCAATTGCACAACGGACATTTGAATCACGATAGAGTAGTCAAAGTTTCAAAGTCTAAACAACATTAGCCAAAATTAAGCATAATCTTCGGTCCTAAACAATTTTACACCAAAAATTTCATTCAGCGGTAGAGAGAATAGGTCATTTCCACCATTTCAAGTCTTAATGTATTGGAAAAATAGCAGAGACAAATTAAAGGCTGCTTCTAGGCCTCAGCATATGTGAAAAACTAAAAGCATGAAAATATTGGATAAAAAGTTAGCTTTGATGGTACAATTTTCTATTAGATACAAATTAGCATTAAATGAGATGTGATGTAATTTTTTATACAAAAACTAGTCTATATATTTAGCAGTAGTAAATATAATATATATGGATTGTATATATGTAGTATAAACTTCGGTATGGTATACGGTATTTCGGTATCCATTTTATAAATACCAAATACCATACCAAATACCAAAGAAAATTTAAATTCATACCAAATACCATACCAAATACCATAATATTAAAACTGCGGTATTAAAAACTTCGGTATCAGTATGGTATTCGGTATATACCATACCGTGCCCACCCCTACTTGTGGGCCCATTTCCCTAATTACTACGGTTAAAATAGACTGAATTACAATAGTAACAATATTAGTATCATTCTTGAGCCGGGGGGTCTTTCGGAAACAGCCATCCTACCTTGGTAGGAGTCAGGTCTACGTACACTCTACCCTCCCCAGACCCTACGATGTGGGATTTCACTAGGTTATTGTTGTTGTTGTTGTTGTATTAGTATCATTCTTCATGATTTCTAATATATAATTAGATTATGCTTAGACTACTTTGGTTTCGAGGTTCAGCAGAAGGGAAAAGCAAAGGAGTGACTTGTTGGTGTTGGAGTTCGGCAGTCTAGGTAGGTTATGGCTTACCTTTAGTGAGACTTCGCAAAGCGAAGCACATATTTAGAATATAATGTCGGAGACAGCATATGAACCTTTGGGTATGAAGTCGGGTTGGATATTGCCTTAGGTTGGGCCCGGTTGTATATTGGGACTAGCCACCCGGCTATGGGTGTTTAAATGTTCCGTGGTGATGGTTTTGATGCCCTGATTAGTGGTAGAATTTGGAATCCGTGTTATCATCCTGATTGAGATAGATTTACCATACCCATTGTTAGTATTGGGATATGATACATTATTGGCGTACCCTCTTGTTGGTACTTGTGATATTGATATATTGTTGGCATACCCCTTTGTTGGTACTCGTGATATTGATACATTGTAGGCATACCATTGTGGGTGTTGTGATTTGATACCTTATTGGCTCACCTCTTCGTTGGTACTTGTGATATTGAACTTGATTATTGAGAATTTATATACGCATTGCACGCATTTTCACACATTCATGATGCACGGCCAATACCCGGTGATGATCTGGTATCGTTGATTGAGTAAACTGATATTGATCAACTCTTTTACTTGAGTGATTGTGAGAAGGCCAATGTTCGAGGTTCAATTCCAGAATCGTTGATTGTGTGAGACTGATATATGGCAGACTCTTTTACTTGAGTGATTATGTGATGGCTGATGACCGATGATCTATTCTGGCATCGTTGTTGCATGGCCGATTCGGATGATATTTCGGAATCTTTGTTAGTGCACGGATTTTGTGTGTCCCCCAAGGTGGTGCTGGTGAGACTCCCCCTGTGAGCAATTAGCCAGGGTCTCGTCTATCTATTGGGCAAAGATTCGGGACGAGTGGCACTTAAACTTCACGAGTCACGCTGGGTTATGCTGCCGAGACTTCGATATTTCCGTCCGGAGTACATGTGTACACCTTATTTGCATGGCATTACATTTCATCATTGCACTGAATTGCATTATGACTTGATTGAGGTTCTTGGTAATTTACTTGTGATGTTTGGATTGGATCGAATATATTCAGACTTGACGTATTAGGGTTTAGATGTTTTACATAGGCGATGATAGATACTTGGTTGTGATCATATTGTCTTATACTTGTTAGATTTCTTGCTTATCTGCTTTATTTTTTGAATTGTGTTAACTATGCTTAGTCGGCCGAAGATGCCTACCAGTATTGTTATTTGTACTGACCTGCATATGCTGCATTCTTTTATGAATGCAGAGTACCAGGACAGATCTACTTCAGTGACCTGTGGCTGATCGACTTTTCATTTTCCTCACGAGTTTCCAAGGTGAGCATGGCTTCCGCTGACCTTGAAAACTTTCCTATCATATGTCTTACTTTTATTTCAGAGACATAGACATTACGTATTAGTATTCCAGACTGTACTATTCTCCATAGATGCTCTTGCATTATTCAGACTAGACCCTGGGGGTATTTATTGTCTTCCGCACTTTTACTACTATATATATATATATATTTGTCGTGAGACTTACGTATTTGTTCTATTCCGCTATTTATTCCATTCAATTCATATATTGGTTCATTGTTGGGATGAGGGTTCACTTACTGAGGTGGAAAGGTAAGTGCTCGTACGACCTAGGCAAAATGAGTCTTGACAGAATAGCCCTTTCTTTTTAAAACTTTTGTATAATAGAGGCATATTAGAGTAGTATACATAGGATGTTCTTCTAAACTTTTTAAAAGTAGTAATATATTTGTGGTATATGAGTAGTATGTATATGTATTTATGTATATTCTGATTGTTTTTTGTGTATATAGATAGTATTAAGAGTATATATTGCTAGCTACTAAGGATTTTTTTTGGATCCCCAAAGTTGGATCCTTAAGAATGGCATGGGTCGTGACAAGTGGGTATCAGAGCCCTTGGTTACCAAGTCTTTAATACAAGAGCGTGTCTAGTAGAGTCTCGCGGATTGGTATGATGAGCTCCGTACTTATCTGCGGGAGGCTATAGGACATTTAAGAAATCTCACTTTCTTTCCTTCTGTCGTGATACTTTATTCAAATTGGTATCTATAAAGATCAAATTGGTATCTGACTCTTATCTATTCCCTCACAAATGGTGAGGATTCGCGACACGCCAGCATCGAGGATGTACATGAGGTTGACCCCACTGATTTTTACTAGCGCCCCAGATGAGGATGCCTACTAGTTCATCGTGATCACGCACAAGCTACTCCATGCAGCAGGGATTACGGATACCCTCGGAGTTAGGTATGTTACCCTTTGACTCAGCGGTGGCGCAAGTGCATGGTGGAGAGGCTACCTTGCCAGCAGGTGCGCGTCCGCTTACTTAGGAGCAGTTCTATGGGTTGTTCCTGGAGAGGTACGTGCCTTGTTTGCGGAGAGACGAGCGTCAAGGTCAGTTTCTCGATCTCCGCCAGGAGGGCATGCCGGTTGATACCTATGCACTATCCTTCTCCTAGCTGGCTCGTTACTCCTACCCTTTGATTCCGACAGAGGCCGGCAGAATTCGGTGGTTCATTAGCGGGTTGGATGGCCCCCTCCAGTTGCCCTGTATCCATCTTGACGCCGAGGATGCTTCGTTCCAGGTCATTATTGACTGTGCAGCTAGAGTTGAGGCTACAAGGGCGAGAGCAGCTAGGCCTCCAGTTGGAGATCCTTAACGTAGCGGCGGCAGGTATTATTTCTGTTCGAGGTCAGTCTATTACTGTGTTATTTGATCCTAGATCAACTTACTCGTATGTATCTACATTTCATGTCGTTGGTTAGGATTTTCCTTTGTGATAGCTTAGATATACCTGTTCATGTGTCTACTCCGGTCGGAGATTCTGTGGTTGTTGATCGAGTCTATCGGTCTTGTTTGGTTACTTTTATGGGGTATGACACTTGGGTAGATATGATGATTCTTGATATGGTGGACTTTGATATTATATTGGGTATGTCCTGGCTTTCTCCTTATCATACGATCTTGGACTGTCACGCCAAGACAGTCACTTTAGCCATGCTTGGCATTCCTAGGCTTGAGTGGAGAGGTACTCCTAGTCCCGCTCCGAAGAAGATCATTTCCTTCCTTTGGGCTAAGAAATTAGTAAGTAAGGAGTGTTTAGCGTACTTGGCGCATATTCGTGATACGACTGTTGCATCTCCACCCCTTGAGTATCCCTATTGTGAGCGAGTTCGCGGAGGTATTTTCAACGAATTTGCCGGGTATGCCACTTGATCGCGACATTGATTTCTGTATCGACGTGGACTCGGGAACTCATCCCATTTCCATCCCACCATATAGGATGGCACCTGCTGAGTTAAGGGAGCTTAAGGAACAATTGCAAGATTTATTGAGCAAGGGGTTCATTAGACCGAGTGTTTCCCCTTGGATACTTATGTGTTATTTGTAAAGAAGAAAGATGGGACCATGAGGATGTATATTGATTACCGTCAGTCGAACAAGGTCACTATCCGGAACAATTTCCCTATGCCTCATATTGATAATCTGTTTGACTAGCTTCAGGGTGCTTCGGTGTTTTCGAAGATTGATTTACATTTCGATTATCACCAGTGAAGATTAGGCGGAGGATATTTCGAAGACAACATTTCGGACAAGATATGGCCACTTTGAGTTTTTAGTGATGTCTTTTGGGCTTACCAATGCCCTAACTGCAGTTATGACCTTGATGAATGGTATATTTAGGTCGTTTCTTGATTCTTTTGTGATTGTATTTATTGATGACATCTTGGTGTATTCCAAGAGTAGACAGGTGCATGAGAGCCATCTTCGTACTATTCTTGGGTTGTTGAAGAAACCTAGTTTGTTTGCTAAATTTTCTAAGTGTGAGTTCTGGTTGGAGTCTGTGGCATTCTTGGGTCATGTGGTGTCCAAGGAGGGGATTATGGTTGACCTACAGAAGATTGAGGCTGTGAGGGGTTGGGCGAGGCCCACTACTATTACCGAGATTCGTAGTTTTGTGGGTTTGGCTAGTTATTACCATCGCTTTGTGAAGGGTTTTCCTGCCATTGCTTCGTCCTTGACCAGATTGACACAAAAGGATGTTCCCTTCCAATGGATGGATGATTGTGAGGAGAGCTTTCAAAAGCTCAAGCTTCTTTTGATTACAGCCCCGATCCTACCTTTACCAGTGGAATGCAAGGACTTCGCTGTCTATTGTGATGCTTCTTGTATCGGTTTGTGTGCAGTGTTGATACAGGAGGGTAGAGTGATAACTTATGCTTCCCGTCAGGTAAAGGTTCACGAGAAGAATTACCCGACCCATGATTTGGAGTTGTTGGCCGTAGTCTTCGCCTTGAAGCTTTGGAGGCACTACTTGTACGGTGTCCATTATGAGGTTTTCACCGATCACCGTAGCCTTCAGTATGTATTTACTCAGAGAGATCTTAATTCCAGGCAGCGCCGATAGATGGAGCTCCTGAAGGACTATGACATCTCTATTCTGTATCACCTTGGTAAAGCCAATGTGGTGGCTGATTCCTTGAGTCGCAAGGCAGTGAGTATGGGGAGTTTAGCTCGATTGATTGTTTCCGAGCGCCCGTTGGCCATGGAGGTTCAGACTCTTGACAACAGTTTCATCCGTCTTGATATCTCAACCTCGAGCAGGATTTTGGCTTGTATAGAGGCGAGGTCATCGTTATTGGATCGGATCAAGGCCTATCAGTTTGAGGATGCTCAGTTGAGCAAGATTCGAGATAGGGTTTCAAGAGGGGAGGCCAAGGAGGTCGTGATTGATTCTGAGGGCATTCTGAGGATTAGAGGACGCATGTGCGTTCCTCGTGTTGGTGATCTGATTCAGTTGATTTCATCTGAGGCCTATAGCTCTCGTTATTCCATTTATCCGGGAGCGACCAAGATGTATCGTGACTTGAGACAGCACTAGTGGTGGCGCCGTATGAAGAGAGATATAGTTGATTTTGTGGCTAAGTGTGGAAATTATAAACAGGTAAAGTATGAGCACCAGCGACCCGGTGGGGTTTTCAGAGAATGCCCATTCCCGAGTGGAAGTGGGAGAGGATTACCATGAATTTTGTCACGGGTCTTCCGAAGACCCTTGAAAAGTTTGATTCTATTTGGGTGATAGTGGATCGGTTGACTATGTCCGTCCACTTTGTTCCGGTTCAGGTTTCCTATACCGCGGAGAAATTAGCCAAGATGTATATTCAAGATATTGTGAAATTGCATGGGATCCCAATTTCAGGTGTATCTGATCGGGGTACAACCTTCACTTCCCGATTCTGGATGGCATTTCATGAGGAGTTGGGTACCCGATTGGACTTTAGTAAAGCTTTCCATCCCCAGACCGATGGCCAGTCCGACTAGACCATTCAGGTGCTCGATGACATATTGAGAGCGTGTGTTATTAACTTTGGTGGTCATTGGGATCAGTACTTGCGCTTGGTAGATTTTGCATACAATAACAGTTATCATTCGAGTACTGGTATGACGCCTTTTGAGGCCTTATATGGTAGGAGGTGTAGATCTCTGATTGGTTGGTTTGATGGATTCGAGGCTAGACCTGGGAGCACGGAACTATTGAGAGAGTCCCTTGATAGAGTGAGAGTTATTTAGGCCAGGATTGTGGTAGCTCAGAGTCGGCAAAAGATGTATGCGGACCGGAAGGTCCGGGATTTTAAGTTTGCTATTGGTGACTAGGTTCTATTGAAGGTTTCACCTATGAAGGGTGTTATGAGGTTTGGTAAGAGGGGCAAGTTGAGCCCCAGGTACATTGCTCCATTTGAGATTGTGGATTGTATCGGCAATGTAGCTTATGAGTTAGCATTGACGCCAGGCTTGGCGGGAGTGTTATATCCCGCGTTTTGTGAAATTGGATAATTCAAGATAATCGCGGGGAGACAACAATCAAGGCAATATTTTATGTTGTTTGACACATGGGTTGTTTATGAAAAATTCTAGAAGTGGAGACAATGAGAATGGTTCAGAGCATAAAGGGGAATTCACAAAATGACTTGTGGTAATAATGAGAAGAGTCGAGGGGCAATATGGGAACTTCACAAAAGTTTTGAAAGTTTATAAAAATTTCCATGTTGGTTGTGTGGCATAAGTATATGCCCACATTGCTTTGGGGGCTAAAGTGTATGAAGAAAAACATTTGGTCTTCTTTGACCACATAAAACAATCCAAAAAAAAGGAGGAAAATCAAGAAAATTGGGGAGTCTTCTAGAGAGGGGCATGTGCCCCTCACATGCATGGGATATATATGGATATATATATTTGTATTATCTTCCAATTCAAGACAAGAAAAAGGATAAGAACAAAAACAAAAGAATAGAAGAAAGAAAAGAAGGAGGGTTCGGCCAACCCTTGGAAATTCAAGATCAAATTGGAGCCATCAAAAAAATAATTTCTTGGTGCAAACTTGCTAATTGAAAGGTGCTTGTTAACGTGGGAGTGTTGTTAGAAGCGTTGGATTGATCGTTTTCCCTATCTACCACTTTAGGCAAGTTGAGGAGTTGAAGAAGAAATGTGAGTTTTAATCTTGTTTTGTGTGTTATGAAGGTTTATATGTGTTGTAGTATGCTAAGATGAATGAAATTCATGAAGGAAATAAATGTAGCATGTTGGTCGTGAGGTAGCATATAAATATGTATGTGTAGGAATCATGTTGTCTAGTGTTTGGTTGTGAATGATATGTAGAAAATGGAAATTTAATGAGTTGGAGAAATTGTAGTGTACATGTATGTGGGAGCTTATATTACAAGTGGAAGCATAATGAACCTAGTAACATATTAGTAGTTGGAAGTTCATTTCGGAAGGTTATGTGAATCGAATGTTATGTTCTTGCATGTATGAAATGTCATGATATTAGAATGATATTGTTGGAATGTATATATATAAGGTTGTTATTGACTTTATGGAAGTTGGAAAGTGTTGAAGAAAGTGGTAAATTGATATAATGTATCGTGAGTTGAATATGTGAATTGCTAGGATGATTGTTGATTATGTTAATAGTTTGGCCGGGTTTAAATTCCCGGATTGTGTTTGATGAGAATTTGGCCATGTTGAATATCGAGGATGGTGTATTTACAGAGGAAATGCTGCCGAAATTTCGGTAGCCAAGTGTTTCCTCAAGATTCTAACTCAAAGTATACTAATGAAAGTTTTGGTAAAAATGACCAATTCGCAGATTTTGACGAGATTGTGACGCGAATTTGGAGTAGCTAAAGGAGCGAAAAGAGGTATGTAAGGCGTCACCCTTCTTTCTATGGCATGTCTTGGTTGTAATAAGTCGGGCGCGAGCCTCGGGGACAACTTGGTTCCCCGGAACCTGCACCTAAAGTTTTCAACTTTTCGTTCAATTGAATTGAAGTAGAAAGTGTGAAAAATGATGAAAAGACCTTCTAGACCCTTATAACTTGCCTAAATGGGACCCGATTACCCTAAGACTCATACAAGTAACGTTATGACGTAATATGGGTAAATTGTATACGCTACCTCATCCGGCCCGAGGTGGGCCCGTTACTCTCGAATCTTTCTATAGCCTTGGTTGACGTACTTGAAGTGAATCCAAAGGGGGCCTCTGATCCCGATTTCGTCACCAAGTGATAAGTACTATGGCTGCTCCAACGAGAGTGTTTCTATGACGATAATGATAACGGCAATGTCAGATAAGAGAAGGTAGCTATGATAAGTACGACCGGAATGATCCTACGACCGAAATCTCTAAGCTAAGGATCTAATGTTATATCAAATTGATAAACTAATTTCTAAATCGTATTTATATTTCCTAGTTATAACTTTATTTTCTAAGACTCCCAAAACCTATGACTGTCATCTAAAATGCCTACGATTCCATTTTTGGTTACTGTAACATTATTCTCCGTTGATAGTCTCACCTTAAAATACTTGTTCCTTCAAGGTGAGACAAAGCTATCACTAGCATTCCGTAAAGTAATCGGAGATCACCGACCTTATGTCACTCCGATGGATATATGATTTTCCTTGGCTCTCTTGTGTGCCTATATGATATATGTATATAAAACGGGTATACGTGTATGGATATGCATATATATAAGATAAAGTAATTGTATATGAGACAGGTATATGCATAAAAGATGAGTAAATGTATATGTATGTGTATATGGGGAAGAGGGAAGGGACACTGTTATATCACCACCTGATCAGCTGGATTCCATCCTGGACGCGGGATGCCCGGACGCGGGATATGGGATGAGCCGTACGCGGCGTCTGTATATATATATATATATATATAATGTGTGATACATATGTGATGTACTATGTTGGGTCATCGTTGGGGAGGGGGTTGGGAGAGCCGATTGTATTCGGCGTCTGTAAATGTAAATGAAAGATACCGTCTACTGAATTGTACTGTTTTCTGTATACATGAATAAGGGACACCCAGGGGGTTGGGAGAGCCGATTGTATTCGGCGTCCGTAAACGTGAGCAAAAGATACCGTTACTGAAACGTACTGTTTTATTTCTGTACACGAGAATAAGTAATATGAAAATGTTGATTCCTATGCCTATGAAAAGAAACGTTTCAAAGACGGAAAGCCAAGTCTATATGACAGCCGGCCCGAAAAGGGGCCTCCCTATGTACAGGTTACGTTCTTGCCTCGTTATACGCGCTATGACTCCGTGATATTACTATTGATCGCACTCTATGTTACTGCTTGCATTGTTTTCCATGCCTTACATACTCAGTACATTATTCGTACTGACGTCCCTTCTTGTGGACGCTGCGTTCATGCCGCGCAGGTCAGCAGGTATACGGACCGGGTTTCTAGGGCTCTATCTGCAGCATTGTACAGCGCTCCAGTCGTTCCGGAGCCTCATATCATTGGTACTATTTTGTGTATGTATTTTCGGGCGCGACAGTACTCGGCCCTTTCTATGTATAAATGTACTATGTCTAGAGGCTTGTAGACAGATATACACAGACAGTTATGTACAGTCAGTTAAGTACAGTTAGATATATGGTGTTTTGGCATGTTAATGTTGATGTATAAGTGATAACGAAGTTTATTAGTCTATGTTCAGAATGACGCCGCTAATGTTAATGGTAAAAAAAAAATGGCTCTGTTTACATGGCTTGCTAAGAGGTAAAGGTAAAACGATAGACAAGGGGTGCTCGGTACTCGTCACGGCCCCTAGACGGGTCGTGACAGAAGTGGTATCAGAGCAGTTCGGTCCTAGGAGTTTGTCTACGAGCCGTGTCCAGTAGAGTCTTGTCTATGGGTGTGTAGCGCGCCACACTTATAAACAGGAGGCTACGGGGCATTTAGGAAATGTGACCTTCTTTGTATTCTGAAATCGTGCGATAGAGCTATGTTTCCAGGCTTCCATGCTCCTTTTCTAAAACCGATGTTATGGTTTCAGTAATGCCGCCGAAGAGAAAGGCTACGACGGCCGAGAAAGCCAAGGGGGTGGCGGACCGCAGAGTTGAACAGGAGCTAGACGAAGAAGAATCTCATAATGAAGCTCCCCCTCAGACTGTTCTTGCACCCCCTGCACCGGCAGAGCAGGGAAGAGCTCCAACTCCAGCCCCCGCACCTCCAGTTCCACCGCCAGCAGCTCCGGGCCAGCAGATGGCAGAGGCCATCCAGTTATTGACCCAGCTAGTCGCCGCACAAGCTCAGCGGCAAGATGTGGACACAGGCGACAGGGCGGTAAGCGCAAGGGCCCGAGACTTTATTACCCTGAAGCCGCCAGAGTTCTATGGATCGAAGCCAGAGGAGGACCCGCAGGGTTTTATAGACGAGATGCTGAGGACTCTGAGGATCATACATGCTTCGGATACGGAGTCCGTAGAGTTGGCTTCATACAGGCTGCGGGATGTGGCAGTTCTGTGGTACGGTAATTGGATATCATCGAGGGGAGCAAATGCACCCCCTCCGGTTTGGCAGGAGTTCACTGAGGCTTTCCTACGACATTTCCTACCGCCAGAGGTTCGACGGGCTCGGGCCGATATGTTCTTGAACCTGAGACAGGGAAATATGAGCGTTCGGGAATACAGCCTTCGTTTCAACTCGCTCGCCAGGTATGCCCCCGCCCTGATAGCGGATAGGGGAGACCATGTGCACCGGTTTGTAAGTGGGCTAGGGCCACATTTGGTTAAGGAATGCTTGATGGCCTCACTCCAGGACGGGATGACTATTACCCGCATCCAGGCCCACGCCCAAAATCTGGAAGAACAATATCAGCCACGGAGAGAGGAGAGTTTTCCAGATAGGGGCTCCAGAAAAAAAGGCAGATTTTCCAGGGCTAGAAGCGAGTATAGAGGGGGGCAGGCACAAGAACAATCCAGGTATTCAGGCCAATCAGCGGCCAGTGCCCCACCTCGATTTGTGGATAGGGGATTTGATCGCCCTACTTATTCAGGACCAGGTCAGGGTACCAGAGCTTCGGAGTCCCAGTACAGAATTGATTCCGGCAGGATGGGGATTCCCCCACCACGATGTGCTCGGTGTGGCAAGCCACACTCTGGGCAGTGCTACTTAGACACCGGTGGTTGTTTTGCCTGTGGTCGGACTGACCATTTTGTACGTGATTGCCCGCTAAAGGATGGAGGAGGCCAAACTCAGTCAGCCGGATCAGCGATCGGTTCGACGTCGACCGTGCGCCCTCATAGACAGACTTCTCAGGCGCCAGCGGGCCGCGGCCGAGGTAGAAGAGGAGCACCTAGTTCAGCCGGTCCTCCACACCGCCTATATGCACTGACAGGACGACAGGACCCTGAACCTTCCGCAGACACGGCCACAGGTACTTTTCAGTATTTTCTGCGATAAATGTGTGTTAATTAATTCGGATTTTATTTTTCCCCTATACTTTCCTCTGTATTACTGAACACACTGAAAATTTGGACGAAAAATGATCATACGCATAGGTAAAAAGGCGAATACGGGAAATTTTGAAGGTCAGAACCATAAATAAAGGAAAAGACGTGTTACGCGAACGTTTCGAAAACTTCCGAGACCCCAACTCGTTCCATATTATGTGACATAAGTAGTACGGGGAAGCGGAAGTAAAAATATTGACCCCGAGACATCGGAATGCATTAAAGTTCCAAGGTTAAGCGTGCTCAGGTGGGAGTAATTCCATGATGGGTGACCCCCTGGGAAATATGCTGAAAATTCCATAAATGCGAAAACAAGAGATGAGTGTAAAAGTAGGCAGCCCAGAGTAAATTGGGGTGTGGAAAGAGGTGAGAAACCCCATACGAGCCATATAGGCCGAGACGGATTAAACTAACAGAAAAAGGAAAGTCATGACAACAGAAAGCCTTGGGAACGAAGGAGAAAAGTACAGGTGTCGCAGGGTGGGACCAATATTGAGTCCACACTGACTAAGGGAAGGAATTCCTAATGTGGCGATGTACAGGAACATGTCTAGTGAGGGGATAGACGCAGCAGATGCTACAAGAAAGAAGCACAACTGTAAAGATCGCAAGAGGGCAACCTAAGCTTCTAAGATGGACATGCTAAGTGACATGAGGCATCTATGACGGAGACCTCCCCGAAATAATATACTACGCTATGAGGCTAGTTCAACATTCGAGGACGAATGTTCTAAATGGGGGGAGGATGTTATATCCCGCGTTTTGTGAAATTGGATAATTCAAGATAATCGCGGGGAGACAACAATCAAGGCAATATTTTATGTTGTTTGACACATGGGTTGTTTATGAAAAATTCTAGAAGTGGAGACAATGAGAATGGTTCAGAGCATAAAGGGGAATTCACAAAATGACTTGTGGTAATAATGAGAAGAGTCGAGGGGCAAAATGGGAACTTCACAAAAGTTTTGAAAGTTTATAAAAATTTCCATGTTGGTTGTGTGGCATAAGTATATGCCCACATTGCTTTGGGGGCTAAAGTGTATCAAGAAAAACATTTGGTCTTCTTTGACCACATAAAACAATCCAAAAAAAAAGAGGAAAATCAAGAAAATTGGGGAGTCTTCTAGAGAGGGGCATGTGCCCCTCACATGCATGGGATATATATGGATATATATTTGTATTATCTTCCAATTCAAGACAAGAAAAAGGATAAGAACAAAAACAAAAGAATAGAAGAAAGAAAAGAAGGAGGGTTCGGCCAACCCTTGGAAATTCAAGATCAAATTGGAGCCATCAAAAAAATAATTTCTTGGTGCAAACTTGCTAATTGAAAGGTGCTTGTTAACGTGGGAGTGTTGTTAGAAGCGTTGGATTGATCGTTTTCCCTATCTACCACTTTAGGCAAGTTGAGGAGTTGAAGAAGAAATGTGAGTTTTAATCTTGTTTTGTGTGTTATGAAGGTTTATATGTGTTGTAGTATGCTAAGATGAATGAAATAAATGTAGCATGTTGGCCGTGAGGTAGCATATAAATATGTATGTGTAGGAATCATGTTGTCTAGTGTTTGGTTGTGAATGATATGTAGAAAATGGAAATTTAATGAGTTGGAGAAATTGTAGTGTACATGTATGTGGGAGCTTATATTACAAGTGGAAGCATAATGAACCTAGTAACATATTAGTAGTTGGAAGTTCATTTCGGAAGGTTATGTGAATCGAATGTTATGTTCTTGCATGTATGAAATGTCATGATATTAGAATGATATTGTTGGAATGTATATATATAAGGTTGTTATTGACTTTATGGAAGTTGGAAAGTGTTGAAGAAAGTGGTAAATTGATATAATGTATCGTGAGTTGAATATGTGAATTGCTAGGATGATTGTTGATTATGTTAATAGTTTGGCCGGGTTTAAATTCCCGGATTGTGTTTGATGAGAATTTGGCCATGTTGAATATCGAGGATGGTGTATTTACAGACGAAATGCTGCCGAAATTTCGGTAGCCAAGTGTTTCCTCAAGATTCTAACTCAAAGTATACTAATGAAAGTTTTGGTAAAAATGACCAATTCGCAGATTTTGACGAGATTGTGACGCGAATTTGGAGTAGCTAAAGGAGCGAAAAGAGGTATGTAAGGCGTCACCCTTCTTTCTATGGCATGTCTTGGTTGTAATAAGTCGGGCGCGAGCCTCGGGGACAACTTGGTTCCCCGGAACCTGCACCTAAAGTTTTCAACTTTTCGTTCAATTGAATTGAAGTAGAAAGTGTGAAAAATGATGAAAAGACCTTCTAGACCCTTATAACTTGCCTAAATGGGACCCGATTACCCTAAGACTCATACAAGTAACGTTATGACGTAATATGGGTAAATTGTATACGCTACCTCATCCGGCCCGAGGTGGGCCCGTTACTCTCGAATCTTTCTATAGCCTTGGTTGACGTACTTGAAGTGAATCCAAAGGGGGCCTCTGATCCCGATTTCGTCACCAAGTGATAAGTACTATGGCTGCTCCAACGAGAGTGTTTCTATGACGATAATGATAACGGCAATGTCAGATAAGAGAAGGTAGCTATGATAAGTACGACCGGAATGATCCTACGACCGAAATCTCTAAGCTAAGGATCTAATGTTATATCAAATTGATAAATTAATTTCTAAATCGTATTTATATTTCCTAGTTATAACTTTATTTTCTAAGACTCCCAAAACCTATGACTGTCATCTAAAATGCCTACGATTCCATTTTTGGTTACTGTAACATTATTCTCCGTTGATAGTCTCACCTTAAAATACTTGTTCCTTCAAGGTGAGACAAAGCTATCACTAGCATTCCGTAAAGTAATCGGAGATCACCGACCTTATGTCACTCCGATGGATATATGATTTTCCTTGGCTCTCTTGTGTGCCTATATGATATATGTATATAAAACGGGTATACGTGTATGGATATGCATATATATAAGATAAAGTAATTGTATATGAGACAGGTATATGCATAAAAGATGAGTAAATGTATATGTATGTGTATATGGGGAAGAGGGAAGGGACACTGTTATATCACCACCAGATCAGCTGGATTCCATCCTGGACGCGGGATGCCCGGACGCGGGATATGGGATGAGCCGTACGCGGCGTCTGTATATATATATATATATATATATATATATAATGTGTGATACATATGTGATGTACTATGTTGGGTCATCGTTGGGTAGGGGGTTGGGAGAGCCGATTGTATTTGGCGTCTGTAAATGTAAATGAAAGATACCGTCTACTGAATTGTACTGTTTTCTGTATACATGAATAAGGGACACCCAGGGGGTTGGGAGAGCCGATTGTATTCGGCGTCCGTAAACGTGAGCAAAAGATACCGTTACTGAAACGTACTGTTTTATTTCTGTACACGAGAATAAGTAATATGAAAATGTTGATTCCTATGCCTATGAAAAGAAACGTTTCAAAGACGGAAAGCCAAGTCTATATGACAGCCGGCCCGAAAAGGGGCCTCCCTATGTACAGGTTACGTTCTTGCCTCGTTATACGCGCTATGACTCCGTGATATTACTATTGATCGCACTCTATGTTACTGCTTGCATTGTTTTCCATGCCTTACATACTCAGTACATTATTCGTACTGACGTCCCTTCTTGTGGACGCTGCGTTCATGCCGCGCAGGTCAGCAGGTATACGGACCGGGTTTCTAGGGCTCTATCTGCAGCATTGTACAGCGCTCCAGTCGTTCCGGAGCCTCATATCATTGGTACTATTTTGTGTATGTATTTTCGGGCGCGACAGTACTCGGCCCTTTCTATGTATAAATGTACTATGTCTAGAGGCTCGTAGACAGATATACACAGACAGTTATGTACAGTCAGTTAAGTACAGTTAGATACATGGTGTTTTGGCATGTTAATGTTGATGTATAAGTGATAACGAAGTTTATTAGTCTATGTTCAGAATGACGCCGCTAATGTTAATGGTAAAAAAAAAATGGCTCTGTTTACATGGCTTGCTAAGAGGTAAAGGTAAAACGATAGACAAGGGGTGCTCGGTACTCGTCACGACCCCTAGACGGGTCGTGACAGGGAGTTCATCCAGTCTTTCATGTTTCAATGCTGAAGAAATATCATGCCGATGGTACCTACATTGTTCGTTGGGATTCTATATTACTTGATGAGAATTTAACTTATGAGGAGGAGCCTATCCCAATCTTGGATAAGCAGGTTCGAAAGTTGAGGTCAAAGGAGATTGCTTCTGTAAAGTTACAATGGAAGCACCGCCCTGTGGAAGAGGCTACTGTTACACCTCGGAAAATTTTTCGTTGGCACGCAAGTAAACGAACTAGTGAGGAATGGCATTTGATGACCCTAGTTGAGATTCTAAAGATGTTAGAGATGAGGGAAAAGGTTTGCCAAGAGAAGGCAAAAGTATTTGATAAGTATCGGAAAGGGATTACGAGCAACGAGTTAGCCAGGATTTAGTGATGTCTTGGAGAAAAGTTATAACGTCCCTTAGATTGGTATTGAAGTGTTGACCAAGTGTTAAGAAGGTTCCGCAAGGATCGGAGATCAAACGAAGTGATGAGAACAAGTTCAGTGAACTGATGAGTTTTACGTCTTATTATACGGACCGTATAATGTTTAACAGACCGTATAATGGACGGTAAAACCATCACAGTGGAGGTTGGTTGCTGGTGGAATTTTACGGTCAGTTATACGGACGGTATAAATTTATACGGACCGTATAACGAACCGTCAAATGGTCACAGTGAAGGGGTGCAGGCAGACCCATTTCACGGTCTATTATACAGACCGTATAACCATTATACGGACCGTATAATGGACCGTATAATGGAACCCGACAGATCAGTGGAATTTTATTAAATAAAGGACCAAGTTCATGAAATCATTTCAACATTTCCTTCCTCTCTCTAAAACATCTCTCTACATTTATTATATATGTTTTCAAGGATTATAAGCCATCAACAACATTAAATAAGTGAATCAAGAGTAAGAACCCATCAAGGATTATCTAATGTCAAGAAATCCAAATGGAGAAAAGCTAGGGTTTTACTCAAAGTGGAATATTATCAACTAAGGCTCGTCCCTACAACATCTAAGGTAAGATTCATGCTATTTATATGTTGTTTAAGGTATTGGAGAGTTAAAATACATGGATTGTAGAAAATATGGTAAAATGGGTCATGAATGATGAATAGTGACATTTTGAGGAATAGTTTGAGTTGAATCATGAATGTTGTTGTGTCGTTATATGAATGTGTTATAAATGGTATTAAGATCATGAACTAGACACTTTAGGCGAATGGACGAAGTTGGGTGTTATGACCTTGAATATGGGTAAATTAGAAGCAAATTGAGAAACCTAGACAATGTGGATAATGTGGATGACTAATGGCCATTGTTATGATATTAATGAAGGTAGAAACGCTAACATTGGAAGGGAACGTGCAAGTGTAGAATAGTCCGACGAGAAAGTATGTAAGGCTAACCCTTCTTTCATAAGGCATGATTCTTGGCCAAATTCCTAATTCCTCTATATGAGTATGTTGTCTTCACATGGTTGATATTCCGAGCTCATAAGCTCACGATCCTTGATATGTGCTACGATTGTACTACGCTCCTCACATGACGAGTAGGCCTATAATGTAGACGTAACGATAATGATAATGATAATGATAGTAATAATGATGCTAAAGGTGCCTACGGGCTATTATACCTATATGTGTGCCTATGAAGGGCTATAATGAAACCCCGAGCTTATAACGCCAGGTAGAATATATGTATATGATTATGTATAAAGTATGTATACGATTACGAAATGCGCGCACACCTCTGCAGATGGTACGGATAACCCTGGAGCCTTGGTAGGGCCAGGTATGAGTAACCTTGAGCCTTGGTTGGCCAAGTATGTATGAAACACCGATCCTCTGAGGTCGGGTATGCTATGAAAATGTTATGTATATGAAATGACTAAGTATATAATATGAATATGAATGTGATAAGACTATGTATACGAACACGAGCACATGGTACGAGTATTATTATGGAATACGGACGATGATGTATGTATACGAGTACGTATGAGAAATGGAAACTCCCTATGAGAAGCAAGTAAGTGCTATGACGATGATATTATTGCCCCCCCCCCCCCCCTCCTATGCTATTTCATATGTTGTTCATGATGCTTATTTATTGATGTTGCTCATGCTTTACATACTCAGTACATTCTTCGTACTAACGTCCTTTTGTTTGTGGACGCTGCGTCATGGCCGCAGGTGCACAGGGAGACAGACTTGATCCATAGCTGCCTATTCAGAGATTACATAGAGAGCTCCATTTCCTTTGGAGCCATATCTTTTGGGTACTCAATCTTTTGTGTATATAATTATGGGCATAGCAGGGTCCTGTCCCGCTAATGTGATATGTTATACTCTTAGAGGCTCGTAGTCACGTGTATGTGGTTAGATATGTCCGGCCTTGTCGGCCTACGTCTTGTATGTCATTTTGTCGGCCTTGTCGGCCTATGTACATTTGATGTGGCATAAATGCCAATTACGATATTATGGTAATGTCGTCCAATGGGACTAGTTGACGAATGAATGGAAATGTATGTCTAATTACGTGTCTCACCTAGATGTAAGCATAAGAGTAAGCTAAGAGGGTGCCGGGTGGGCTAGCACGGGTGCTCGTTGCGGCCCCCTAGCCGGGTCGTGACAAAAGTGGTATCAGAGCAGTTCAGTCCTAGGGTGTGTCTACGAGCCGTGTCTAGTAGAGTCTTGGTTATGGGTGTGTTGCGCGCCACACTTATAAACAAGAAGCTGCGGATATTTTAGGAATAAATGACCTTCCTTCTTCATAAGAATCGTGCGATAGAGCCATGATGTAAGAAATTCTTATTCCTTAATCGTGTGTTGTGTATTTCAGAGATTCCCAAAAAAGGAAAGACTACGGCAGCCCAAAAGGGCAAGACGGTGGCAGAAAAGCGGGCTGAAAGAGCACCGCCACCGGTAGTAGAGGAAAGCGAGTCCCATAGTGCGGCTCAATCTCAGTCCTCCCAGACAGTGCCTATCTCTGAGGAGCGTGAGGGAGCCTCGGCCCCAGCTCCAGCACCTCCAGCTCCCCCACCAAATGCTTCGGGCCAAGATGTAAAAGAGGCCATTAATTTATTGACTCAATTGGTTGCGGCCCAGGCTCAGAGGCAAAGTTTAGGGCATGGTGATAGGACTATTAGCGCAAGGGCCCGTGACTTTATTACTTTGAACCCTCCGGAATTCTTTGGGTCAAAACCGGAGGAGGATCCCCAGGACTTTATTTGATGGTATGCTAAGGACGCTCCGGTTGATACATGCTTCGAACACCGAGTCAGTGGAGTTAGCGTCATATAGATTGAGAGATGTCTCGATTCAATGGTGTCACGACCCAACCCCGTGGGCCGCGACTGGTGCCCTACAGGGACACCCCAGACAAACTCACACCCATATCATCGAAATCAGACTCGTCCAAACACAACATACGATATTCAGACTCAACATCGTAATCAGACATCTACCGGATACTGATCCTAAGCAGTCGCCCGTACAGATCAAACAAATCGCAAATCAGAAAAGAGGCGGAATGTACTTCGCCAAATTTTCACATACACACATCCGAAGGGTGGCGGAATGTACATCGCCCCCAAAAGCATACACATACATACAAAATCAGAGGCCGACTTGGCCATAGTAGTGTACGGGCCGCTTAAGAACACAAAACAGGCTCACATACGAACACACCGGACCCACGACCCACAAATCTGACTACAGGCCTCTAGACAAAACAGAACATAAGACATATGAACATAGGACGGGACAGGGCCCCGCCGTACCCACTCATCCAAGTATACAGAATACAGACACAACAAAAGATATGTACCAAAAGTAGGCTCCGGATCAAGGGGAGCTCTCCAACACAGCAGACTGAGTAGCCTAAATCGGAGGACCACCCAGACGAGCTTCTGTACCTGCGGGCATGAAACACAGCCCCCGAAGAAACGGGGGTCAGTACGGGAGAAGTACTGAGTATGTAAAGCAGAGGGTACAGAAATCACAAACACAGCTGGAGTCAGAAAGAACAAACACACCGACATCGTAGACAAAGCAAACCTGTGCGGGAGGCGAACGTACAAAATGCAAATCAAATCATGTATAGGGTTTAGGAACGTGGTCACCCCCCGACGCTGGTGCCACAACACATCATAACTCCAGAAGTTTTCAAATCTCCGTACAGTCTCCAGACACATCATATCACACACACATCATATCATCAAAACATATCAAATGCCATATCACATCATAACTCCATAAACGGTAACCGGCCCTATGGCGAGGCCTCGGAAACCATAACACATCATAACTCCCGAATATATTATAGCGCGCACGATCACAAAGTCGGCCCGGGTACCGACGAACGAAGTCATAGCAGACAGCACGAACAGAGTAGTGCAGAAACCATATGCATATCAAAATAATTTGTCAGACTCAACATATAATTTACGTACAAGTATATACTGACGCCAGAAGGCTCGGAATAGGAATCAGATTGATCAAAGTTTGCGTATATAAGTTACGAAGTGCCAAACGGCTAAATTCTCAAGAAAAACTGTTCATACGTCATTTTCCGAAAATCTCACATCGTTCAAAGTACAGAACGTACATTAATGGCATAGGAAGTTTCAAACACATCCTTGGGTCATAAACAGAAGGTTGCGAATCATAACAGACACAAGCGAATCAAACAAACCGAATAAGGGGAGCCTCGGGGCTCGCGGGCCCACCTCGGGTCAAATTGAGGCGGCGGACACAAATCGCAGATTTTTGGTTCCATAGAGTCATTTACAAAAGTTTCGAAGAGTTTCGGACTCAACAGCACAAGTTATGGAGGTACGAGCGTTCTTTTACCCAAATGGGACCAAAAGGTTTCAATCGCGCTGAATGAATAGTGCTCGAACTTGAACCTCGATTTCCAAGAGCAGAGTTATTCCTGAGATTCCGAAATTTACCTAGTGGGTCTAGGACATGCCAAAAGAATGAGAGGTAGGCTCTACATACCTGGTTGGCGCCTTACGCTCCTCAAATCGCAATTCCCGTTTCGTCCAGAAACTGCAAATGGTCACTTTTACCAGTTACTATTCATGAGAATTAACATTTTAGTCTTTGGGCTATATTTGGCTACCGAAATTTCGGCAGCACTTCCCCTATAAATCTAACACCCCCGAGACTTAGCTCGGCTCAAAATACCACGACAACAACAACCCCAAACATCATTAAACCATACAAACCACAATCATACTACATTAACTTCAAAATTTCACTTTAATACATAAGTTGGCAAATTCTTGATTCAACTTCAAAATTCCAACTCTATTTCCACATTAGTCCATTCATTCACTCATTCTCAATTATTCAAACACACTACATACAAGTTCCAAATCACATACAAACATTCCCAAAGTTCACTACTTTCCAATTTTCATTCAAAACACCAAAAGTTACGACGAACGTTCTAACTTGCGTCGTTTCATTCCAAATTCGTTATCATCAACCATAAATCTTATTTAAAGTCTTTAGTGTCATAAATATACTATGATATACACAAATATACCAAATGTATACGCTTTCCGATAACGTCCGAAATTATTTTCTAACACCAAATCAATTCTCCAAACATTCATTTACGTTATAAAGGTTACAACGACACCTCAAACGACTAAACGGAATTAAATTCACATGGTCTTGCACTACATACAAGCCACGGCCAAACACACTCTTTTTGCACACACATGCCAAGCACAAACACAACACCATTCCAAAATCTTCATGCTAATTCAATCACTAACACATATGTACCCATTTCATAACATAAAAACATTGAAATCTTACCTTAATCTTAAGATCCCGATTTGCCGCAAACGAGCACCTTACGCCAAACTAATTGTACCCCGTTGAAGAGGGGCTCGAGTACTTCATAATACGTTAAGGACAAGGATTTTTGGATCACCACAAAGCTAGCAAATTTTTTTTCTTTCTTTCCCTATACCCTTCGGCCGAGAGCCATTTTTTTTCTTGTTCTTGAATTTTTTTTCTTTTGTTCTAGATAATTATCCATTACAATGTGATATATATCCACTTATAGGTCATGTGCATAGCACATGACCTTGATGGAATGGGCTTGGGCTTGCCCCCCCCTTTGGCCGGCCACTTTCCTTCCTTTGGGCCTCAATTTTTGTATTCCATTTTCTTAGCCCAATGCATAAAATGTCCCGTTTTGAAATTCCCGAAACTAATTTCTAAAATTCCAAATTCACCCTCGGCCTTCCCCGAGGTCTTGACATTAATAGTTTCATAATCATCACGAGCATAGCGACTTAAACCAAAATTATTTCCTCAATACACACAAGTCTTATTTATCTCTTGATTTCCCGTTATACGAAAATACGGGACATAACATTCTCCCCCCCTTAAAAACATTCGTCCTCGAATGTTGAATCGAACTCATGGGTGTCGTACTACTCCGGGAGGGTTCTCTTGATAGTTGTCCTTTATTGATTTCTCCGACATGTCTTCTTTACCAATACTAAGGTAGATTTTTCACATCACTGACTCAAATACCTTCATAATACATTTTCTCATACTCTACGTAATCACCGAACTCTGCACTATATTCTTGTAAGGGACGGACGCTTTCCAGATATCATTGCCAATATCATCTTCTTTTCACACTCCTGAGTTTCCTTACCACATCGTCGTAATCTCACTTTACTTCATATCAGACACTTCATGCCCAACAGACTCAGAACTAAAACCGAACGGATTCATAATCGGAAGCAGACATACTCAACGATGGCGGACGGATTCGTAGTCAACATCGAAGGTACGGAAGCATATCAGACACATCTGAGATCGGAGTCAGACGTACAAAGGAGTATCGGACGAATTCGTAAGCAGAATCAAACACACGAAGGTATACCAAACAGATTCACAATCGAAGTCAGACGTACGGACTCATATCGGACAGATCCGAAATCAGAATCAAATATACAGGATTGTTTCATACAAAGTCGTGACCAGTCAAACCGAAGTGTATCGAACACACACGCGGTCAAAATCAAACGCACCGAAGCATATCAGATGAATTTATATCCAGAGTCAGACCCACAGAGGTGTGCCAGACAGAAACGGATTCAGAATCAAACACACAAAAGGTTCATCGAACAGGAACGTAGTCGAACTCAAAAATATAGAGGCGTACTAGGTAGAGCCTCATCGGCATCGGAAGTGCAGAAGCACTATGGATAGAATATCAATTTGGGATTAAATCATTTATATTAAGGCTCCAATAATTCATGAGAATTTCCCTTTATTTGCAAACTCACTCACCAAGTCGTCACACAATTCGCCTTGCGTCTTACGTATCGACTTCCTTCAAAAATTTCACTTACTCACACTGCTTATCTTTTATTTATCACTACATTAGTTTCCGGGGCTCGGCTCTTAGCCCTCATGGCCCTGAATGGAAATCATACACACACACATACACATACACATACACATACACACGTTTACTCATACCTTACTGGCGAACATCTCTGACTGTTATTCAAATTCGTTCAATTTCCCAAGCGGTGGCATACCCTTTTCCTTTTTGCCCATTTAGTCCGCCTCGTTCCGCGCGGCTCTCGCGAGGGCACTAAGTATTCCACACACATTCTATTTATCCTTGGTTACCCCAAATTCTCATTTACATTAATCATACTTACACTTGTGCAAAATTTTGCATTACTTCCCAGGGGGTCACCCATCCCTGAATTGCTCTGGCTTGAGCACGCTTAACCCCGAATCTTTTACGTATTTTGACGCGTTAGGGTTGATATAATTTCGTCAATTGCCCCGCACTACCTTTGTCACGCAATTTTAGGCCAAACGGGGTCTTAGCAAATTTTTCGTAGCGGGTCCCCCTTTGTCCCAAAGAAGTCGTTTGCTTTTCTGGCTATGTGGTCTATCGTTCTAGCCTTCCAACTCCCATATATTTTCCTCACACACGTACAGATAACTGCCTCAGATATTTTCATTAATTCAGATTCTTACCCTACCTTTACTGACACACACAAAAGAATATCGCATAATACTGAGGTATAAACCTACCATTGCACATATTCATTAAACAAAAGGGTTAGTAATATACCTGGGTCTGTATCTGGGGGTGCCTCTGGGTCCCGATGACCAGTCAAAGCGTAGATGCGGTTCGAGGGACCGCTAGAATCTGAACCCCCACCACGGCCTCTACCGCGGCCCGCTGGTGCTGGCATACCTCGCCCTGTCGAGCGCGTGGCCGAAGGGGTAGATGACGAACCCGCAACAGATCTCATCGGCGGTGCTGCGCTACCGGAACCGCCTGCCCACGGACAATCCCGCATGATATGGCCCTGGCGGCCGCAAGCAAAACAGGCCCCTGTGGCTCTGAAGCACTCACCTGGGTGCGATCTTCCGCAATACGAACACTGGGGTATGGGTGGCCTAGACTGACTGGGACCCCTGCTCGACTGAGGACCTGGGGCTCTGGAACTCTGGTCTGCCCTGGACGGTCCTGCTCCATCAAACCTCTTACCAACAGACTGTGCGTCCCGGCCTGACGGAGGAAAGTACCCGCTGGACTGATACTGAGGCTGCCCGCTCCGAGAATCTCCAGAATATCCCGCTGATCTGGCCCTCTTGGGCCGTCTCCCATCATACTCTCGGCTGGGCCGATCTGCTCGGTGCCGGTTCTCCATCCCCTGGGCGTAGGCCTGTAGACGGGCAATGTCCATATCTGTCTGCAATGACACCGCCATACACCCGTCAATCAAGTAACGATCCAGCCCCATAACATATCTATGCATCCGATCTGTCATATCTGCCACCACGGCAGGGGCGTACCGGGCCAGGGAATCAAACTCCAAATTATATTCACGGACGCTCCGACCCCTCTGCTGCAGATGCAAAAACCGATCAGCTCGCTCCCGTCGTAACTCTGGGGGCAGGAAGTGGCGGGTGAAAGCAGTCACAAACTGATCCCACATAGCTGGAGGAGCACCCTCACCCCGGGATAGCTCCCAAGTCTCATACCAATGCGCGGCAACATCCCGAAGCCTATGCGAAGCTAGCTCCACCGACTCGGTCTCTGAAGCCCTGACCAAGTCTAATGCACGCCGCATCCCCCGAATGAAGTCATGGGGGTCCTCATCGGGCTTAGACCCGAAAAACTCTGGAGGGCCACATAACAAGAACTCCCGAACTCTCAGGCTTTCCCGCCTGTCCTCATCATCATCGTCTCTCCGCCCGCGCCTGCGAGCCTGGCCGGCTACAATCGTAGTCAACAACTGTACAGCCTCCCTCAGGGTCCTATCCTCCGCCCCTGGCTGAGAAGCTGGCGTCTCAGGAGCGGGTACACGGACCTCTGGAGCTGCTGAAGGTCCCGCTCCCGGCTGTACTAATGGGGGTGTAGCAGACCCCTCAGAATGAGGTGTAACCTCAGGCAAATCATAAACACGAGCCCGAGTAGCCCGTTGTGCCTGACTGGTCTCTCCCACCTTCGCCTTGCCCTTCTGGGCCGCCGTTGCCTTCTTCGGAGGCATCGCTGCAAACACAACAACGGGTCAGATCAGAATGATCCTAATAACACAGCTCTATCGCACGATCTAAGATTCCAAAGAAAGGGCAACACAACATCCTAGATGTCCTGTAGCTTCCTGTTTATAGATGTGGTGCACAACACATCGATAAACAAGACTCTACTAGACACGGCCTGTAGACATTCCGAGGACAAACCGCTCTGATACCACTTTTGTCACGACCCAACCCCGTGGGCCGCGACTGGTGCCCTACAGGGACACCCCAGACAAACTCACACCCATATCATCGAAATCAGACTCGTCCAAACACAACATACGATATTTAGACTCAACATCGTAATCAGACATCTACCGGATACTGATCCTAAGCAGTCGCCCGTACAGATCAAACAAATCGCAAATCAGAAAAGAGGCGGAATGTACTTCGCCAAATTTTCACATACACACATCCGAAGGGTGGCGGAATGTACATCGCCCCCAAAAGCATACACATACATACAAAATCAGAGGCCGACTTGGCCATAGTAGTGTACGGGCCGCTTAAGAACACAAAACAGGCTCACATACGAACACACCGGACCCACGACCCACAAATCTGACTACAGGCCTCTAGACAAAACAGAACATAAGACATATGAACATAGGACGGGACAGGGCCCCGCCGTACCCACTCATCCAAGTATACAGAATACAGACACAACAAAAGATATGTACCAAAAGTAGGCTCCGGATCAAGGGGAGCTCTCCAACACAGCAGACTGAGTAGCCTAAATCGGAGGACCACCCAGACGAGCTTCTGTACCTGCGGGCATGAAACACAGCCCCCGAAGAAACGGGGGTCAGTACGGGAGAAGTACTGAGTATGTAAAGCAGAGGGTACAGAAATCACAAACACAGCTGGAGTCAGAAAGAACAAACACACCGACATCGTAGACAAAGCAAACCTGTGCGGGAGGCGAACGTACAAAATGCAAATCAAATCATGTATAGGGTTTAGGAACGTGGTCACCCCCCGACGCTGGTGCCACAACACATCATAACTCCAGAAGTTTTCAAATCTCCGTACAGTCTCCAGACACATCATATCACACACACATCATATCATCAAAACATATCAAATGCCATATCACATCATAACTCCATAAACGGTAACCGGCCCTATGGCGAGGCCTCGGAAACCGTAACACATCATAACTCCCGAATATATTATAGCGCGCACGATCACAAAGTCGGCCCGGGTACCGACGAACGAAGTCATAGCAGACAGCACGAACAGAGTAGTGCAGAAACCATATGCATATCAAAATAATTTGTCAGACTCAACATATAATTTACGTACAAGTATATACTGACGCCAGAAGGCTCGGAATAGGAATCAGATTGATCAAAGTTTGCGTATATAAGTTACGAAGTGCCAAACGGCTAAATTCTCAAGAAAAACTGTTCATACGTCATTTTCCGAAAATCTCACATCGTTCAAAGTACAGAACGTACATTAATGGCATAGGAAGTTTCAAACACATCCTTGGGTCATAAACAGAAGGTTGCGAATCATAACAGACACAAGCGAATCAAACAAACCGAATAAGGGGAGCCTCGGGGCTCGCGGGCCCACCTCGGGTCAAATTGAGGCGGCGGACACAAATCGCAGATTTTTGGTTCCATAGAGTCATTTACAAAAGTTTCGAAGAGTTTCGGACTCAACAGCACAAGTTATAGAGGTACGAGCGTTCTTTTACCCAAATGGGACCAAAAGGTTTCAATCGCGCTGAATGAATAGTGCTCGAACTTGAACCTCGATTTCCAAGAGCAGAGTTATTCCTGAGATTCCGAAATTTACCTAGTGGGTCTAGGACATGCCAAAAGAATGAGAGGTAGGCTCTACATACCTGGTTGGCGCCTTACGCTCCTCAAATCGCAATTCCCGTTTCGTCCAGAAACTGCAAATGGTCACTTTTACCAGTTACTATTCATGAGAATTAACATTTTAGTCTTTGGGCTATATTTGGCTACCGAAATTTCGGCAGCACTTCCCCTATAAATCTAACACCCCCGAGACTTAGCTCGGCTCAAAATACCACGACAACAACAACCCCAAACATCATTAAACCATACAAACCACAATCATACTACATTAACTTCAAAATTTCACTTTAATACATAAGTTGGCAAATTCTTGATTCAACTTCAAAATTCCAACTCTATTTCCACATTAGTCCATTCATTCACTCATTCTCAATTATTCAAACACACTACATACAAGTTCCAAATCACATACAAACATTCCCAAAGTTCACTACTTTCCAATTTTCATTCAAAACACCAAAAGTTACGACGAACGTTCTAACTTGCGTCGTTTCATTCCAAATTCGTTATCATCAACCATAAATCTTATTTAAAGTCTTTAGTGTCATAAATATACTATGATATACACAAATATACCAAATGTATACGCTTTCCGATAACGTCCGAAATTATTTTCTAACACCAAATCAATTCTCCAAACATTCATTTACGTTATAAAGGTTACAACGACACCTCAAACGACTAAACGGAATTAAATTCACATGGTCTTGCACTACATACAAGCCACGGCCAAACACACTCTTTTTGCACACACATGCCAAGCACAAACACAACACCATTCCAAAATCTTCATGCTAATTCAATCACTAACACATATGTACCCATTTCATAACATAAAAACATTGAAATCTTACCTTAATCTTAAGATCCCGATTTGCCGCAAACGAGCACCTTACGCCAAACTAATTGTACCCCGTTGAAGAGGGGCTCGAGTACTTCATAATACGTTAAGGACAAGGATTTTTGGATCACCACAAAGCTAGCAAATTTTTTTTCTTTCTTTCCCTATACCCTTCGGCCGAGAGCCATTTTTTTTCTTGTTCTTGAATTTTTTTTCTTTTGTTCTAGATAATTATCCATTACAATGTGATATATATCCACTTATAGGTCATGTGCATAGCACATGACCTTGATGGAATGGGCTTGGGCTTGCCCCCCCCTTTGGCCGGCCACTTTCCTTCCTTTGGGCCTCAATTTTTGTATTCCATTTTCTTAGCCCAATGCATAAAATGTCCCGTTTTGAAATTCCCGAAACTAATTTCTAAAATTCCAAATTCACCCTCGGCCTTCCCCGAGGTCTTGACATTAATAGTTTCATAATCATCACGAGCATAGCGACTTAAACCAAAATTATTTCCTCAATACACACAAGTCTTATTTATCTCTTGATTTCCCGTTATACGAAAATACGGGACATAACAAATGGTATACGGTATGGATGGATTCACGGGGAGCAAATGCACCTCCCCCAGTATGGCAAGAGTTTGTCGATGCTTTTCTCCGTCATTATATGCCTCCAGAAGTTCGGCGAGCTAGGGCCGATAAATTCTTGAACTTGAGGCAAGGTAGTATGAGTGCCCTAGAGTATAGCCTCCGTTTTAACTCCTTGGCTAGGTATGCTTCGGCCATGGTAGCAGATATGGGCGACAGGGTACATCGATTTGTAAAGGGCCTAGGGCCACATTTGATGGACAAATGCTTGACTGCGTCCCTTCAGGACGGTATGGATATTGGACGCATTCAGGCACATGCTCAGAACTTAGAGGAAGGCCTACAGCAGCGAAGAAGTGAGCGTGAGCAATATAGGGGACATAGCAAGAGGGCCAGATCTTCGGGCTCAATGAGTGAGTCCAGAGGCGGACATAGGCAACAGTTCCCTAGACATTCGGGCTATTCTATGACCAGTGCACCTCCACGGTTTTCAGGCCAGAGCCTTGATAGATCTACTCATCCCGGGCCGAGTCAGAGTTATTCGGGGTCCCAGTTTAGAGGTGATTCAGGCCAGTCAAGGCCACCTATACCACGATGTTCCCAGTATGGGAAGTCGCATTGGGGTCAATGTCGATTGGTTCAAATGTTTTCTATTCATGTGGTCTATCAGGCCATATTATGCGTGATTGCCCCTCAGTACATGGTAGAGGTAGGACCCAGCCATCAGGGTCGGTAGCCGGATCTTCGGCATCTATACGCCCCACGGGGCCAGGTTCACATGCGCCAGTAGGCCATGGTAGAGGCAGAGAGAGAGCTCCCAGTTCTAGCGGTCCTCAGCACCGTATCTATGCTTTGGCTGGACGCCAAGATCTTGAGTCTTCTCCTGACGTGGTCACAGGTATATTATCGGTATTCTCTCACGATGTATATGCTTTGATTGATCCAGGCTCCACATTATCATATGTTACTCCTTATATTGCTGGTCAATTTATAGTTGAGCCAGAGCCGATCAAACCCTTTGAGGTGTCTACACCCGTGGGTGAATCGGTAATAGCTAGCCGAGTATATAGAGATTGTGTAGTAATGATTTGTGATCGTCGTACCATGATTGATTTGCATGAGCTAGAAATGGTAGACTTTGACGTTATTATGGGCATGGATTGGTTGGCTTCTTGTTACGCCAATGTCGATTGTCGAATGAAAATGGTTCGTTTCCAATTTCCGGGAGAACCAGTCTTAGAATGGAAAGGGAATACGGTGTCACCAAAAGGTAGGTTTATTTCCTACTTAAAGGCAAGGAAGATGATACGATAGGTTGTATTTATCATCTAGTGCGAGTTCAAGATGTAGAAGCTGAATCGCCGACTCTACAGTCAGTTCCCGTAGTGAATGAATTTTCGAATGTGTTCCCGGAAGAGCTCCCAGGCCTTCCTCCCGAGCGGGAGATTGATTTTGCCATTGATGTATTGCCAGGCACTAAACCCATATCTATTCCTCCGTATAGAATGGCACCCGCAGAATTGAAAGAGTTGAAGGAGCAACTGAAGGATTTGCTTGACAAAGGCTTCATTAGGCCTAGTTCATCCCCGTAGGGAGCACCCATATTGTTTGTCCGAAAGAAAGATGGCTCCTTGAGAATGTGCATTGATTATAGGCAATTGAATAAAGTGATGATTAAGAATAAATATCCTCTTCCGAGGATTGATGATTTGTTTAATCAATTGCAAGGTGCCAAATGGTTTTCCAAGATTGATTTGAGGTCCGGGTATCACCAAGTGAGAGTTAGGGAGAAAGATATCCCTAAGACAGCCTTCAGAACAAGATATGGTCATTTTGAATTCCGGGTGATGTCATTTGGGCTAACGAACGCGCCAGCGGTATTTATGGATTTGATGAATAATGTGTTCAGGACCTTCCTGGATTTATTTGTGATAGTATTTATCGATGCCATCTTGGTGTATTCTAGATCCGAGGCAGAACATGCGGATCATTTGCGTATTGTCCTCGGAGTTCTTCGAACTCGAGAGTTATTTGCAAAATTTTCCAAATGCGAGTTCTAGTTGAACTCAGTGGAATATTTAGGGCATATTGTTGCAGCCGATGGTATTCGAGTGGATAGTCAAAAGATTGAGGCCCTGAAAACTTGGCCAAGGCCCACAACTCCTACAGAGGTTCGTAGTTTTCTGGGCTTAGCAGGCTATTACAGGAGGTTTGTTGAAGGTTTTTCTTCTATTTCTGCACCACTCACAAAGTTGACCCAGAAATCGGCAAAGTTTCAATGGACAGAGCTTGCGAGCACAGTTTCCAAGAGCTAAAGGGTAGATTGACTTCTGCCCCAGTCTTGACACCTCCAGAGGGATTGGAAGGATATACCGTTTATTGCGATGCTTCAGTTGTTAGGCTAGGCTGCGTGTTGATGCAACATGGCAAGGTGATTGCATATGCCTCAAGGCAATTGTGAAAACATTATTTAGAATTAGCCGCAGTGGTTCATGCATTAAAGATATGGAGACATTATTTATATGGTGTCCACGTGGATATTTATACAGATCATAAGAGTCTTCAATACATCTTCAAACAGAAAGAGTTAAATTTGCGGCAACGACGATGGTTGGAATTGCTGAAAGACTACGATGTTGATATTTTGTATCACCCCGGAAAAGCAAATGTTGTGGCTGATGCTCTTAGCCGTAGATCGATGGGAAGTCTAAGTGATGTATGACCCGAAAAGAGAGGAATGGCCCGTGAGCTCCAACAGTTAGCTAGCCTAGGAGTCCGAGTAGTGGACTCAGGTAGCAGTGGAGCTATTATTCAGAATTCGGCGGTTTCATCACTAGTAGCGGAAGTGAAAGAGCAACAATATGAGGATCCCATGCTAGTGCAGTACAGAAACACACTCCCTCAGAAAGAGGATTCATCGTTTGATATTTCAGGAGACGGGGTTCTCCGATGTAGAGGAAGATTATGTGTTCCCGATGTGGCTAGTCTACGCCACCAGATATTGAAAGAGGCTCATTGTTCCCGTTACTCCGTTCACCCCGGAGCGACGAAGATGTATCATGATCTTAAGTCCATATATTGGTGGAATGGGATGAAGAAAGATGTAGCGGAGTTTGTAGCTCAATGTCCTAATTGCCAACAAGTGAAAATCGAGCACCAAAAGTCGGGTGGACTGTTGCAAGCTATAGAAATCCCAACTTGGAAGTGGGAAGTGATTAACATGGACTTCATTTCAGGCTTACCCCATTCTCGACGTAAATATTATTCCATATGGGTGATCGTGGATAGACTCACCAAGTCAGCTCATTTCTTACCGGTCGGGACAACCTATGTGGCAGAAGATTATGCCAAGCTTTATCTTAAACAGATAGTGAGACTCCATGGCGTTCCGGTATCGATTATCTCCGATAGAGGGACTCAGTTTACGGAAAAGTTTTGGAAGTCCTTCCAAGAGGGTCTAGGGACCCAAGTGCGCCTCAGCACGGCATTTCATCCACAGACTGATGAGCAAGCTGAACGTACTATCCAGACTCTTGCGGATATGTTACGGGCATGTATGATAGACTTCGGAGGAAATTGGGAAGATCATTTGCCACTCATTGAATTTTCTTACAATAATAGTTATCATTCTAGCATTCAAATGGCATCGTATGAAGCCTTATATGGGAGAAAGTGTAGATCCCCAATCGGGTGGTTCAAAATAAGAGAGGCCCAGTTGATAGGGCCAGATTTGGTTCAACAGGCCATAGAGAAAGTCAAGCTCATACAAGATCGGTTGTTAGCGGCTCAAAGTCGTCAAAAGTCCTATGCGGATAACCGTCGAAGAGACTTAGAGATTCGAAGTGAAAGATTGGGTATTCTTGAAAGTGTCACCAATGAAGGGCGTCATGAGGCTTGGCAAAAAGGGGAATCTTAGTCCCCGGTATATTGGGCCATATGAAATTGTGCGCAAAATAGGCAAAGTGTCCTATGACTTAGATCTACCTCCTGAGTCGGAGTCAGTCCATCCAGTATTTCACGTCTCGATGCTTTGGAAATGTATTGGAGATCCTACTAGGATCGTCCCAGTAAATGATGTGCAAGTGACAGAGAAATTGACCTATGAAGAGGTACCCATTACCATGTTAGATAGGCAAGTACGGAGGCTTAGAAACAAAGAAGTAGCCTCGGTTAAGGTTCTGTGGAGAAGCGGTAAACTAGAGGAAATGACGTGGGAAGCGGAAGAAAGTATGCGATCCAAATATCCCCATTTATTTCAGCCCTTGGAAGAAGTCCAAGATGAGACGTCAAGGTCCTAAGGTATGTATGTTTTCCTTTTATGCTTTCGGTTCGTGTGTGGCCAAATTTTATGCTATTGTGTTGTAGCCCTGTGTGGCATCGTTATTATGGGTTGTTGTGGCAGGATGTTAGTGCCATATTATAGGGGAATCTCTGGTGAAATTTTTATAGGATTCCCGAACACTTCAACATTCGGGGACGAATGTTCTTAAGGGGGGAAAAATGTTACACCTCAGAAAATTTTCCGTTGGAACGCAAGTAAACAAACTAGTGAGGAATGGCATTTGATGACCCTAGTTGAGATTCTAAATATGTTAGAGATGAGGGAAGAGGTTTGCCAAGAGAAGGCAAAAGTATTTGATAAGTATCGGAAAGGGATTACGAGCAACGAGTTAGCCAGGACTTAGTGATGTCTTGGAGAAAAGTTATAACGTCCCTTAGATTGGTATTGAAGTGTTGAACAAGTGTTAAGAAGGTTCCGCAAGGATCGGAGATCAAACGAAGAGATAAGAATAAGTTCAGTGAACTGATGAGTTTTACGGCTCATTATACGGACCGTATAATGGACCGTAAAACCATCACAGTGGAGGTTGGTTGCTGGTGGAATTTTACGGTCAGTTATACGGACCGTATAACGAACCGTCAAATGGTCACAGTGAAGGGGTGCAGGAAGACCCATTTCACGGTCTATTATACGGACCATATAACCATTATACGGACCGTATAATGGACCGTGTAATGGAACCCGACAGATCAGTGGAATGTTATTAAATAAAGGACCAAGTTCATGAAATCATTTCAACATTTCCTTCCTCTCTCTAAAACATCTCTCTACATTTATTATATAAGTTTTCAAGGATTATAAGCCATCAACAACATTAAATAAGTGAATCAAGAGTAAGAACCCATCAAGGATCATCTAAAGTCAAGAAATCCAAATGGAGAAAAGCTAGGGTTTTACTCAAAGTGGAATATTATCAACTAAGGCTCGTCCCTACAACATCTAAGGTAAGATTCATGCTATTTATATGTTGTTTAAGGTATTGGAGAGTTAAAATACATGGATTGTAGAAAATATGGTAAAATGGGTCATGAATGATAATAGTGACATTTTGAGGAATAGTTTGAGTTGAATCATGAATGTTGTTGTGTCGTTATATGAATGTGTTATAAATGGTATTAAGATCATGAACTAGACACTTTAGGCGAATGGACGAAGTTGGGTGTTATGACCTTGAATATGGGTAAATTAGAAGCAAATTGAGAAACCTAGACAATGTGGATAATGTGGATGACTAATGGCCATTGTTATGATATTAATGAAGGTAGAAACGCTAACATTGGAAGGGAACGTGCAAGTGTAGAATAGTCCGACGAGAAAGTATGTAAGGCTAACCCTTCTTTCATAAGGCATGATTCTTGGCCAAATTCCTAATTCCTCTATATGAGTATGTTGTCTTCACATGGTTGATATTCCGAGCTCATAAGCTCACGATCCTTGATATGTGCTACGATTGTACTACGCTCCTCACATGACGAGTAGGCCTATAATGTAGACGTAACGATAATGATAATGATAATGATAGTAATAATGATGCTAAAGGTGCCTACGGGCTATTATACCTATATGTGTGCCTATGAAGGGCTATAATGAAACCCCGAGCTTATAACGCCAGGTAGAATATATGTATATGATTATGTATAAAGTATGACGATTACGAAATGCGCGCACACCTCTGCAGATGGTACGGATAACCCTGGAGCCTTGGTAGGGCCAGGTATGAGTAACCTTGAGCCTTGGTTGGCCAAGTATGTATGAAACACCGATCCTCTGAGGTCGGGTATGCTATGAAAATGTTATGTATATGAAATGACTAAGTATATAATATGAATATGAATGTGATAAGACTATGTATACGAACACGAGCACATGGTACGAGTATTATTATGGAATACGGACGATGATGTATGTATACGAGTACGTATGAGAAATGGAAACTCCCTATGAGAAGCAAGTAAGTGCTATGACGATGATATTATTGCCCCCCCCCCCCCCCCCCCTCCTATGCTATTTCATATGTTGTTCATGATGCTTATTTATTGATGTTGCTCATGCTTTACATACTCAGTACATTCTTCGTACTAACGTCCTTTTGTTTGTGGACGCTGCGTCATGGCCGCAGGTGCACAGGGAGACAGACTTGATCCATAGCTGCCTATTCAGAGATTACATAGAGAGCTCCATTTCCTTTGGAGCCATATCTTTTGGGTACTCAATCTTTTGTGTATATAGTTATGGGCATAGCAGGGTCCTGTCCCGCTAATGTGATATGTTATACTCTTAGAGGCTCGTAGTCACGTGTATGTGGTTAGATATGTCCGGCCTTGTCGGCCTACGTCTTGTATGTCATTTTGTCGGCCTTGTCGGCCTATGTACATTTGATGTGGCATAAATGCCAATTACGATATTATGATAATGTCGTCCAATGGGACTAGTTGACGAATGAATGGAAATGTATGTCTAATTACGTGGCTCACCTAGATGTAAGCATAAGAGTAAGCTAAGAGGGTGCCGGGTGGGCTAGCACCGGGTGCTCGTCGCGGCCGCCTAGCCGGGTCGTGACAGCTACTAGAGAAACTGAGTCTGATATGCGTAGCCGATATCCCCAATTGATCACTATTCAGGTACTTTCCCTACTTTCCTTCTTCTTCGCTCGAGGACGAGAAACGATTCAATTAGTATCTGATGTAACGACCCGTTTGGTCATTATAGTCTCTTCGGCGTTTTCTCCCGTTTCTCAATATTGATGTCACGACCCGACAAGGGGGCCATGACGGGTACCCAGGGCTGATTGCCGAGCACCACTCATTAGACTATTCATCACACTCAACCTGAACATATATAAGCCCCAAAGCTATACATAGATATACGTAAGCCCGTACGGCTACAAAAAAGGTATACAAAAATGTACACTGACATCATCATGGGACACAATTTACCCACACGTACGTATCTATGAACCTCTACTAGAGTACTAGACATAAGGACAGAACAGGACCCGGTCGTGCCCAAAATATATATACACAAAAGAACATGACCATAAGTAGCACCTCTGAAATAATGGAGTGCTCCTGTAAGTCTGGGGATAAACTCCTACGGATCTGCACCGTCTCCCTGTCTACCTGTGGACATGAACACAACGTCCAAAAAGAAAGGACGTCAGTACGAACATTGTACTAAGTATGTAAGGCATGAATAACAATATCATAATAAAGAAACAATGGAACATGAGATGATGATATAACTTGCTTAACCTTTAAAGGATAACACATGTATGCATATCATATATACCATCATCGTTAACCCGCTTCCGGGTAACTATCACACGCCGCCCACAAGTGGTGTCATGTCCGGCCCTCTAGGCACGATGTAATAATACGCAGCCCGCATTAGCGGTGACATGTCCGGCCATCTAGCCACGGTGTAATCATCTACAGCCAGCCTTCGCGGTGACATGTCCGGCCATCTAGGCACGGTGAAATCGTATCATCATATACTCATCATAAACTTATCATAAAGCATGCATTAGAATTCAAAGATAATCTATGACTATATCGAGGTGACGTAAGGTCGAGAACCCCCAATTCCATTATGGAGTAATCATAATCATCATACCTCACCTTGAAGGAACTAACATTATAAGGTGGGTCTAGCAACAGTGAATAACATTAAAGAATCTTATAAGGATCATTAGCTTCGTCGAGTTATCATATCGCAAGATTTAGGATCTTTGGGCTTAGACTCATCATCACCATTGTTGGATTCATAACATAGCATAAGCTTTATCTCATAAAAGCTCTTCATAAACATTGACTCATATTTTTCCGGAATGTAAGAATGTCATGGAGAATAAGGAAAATGATATCATAGGAATCATGCCTTAGAAATGAAGGGACTAGCCTTGCATACCTTTTCGTCTAGCTACTTTATCACTTGAACGTTCCCCTCCAATATTCACGTTTCTACCTTCAAGAGAGTTCGTACTAATATTAGATAATAAATAACATAAGCATGCTTGAACTAAAGCTAGAGAAAATTGGGCAGCATCTCCTTTGTTTCTATGACTTTCTCCATATAACATAACAACTCCCAAATGTCAATAATAACATTCATCATATCATAATCAACAATCTTCATCAACCATACGTTATTCAATTCTCCTACTTCCATTTCAAGGGAATCCATAACCATGGTCATAATACAACATTACATTCATAATCATATAATGTTTCTCCCATGTTCTTAATATCATTTATAACATAAACTATACTCGTAACATACAAAAAATCATGATTCATATTAAGCTACTACTAAAAAATGCCACTATTCTCATATTTATGACCCATCTTCTACCTCCTTTCATAATTCAAGTCTCTCAACCCATCAATACTATAAATAACATGAATTGATCATAAAACTTACCTTTGATAGTATGAGAATGTCCTTTGGATGAAAACACTTCACTTGAGAAAAACCCTAGCTTCAATCCAAGGAGATTTCTTGACTCCAAGCAACCCTAGTGAGCTTCTTACACTTGATTTCCTTGGTTTGATAAAGTTGATCCTTAATTTCTCTTGGATTTTTGTAGATGGAGTTTGGAGGGAGTTCTAGAGGTTTCTTGAGGTGTGGAGAGTGTTAGAGAGAAAATGAGAAATGAGAGAAATAAACTTGGGTCCCTTATTTAAACTTAAAAATCTATCCCGACCAAGTTATACGGGCACACATACGGTCCGTATAATTATACGATCTATATGTGTGACCGTATAATGGTTCCAGTGAAGACCCCAATTCTAGAAAAGTTATACGGTCAGATATACGGGCCGTATCTTTTATACAGTCCTATAAAGGACCGTACAATCTATAACTTCCCGAAACTTGTTCTCGTCGACCTGTTTGATCTCCAATCCTTATGGGACCTTCTTAATACTTGTTTAACACTTCATTAAAAATATAAGGGGTCCTATAACTCTTCTTTAAGACATCATTAAGTCAATCATTAACTCGGTACTTTGCAAATCCTTTCTGAAACGTAATGTATACTTCGCCTTTCTCAACGGATTTTCTTCTCTTGCCTCAAACGTCTTTGGAATCTGAATTAGGACCATTAACTATTGTTTCTTACTTATAGAAATGTCATATACTTCTTACCCTGCGTTAGTCTAACAATCATACAACGACATGAAATTTTTTAAGGTGTAACACTCTTCCCCCCTTTAAAAACATTCGTCCTCGAATGTTAAGTTCTCGAGAATTCTACAAATATTTCGCCAGAGTTTCCCCTGTAACATGGCGCTACCATCCTATCACAACGACAACCCACAATAACCATGCCTCACAGGGCTACAACACAATAGCATTAAATTATGGCCACACACGACTAAAAGCATAAAAAGAAAGCATACATACCTCCTAGTGTTGATGTCTCATCATGGATCTCTTCCGGGGGTTGAAATAAGTGTGGGTACTTAGACTTCATATTTTCTTCCGTTCCCAAGTCATTTCTTCTCGGTTATTATTTCTCCATAAGACTTTGACTGAAGCTACTTCTTTATTTCTAAGTCTCTGTACCTACCTATCTAATATGGCAATGGGTACCTCTTTATAAGCCAACTTTTCTATTATTTGAACATCATCTACCGGCACGATTCTAGTAGGATCTCCAACACATTTACGGAGCATTGATACATGAAAACCTGGATGGACTGACTCAAGTTCTAAGGGTAGATCCAATTCATATGCTACTTGGCCTATCCTGCGGACAATCTTATAAGGTCCAATGTATCGAGGACTCAATTTTCCCTTCTTGCCAAATCTCATCACACCTTTCATCGATGATACCTTTAAGAATACCCAATCATCAACTTGGAATTCTAAGTCTCGCTGACGGTTGTCCATATAAGATTCTCACGACTTTGGGTTGTCATTAATCGATCTCGGATAACCTTGACCTTTTATACCGCTTGTTGAATTAACTCAGGGCCTATTAGCTATACCTCTCCTACTTCAAACCACCCAATTGGGGATCTACACTTTCTTTCATATAGAGCTTCATACGGGGCCATCTGAGTATTATAATGATAGCTATTGTTGTATGCAAATTCGATAAGAGGTAAGTGGTCATCCCAACCAACTCCAAAATCTAGCACACATGCCCGTAACATATCTTCTAAGGTCTGAATAGTGCGTTCGGCTTGCCCATCAGTTTGTGGATGAAATGCTATGCTAAACCTTACCTGAGTACCCAAACCTTCTTGGAAAGACTTCCAAAATTTGGCTGTGAACTGTGCTCCTCGATCTGTGATAATAGATATCAGGACACCATGAAGTCGCACAATCTCTTTGAGATACAACCTTGCATAATCTTCTGCCGAGTATGTGGTTCTGACAAGAAGAAAATGAGCTGATTTCGTGAGTATGTCCACAATCACCCATATGGAGTCATACTTGCTTCGAGAATGGGGTACCCCTACAACGAAATCCATGTTGATCGCTTCCCATTTCCAGGTTGGAATCTCCATTGCTTGCAATAATCTTCCTGACTTTTGATTTTGAATTTTCAATTGTTGGCAATTTGGACATCGCGCTACAAATTCTGCTATGTCCTCCTTCATTCCATCCCACCAATATATTAGCTTAAGATCGTGGTACATATTTATCGCCTCTGGGTGAATAGAATACCGAGAGTAATGAGCTTCTTCTAGAATTCGACGACGTAGCCCTGCAACATTTGGAACACATAGCCTGTCTCGGTATCTAAGAACTCCATCCGTAGAAACTTCAAATGGGGATTTATCTTTCTCATGAAGTGTATCTTTATAATGGCTCAATTGGGGATCTTCATATTGGCGCTCTCTCACTTCCATATCTAAGAATGAAACAGTTGGGTTGTGAATACCAATTCCTACATTGCCTGAATCAATTAGGCGAACTCCAAGGCTGGCTAGTTGGTAGAGCTCACGAATTAATTCTTTCTTCTCCAAAGGAACCTCACGTAGACTTCCCATTGATTTACGGCTAAGTGCATCAGCCACTACATTCGCCTTCCCAGGATGGTATAAAATACTCACATCATAATCTTTCAATAATTCCAACCACCGTCTCTTTCGAAGATTCAACTTCTTCTGCTTGAAAATATACTGGAGACTCTTGTTATCCGTATAAATATCAACATGTACACCATACAAGTAGTGTCTCCACATCTTTAGTGCATGGATAACCGCAGCCAACTCAAGGTCATGGGTCGGATAATTCTTCTCATGTTTCTGCAACTACCTTGAAGCATAGGCAATAACTTTACCATGCTGCATCAACACACATCCTAACCCAACACCAGAGGCATCACAATATACAACATAACCATCTGGCCCTTGTGGGAGTGTCAGGACTGTGGCTGAAGTTAATCTATCCTTCAACTCTTGGAAATTGCGTTCACAAGCATCAGTCCATTAGAATCTTGCTGACTTCTGAGTTAGCTTTGTCAATGGTGCTGAAATGGAGGAAAACCCTTCCAAAAATCTTCTTTAACAACCTGCCAATCCCAGAAAACTACGGACTTCTGTAGGTGTTGTAGGCCTTTGCCAAGTCTTCACAGCCTCAATATTCTGAGTATCCACTAGAATGCCATCAGCTGAAATAACATGGCCCAAAAAGTCACAGAATTTAGCCAAAACTCGCATTTTGAAAATTTTGCATACAATTCACAAGTACGAAGAATCCCAAGGACAATGCGTAAATAGTCTGCATGCTCGGATTATGTCCGAGAGTATACAAGAATATCATCAATGAACACAATCACGAACGGATCTAAGAGAGGCCTGGATACATTATTCATCAAATTCATAAACACCACCAGAGCATTAGTCAACCCAAATGACATTACCCGAAATTTATAGTGGTCATATCTCGTTCTGAAAGTTGTTTTAGGAATATCTTCTTCTCTAACTCTCACTTGATGATAACCTCAGATCTATTTTGGAAAATCACTTGGTACCCTGTAATTGGTCAAACAAATCATCAATTCTAGGTAGCGGATATTTATTCTTAATCGTCACTTTATTCAGCTGCCTATAATTAATACACATCCGTAAGGAACCATCTTTCTTTCTCAAAAATAGGACAGGTGCTCCCCACGGCGACAAACTGGGCCTAATAAACCCCTTCTCAAGCAAATCTTTCAATTGTTCCTTTATCTCTTTCAATTTGCGGGAGCCATTCGGTAAGGAGGAATAGATATAGGTTTAGTATTCGGTAACACATCAATAGTAAAATCAATCTCTCTTTCCGGAGGAAGACCTGGAAGTTCATCTGAAAATACATCCGAAAATTCATTCACTACCGGGACGGATTGAAAAGTCGACGGCTTTGCTTCAGTCCCATCAACTCAAAATAAATGATAAATATAGCCTTTAGCTATCATCTTCCTTGCCTTAAGGTAGGAAATAAACCTATCTCTGGGAGATGCTGTATTTCCTTTCCATTCAAGCACGGGTTCTCCCGGAAATTGGAATCGAACAACTATCATTCGGCAATCGACAGTGGCATAATATGAGGCCAACCAATCCCTACCCATAATCACATCAAAATCTAACATTTCCAGCTCAACTAGATCAACTTTAGTCTGACGATCATATACCACAATTATACAATTTTTGTACACTTGTCCAGTTATTACGGGATCACCAACTGGAGTAGATACCTCAAAAGGCTTAATTGGCTCAGGTTTCACCCCAATACGACCAGCAATATAAGGAGTAATATAAGACAACGTGGAACCCGGATCTATCAATGCATAAACCTCATGAGAGAATATAGGTAGTATACCTGTAACCACTTCAGGGGAGGACTCAAGATCCTGTCATCCGGCTAAAGCATAGATACCAGGCTGGGTACCACCTGAGCTGGATGCCCCCCCTCTGCCCCTACCTCGTCCTGCTGGAATCTGGGGAGCCTGCCTTACCGGGCGCACAGACGAAGAAGAACCAGCTGCAGATCCTGTGGGCTGAACCCCACCTCCACCGTACCTCGAGGGACAATCGCGCATCACGTGCCCAGTCTGTCCACAAACATAACAAGCATCACAACCTTGACGACATGGGACCGAATGTAACTTTCTGCACTGACTACATCGTGGGATCGGTGGTCTCCTCTGACTATAATCGTCTCCAAACTGGGAACCTGAAGCTCTCGAGCTCTGACCCTATCCTGAATGAATTGAGCGGTCAAATCTCCTGCCTGCAAATTGGGGAGGTGCACTAGTCACCGACTGGCTTGAATATCTAGAATATGACTGCCTCTATCCCCCTCCATAGTCGCTACCGGCACCCATAGATCTGGCCCTCTTACTCTGCCCTCTATCAATATCATGCTCACCCCTTTGCGGATATTGCTGCTCTTCTAAATTCTGGGCATAGTCCTGAACACGGGAAATGTCCATCCTCTCTTGCATTGAAGCTGTCAAGCAATCTTTAAACAGATGTGGCCCTAAGCCATTCACAAACCTATGCACTCTATCTCCTATATCGGCCATCATAGTCGGAGCATATCTAGCTAATGAATTAAAGTGAAGGCTATACTCCCGGGCACTTATGTTCCCTTGTTTCATATTCAGAAACCTATCAGCACGGACCCTTCGAACCTTGGGTGGAAAATAATGACTAAGGAAAGCATCCACAAATTCCTGCCAAACGAGGGGAGGTGCATTTTCCTTTCTTGAGGATATCCAATTATTATACCAAAGAACCGCCACATCCCGGAGTCTATAAGATGCGAACTCCACAGATTCAATATCGGAGGCATGAATAATTTTCAATGTTCTCAATATCTAATCAATAAAACCTTGCGGGTCTTCATCCTACTTTGACTCGAAAAACTCTGGAGGGTTTAAACTCATAAAATTTTGGGCTCGAGTACTAGTCGCCCTATCCCCAGAACCTGTACTCTGCCGCTGTGCCTGAGCGGCAACTAACTGCTTCAATAACTGAATAGCTTTGGTCATTTGTTGACCCGAAGCAGCCGGTAGAGGAACTGGAGGCATAGGAGCTGGAACTGAAGCCCCTTCTTGCTTTTCTAAATTAGGTGGAGTGTGAGAGGTATTAGATGGAGCCTCACTATAGGATTCGCCTTCCTCTACATTGGTTGGCGGCTCCCTTTCTATCTGTCTTTCTGTCGTAGCCTTGCCCTTCTAGACGGCTGTAGCTTTTCTCTTTGGCGGCATTACTGAAATCATAACGCACAATTTGGGAGGAGAAAATCTTATAACATGGCTCTATCGTACGATCTAGTAAGAAGAAGAATGGTCATTTTTCCTAAATGCCCCGCAGCCTCTTGTTTATAAGTGTGGCGCGCTTCACACTCATAAACAAGACTCTGCTGGACACGGCTCGTAGACATGCCCTAGGACGGAACTGCTCTGATACCACTTTTGTCACAACCCGGCAAGGGGGCCATGACGGGTACCCGTGCTGACTACCGAGCACCACTCATTAGATTATTCATCACACTTAACCTGAACATATATAAGCCCCAAAGCTATACATAGATATACGTAAGCCCGTACGGCTACAAAAATGGTATACAAAAATGTACACTTACATCATCATTGGACACAATTTACCCACACGTACGTATCTACGAGCCTCTACTAGAGTACTAGACATAAGCACGGGACAGGACCCCGCCGTGCCCAAAATATATATACACAAAAGAACATGATCATAAGTAGCACCTCCGGAATAATGAAGTGCTCCTGTAAGTCCGCGGATAAGCTCCTACGGATCTGCACCGACTCCCTGTCTACTTGTGGGCACGAACACTGCGTCCAAAAAGAAAGGACGTCAGTACGAACATTGTACTACGTATGTAAGGCATGAATAACAATAGCATAATAAAGAAACAATGGAACATGAGCTGAAGATATAACCTGCTTAACCTTTAAAGGATAACACATGTATGCATATCATATATACCATCATCGTTAACCCGCGTCGGAGTAACTATCACACGCCGCCCACTAGTGGTGTCATGTCCGTCCCTCTAGACACGGTGTAATAATACGTATCCCGTATTAGTGGTGACATGTTCGGCCATCTAGGCATGGTGGAATCATATGCAGCCCGCCTTCGCGGTGACATGTCCGGCCATCTAGGCACAGTGGAATTGTATCATCATATACTCATCATAAACTTATCATAAAGCATGCATTAGAATTCAAAGATAATCTATGACTATCTTGGTGTTACACCCCGCAGTTTTGTACGTGGAAATTTATAAGTGTTGGACATTCTAAGTATGGATACTGGAGTTCCCTTCAAGGATATATGATATTATACGAAGTAATCCTATGGTCATGATGGTTTACGTTCATATAATAAGTTATGGGTAACTTCGGGACCAAGCAAATCGAAGAAAATAAATTTGTCAAAAATTTGAAAAAAAGTTGACAGAATTTTGGACAAAATTTTAGATCACGTTTGGAGGGGCATATCTCTTAGTATATTAAGAGTTTTAAGGTATTTCAAAAGCCTAAAATGAAGTTCGTCGAGTCTAGTTTCCAACTCAATAGGCTGCTCATCGATACGATATCGGAGCCGAGAATTATGGATGTTACATGTTCAGCTGACAGAGCAGAAAACGCGTGCTACAGTACCTGCTACAGTAACAGTAACTGCTACAGTGACCCGGTCCGAATTTGACCCAATATAAAAAGGTCTTGTCCCTATTTTTTCAGCCAAAATTTCTTCCAAACAACACCAAAATCCTCTAGAAAGTTCCCCAACTCTCAAACCCAAATTTCAAGCCTAAACCAGCTATAATTCTCGAATTCCGGTTCAGGCAACGTATAGTTGCGAGTATAGAATTGTATAGCGACGCGTGTGGTTCAAGTTTAAGGTGAAAAAAGTGAAGATATAGCGATATTATCAGGAGTAAAGTATGAATCTCCTATTATTAATGTTAATTTTGGGTTATTTACGGAGATAAAACTGTCAAATAGTCGTATAATAAATATGGGATAAACCCCATATGGGATGTTTATGGAGTATTTTGGTGTTGATAATATTATGATTAATGTTGGTATTGATGTTGTTGTTGTTGGTTGCTGAATTACGATTTTGGGCTAGGCATATAAACAGGAGAGATGCTGCCGAAATTTCGGCAAATTCTAGAATGATTTATTTGAAGGACTAAGACAAGCGTATAAAGGTGAGTCTAAAAATAGTATAAATTTTCTTGAATATAGATTTACGAGCCTGGGAGGACAAGCGTTGAGTAGTTAAAAGTTAAGGCGACCAAAAAGGTATGTTAAGGCTAAACCCTTTCTTTCTAAAGGCATGATTCTTTTATTATAAACCTTTTTGCCATATCCATAATATTCTTGCTTCCACAAATGCTAGAAGTCTATGAATCTAATGATCCTTACGATATTATTGAGCTTATTCATGATCTTTAGACTATTCTTTGAGATTGATCTCACCTCATAATATTTGTTCTTTCGAGGTGAGATATAGCGATGAGAATTCTATTTCCAATGCTATCTAAGTTCATGATTCTCGAGACTCCCACGACATCGTCGACTTCACCTTAAGATAGTTGATCTTCTAAGGAAGGATATAGTGATAATGATAATGCTAATGATGATGTTGATTTCATTTATGTATTTTTATGTATATGTATGTATGTATGGATTGCACTCCCACTGATCAGTTGGGGATGACACGGAGTCCCGAAAGGGCCGGGTACGGATGACACAGAGTCCCGAAAGGGCCGGGTACGGATGACACTGAGTCCCGAAAGGGCCGGGTACGGATATGACAAATGTATGTATAGTAAGTGTATGTGAATGCATATGTATGTATGTCGTGTATGGATGTGTATGAAATGTTTTTCCTGCAGACGAGTAGTTTACATGACAGATATCTTAAGAAGAGTACGAGGTATAATTACTTACTTTATCTTATGTTATCTTCATTCTGATATCATACTAGTATTCATACCTTACATACTCAGTATATTGTTCGTACTGACGTCCCTTTTTGTGGACGCTGCGTTCATGCCCGCAGGTGTAGATAGACGAGGCGAGGATCTTTCATCGTAGGCTACCTTCAGGTACCAGTTTTGATTGGCGAGCTCCACTTCTTCCTGGAGCATTTCCGAGTCTGAGTTGCATATGTTTTTTTTGTGACAAGAGGGTATGTCAGGGGCCCTGTCCTGACTTATATACTTCAGTCATGTTAATAGAGGATGTGCAGACAGTTCCTGTGTACAACTTAGTTGTATTATGTCGGTTGTTATGTCGGCATCATGGGTCCAATGTACACATACTTATGCATGATATTATGCTCGTATTTAGCCTCTTGATCTTATTATTTCCATTTGAGACACGAAGGATGTAAGTTATAAGTTGGTTCGCTCGGTTCCTGTAAGGTACCGGGTGCCAATCACGCCTTACCAAGGGTGGGGTGTGACAATCGGGGTGACGTAAGGTCGAGAACCCCCGATTCCATTATGGAGTAATCATAATCATCATACCTCACCTTGAAGGAACTAACATTATAAGGTGGGTCTAGCAACAATGAATAACATTAAAGAATCGTATAAGGATCATTAGCTTCGTCGAGTTATCATATCAAAAGCTTTAGGATCTTTGGGCTTAGACTCATCATCACCATTGTTGGATTCATAACATAGCATAAGCTTTATCTCATAAAAGCTCTTCATAAACATTGACTCATATTTTTCCGGAATGTAAGAAGGTCATGGAGAATAAGGAAAATGATATCATAGGAATCATGCCTTAGAAATGAAGGGACTAGCCTTGCATACCTTTTCGTCTAGCTACTTTATCACTTGAACGTTCCCCTCCAATATTCACGTTTCTACCTTCAAGAGAGTTCGTACTAATATTAGATAATAAATAACATAAGCATGCTTGAACTAAAGCTAGAGAAAATTGGGCAGCATCTCCTTTGTTTCTATGACTTTCTCCATATAACATAACAACTCTCAAATGTCAATAATAACATTCATCATATCATAATCAACAATCTTCATCAACCATACGTTATTCAATTCTCCTACTTCCATTTCAAGGGAATCCATAACCATGGTCATAATACAACATTACATTCATAATCATATAATGTTTCTCCCATGTTCTTAATATCATTTATAACATAAACTATACTCGTAACATACAAAAAATCATGATTCATATTAAGCTACTACTAAAAAATGCCACTATTCTCATATTTATGACCCATCTTCTACCTCCTTTCATAATTCAAGTCTCTCAACCCATCAATACTCTAAATAACATGAATTGATCATAAAACTTACCTTTGATAGTATGAGAATGTCCTTTGGATGAAAACACTTCACTTGAGAAAAACCCTAGCTTCAATCCAAGGAGATTTCTTGACTCCAAGCAACCCTAGTGAGCTTCTTACACTTGATTTCCTTGGTTTGATAAAGTTGATCCTTAATTTCTCTTGGATTCTTGTAGATGGAGTTTGGAGGGAGTTCTAGAGGTTTCTTGAGGTGTGGAGAGTGTTAGAGAGAAAATGAGAAATGAGAGAAATAAACTTGGGTCCCTTATTTAAACTTAAAAATCTATCCCGACCAAGTTATACGGGCACACATACGGTCCGTATAATTATACGATCTATATGTGTGACCGAATAATGGTTCCAGTGAAGACCCCAATTCTAGAAAAGTTATACGGTCAGATATACGGGCCGTATCTTTTATACAGTCCTATAAAGGACCGTACAATCTATAACTTCCCGAAACTTGTTCTCGTCGACCTGTTTGATCTCCAATCCTTATGGGACCATCTTAACACTTGTTTAACACTTTATTAAAAATCTAAGGGGTCCTATAACTCTTCTTTAAGACATCATTAAGTCAAACATTAACTCGGTACTTTGCAATCCTTTCCGAAACTCAATGTATACTTCGCCTTTCTCAACAGATTTTCTTCGCTTGCCTCAAACGTCTTTGGAATCTTAATTAGGACCATTAACTACTATTTCTTACTTATAGAAATGTCATATACTTCTTACCCTGTGTTAGTCTAACTATCATGCGACGACATGAAATTTTACGAGGTTTAACAACTTATTAGCTCACTTTTGACTCAAGAGGATCGTTGACACGTTTCCCGAGGTGTCTAGACTGGATTCGGGCAACTTTGGTGAAAATATAGGCTTAAAGTGAAAAATGGTTAATCCGAAGTTGTCTTTTGGGCAAACGGATCTTTTTCAAAATTTCGTCAATTTCGAGAGGTTCGGATGGTCATTTATCACCTATATGTGTATTTGGTTCGGTTCCCAATGCATTCGGATGTATTTCGGGACTTGGGATGGGAAATTAAAATTAAGGCATCGGGGGTTAACTCGATCAACGAGGCCTCCGTTGTAAATTTTGAGACCACGAGCGCGTTCGCAGCGTAATTTTGTGTGGGTTTAGGTGGTCGGGTTGTGAGCAGATGGCCTTAGGAATAACCCGGGATTTTGATTGAAGACTTAGAAGAAAAAAGGAGAACTCTGGTGTCTGGTGCCCGCAATAGCGGCACCGCTGTGGCGGTGTGATGACCGCTGGGGCGGCCATGTGTAATGTTGGTCATACCGCTGTGGCGGTATATCAGCCACCGAAGCGGCATCCCTACCCCCGTGGCGGTGACGGGCAGTTATATTTCATTAAATGTGTCTTAAATAAGTCTTAGAACCTCATTATTTCCCATCTCGATATTGGAGCTTGAGGAAATTGTTCTTAGAGATAATTTGGAGAAACCCTTGGAGGTAAACCTTGCCTAATCCTTCACTCTTCCTGTCACGACCCAACCGGAGGGCCATGATGGGTACCCGGTGCCAACCCACCCAGGCACCTCTTATCGTGCATTCACATTTACATCTAAGTGAGCCACATAGCTAAATCATACTTTCTACCCGTCATTCATACTAATCCCATTGGGCAACAATACATTTATATCACCATCAACAACTATGCCCATATCAATGTACATAAGCCGACGAGGCTACCAAAATGATATCCGAAATATAAGCCGACAAGACCAAATACATCTAACCATATACACATGTCTACAAGCCTTTAAGGATCATATCATATAGGCGGGACAGGACCCCGCCATGCCCATAACTATGTACACAAGAGAATAGATACCAAAAGTTGTAGCTCCAAATGAAATGGAGCTCCTCTACGTAGTCCTTGAGTAATAAAGCTATGGATCAAGCCTGCCTCCCTGGCCACCTGCGGGCATGACGCAGCGTCCACAAACAAAAGGACGTCAGTACGAAGAATGTTCTGAGTATGTAAAGCATAATCAACATCATTATAGAAGTATAAGAGACAAATAAATAGCATAGGATGGGAGGTAGTAGAACCATCGTCATAAACACTTACTTGTCTTTCATAGGGACGTTCAATTTCTAATGCGTGTTTGTGTCCATACACACGTACATATGCATATTCGTATTCGTATGTGTATACATTTTCATATCCACATTCGTATTCATAAACGTATTCATATTCATTTACATATTCATATTCATAGCATACCCAACTATGAAGGATCGGTGTTTCACGTACCCGACCATGGCAAGGCTCGGTGATTATACATACCTGGCCCTACCAAGGCTCAGGGTTATCCGTACCCAACTGCAGTGGTGCACGCGCAATACATATCATACCCGGCCATATAAGCTCAGTGTTACATAATAGTCATACATTGACACATATACATAAGAGCTCATAAGCATCTTTGGCATCATTACTATCGTCGTTTTATTACATCTATCCTTAGAGGATCACCCATCGTATAAGGAATTTAGTAGAATCATAAAGATAACGAGAATCATGAGCTTTAATAGCTTTAAAGATAGAATCATTTGGAGGACATCATAGGCTGATGAAAGAATAGATATATGGCCAAGGAACCATGCCTTATTGAAAGAAGGGTTAGCCTTACATACCTTTTCGTTCAGCTATTCTATCGCTTGAACGTTCTCCTTCAATGCTCACGTTTCTACCTTCATTAGAGTTATACTAACATTATAAAATCGATAGCTTAGCATACTTGACCTAAGCTAGAGGAAATTGGGCAGAATCTCCTTTGTTTGTACAACTTCCTCCATATCATATCAACTCCCAAACATCTATAATAGCATTCACAACATCATAAGCAAGAGTCTTTATCACCTACTTTATCCATATTTCCCAATTCACTTCAAGTCATCCATACCCATGGTCATAGCACACTATTACATTCACTCATATACAATGTCTATCCCATGTTCTTAATGTCAATTATAGCATAATTATAATCACAACATATCAAGAATCATGACTCAATCCAAGCTACTACTCAAAAATATCATTATTCCCACATTCATGACCCATTTCCTATCTCCTTCTACAATCCGAGTCTTTCGACCCCTCAATACTTTAAACAACATGGAATGACCATAAAACTTACCTTAGATGGTGTAGGAATGGACTTTGGGTGGAAACACTTCACTTGAGCAAAACCCTAGTTCCACTTCCACTTGGATTTCTTGTCTTGGATGAACCTTAATGAGTTTCTTACACTTGATTCCCTTGGTTGATGAAGTTGATCATTAGTATCTCTTGAATTCTTGTGGGAGAGGTGTGGAGAAATGTTCTAGAGAGTTCTTGAGAGAAAGGGAGTGAAGATAAAATGAAATGAAATGAACTTGGTCCCCTTTTTAATAATTCTCAATCTGTCCCGCTTTGATTTCACGGACCAACATACGGTCCGTATAATTTATATGGACCGTATGTTTGGCAGTACTTTTGGTCCAGTGAAGGATTCCAATCTGGGCAGAATATACGACCTGACATACGGCCAGTATATTTTATACGGCCAGTATGTTGGGCCGTATAATGCCCAGCTTTTCCGAACTCGTTCTCGTCGACTCGTTTGATCTCCAATCCTTATGGAACCTTCTTAACACTTGTTTATCACCTCATTAACAATATAAGGGACGTTATAACTCTTCTCTAAAACATCATTAAGTCACCATTAACTTGTTACTCATAAATCTCTTCCGATACATAACGTATACCTTGCCTTTCTTGGCAAACTTTCTTCTCTTACCTCGAATGTCTTTGAAATCTCAATTAGGGTCATCAAATGTTATTTCTTACTTATTGAAACATTTTACTTTGTGCCCTTGCTTAGTCTATTCACTGTGCATCAACAGAGAATTTTCCGAGGTGTAACACTTCCTTAATCACAATCATCTTAGATTCCCCCCTTCCTTTAACAATCCCTTAAAGATGGAATTTGAAGGAGGGTTTTGGGAAACCTTTTCTTAAGGTAATGTATGATAAATTGATTATGGTTATACTAAAAGTTGATGACTCTAAGCTTATTAGTCATATATCTTCCACTTTTAACGTTGAATTTCGGATTTGGAGACTTAGGTTTCATACCCAATTTGGGGTTTTTTACTTTAATAATAAATTAGGCTAATCCTGAGGCTAAATCAACAATTAATGGTTGGGTTATGATTACCTAGTACTGAATTTGGGATTTTTCCCTCGAAATTCCCGTTTTGCCCTTGTGGGCCCATTTTCCCAATTTCTAGGGTTAAAATGGACCGAATTGAAATAGTAACAATATAAGTATCATTCTTAATGATTTCTATTATAGAATTGGATTATGCTTAGACTACTTTGGTTTTGAGGTTCAGCGGAAGGGCAAAGCAAAGGAGTGACTTGTTGGTGTTGCGGTTCGGCAGTCCAGGTAGGTTATGGCTTACCTTTAGTGAGACTTCTCATAGCGAAGCACATATTTAGAATATAATGTCGGAGACAGCATGTGAACCTTTGGGTGTGAAGTCGGGCTGGAAATTTCCTTAGGTTGGGCCCTGTTGTGTGTTGGGACTAGCCACCCCGCTATGGGTGTTTAAATTGTTCCGTGGTGATGGTTTTGATGCCCTGATTAATGGTAGAATTTGGAATCTATGTTATCTTCTTGATTGAGATAGATTTGCCATACCCATTGTTGGTATTGTGATATGATACATTATTGGCGTACCCTCTTGTTGGTACTTGAGATATTGATTTATTGTTGGCGTACCCCTTTGTTGGTACTCGTGTTATTGATACATTATTGGCATACCATTGTGGGTGTTGTGATTTGATACCTTGTTGGTGTACTCATTCATTGGTACTTGTGATATTGAACTTGATTATTGATAATTGATATACGCATTGCACACATTCTCACACATTCATGATGCATGGCCGATACCCGGTGATGATCTGGTATCGTTGATTGAGTAAACTGATATTGATCAACTCTTTTACTTGAGTGATTGTGAGAAGGCCGATGTCCAAGGTTTAATTCCGGAATCGTTGATTGTGTGAGACTGATATGTGACAGACTCTTTTACTTGAGTGATTGTGAGATGGCCGATAACCGATTATCTATTCCGGCATCGTTGTTGTATGGCCGATTTCGATGATATTCTAGAAACGTTGTTAGTGCATGGACTCCGCGGGTCCCCCAGGATGGTGCCGGTGAGAATCCCTGTGTGAGAAATTAGCTAGGGTCCCGTCTGTCTGTGGGGCAACGATCCGGGACGGGTGGAACTTAGAATTCGCGAATCACACTAGGTTGTGCTACCGAGACATCGATATTTCCGTCCAGAGTACAAGTGTACACCTCATTTGCATGGCATTACATTTCATCATTGCACTGCATTGCATTATGACTTGATTGAGGTTCTTGGTGATTCACTTATGATGTTTGGATTGGATCGGATATATTCGGACTTGACGTATTTGGGTTTAGATGCTTTACATAGGCGATGACGGATACTTGGTTGTGATCATATTGTCTTATACTTGTTAGATTCCTTACTTATCTACTTTATTTTCTAAATTGTGTTAACTATGCTTAGTCGGCCGATGATGCCTACCAGTATTGTTGTTTATACTGACATGAACTTGCTGCATTCTTTTATAAATGCAGAGTACCAAGACGGATCTACTTCTGTGACTCGTGGCTGATCGACTCTTCAGCTTCCTCTCGAGTTTCCAGGGTGAGCATGGTGTCCGCTGACCTTGAAGACTTTCCTATCATATGTCTTACTTTTATTTCAGAGACATAGACATTATGTATTAGTATTCCAGACTATACTATTTTCCTTAGATGCTCTTGCATTATTCAGACTAGACCCTGGGGGTGTTTATTGTCTTCCTCACTTTTACTACTATATATATATATATATATATATATATATATATATATTTGTCGTGAGACTTACGTATTTGTTCTATTTTGTTGTTTATTTCATTCAATTCATGTATTGGTTCGTTGTTGGGATGAGGGTTCGCTTACGGAGGTGGGAAGGTAAGTGCCCGCACGACCCAGGCAAAATAGATCGTGACAGAACAACCCTTTCTTTTAGAACTTTTGTATGATGGAGGTATATTAGAGTAGTATAGATAGGATTTTCTTCTAAAAAATTTAAAAGTAGTAGTATATTTGTGGTATATAAGTAGTATGTATATGTATTTACGTATATTCTAATTGTTTTTTGTGTATATAGATAGTATTAAGAGTATATATTGCTAGCTACTTAGGATTTTTTTTTTTTTTGGCTCCCCAAAGTTGGATCCTTAAGAATGACATAGGTGCCTTCTATTTATAGCAGATCATTAGGGTTCTTGGGACAAAATAGGGAATATATTCTCATCCAAAATACCCTAAATTCAATTTTGAATTTCAAAATCAAGTGAGGACAAAAACAAAATTCTAACTGAATTGTATTATCAGTACTAATATTATCCATTCTCAACAATTTTAAACAAAAATAAGATAATATCCAAAAATATTAATTAATTGTTTTATATTAATAAAAATATAAAATAAATAAATAATTAGACTACAAGAACAAATAATAAAGAAAAATACCAAAGTCACTAGCTTATTTATAAAATCTAAATTGATCAAAAAATATTTTTATAATTTTTCGCTTTTGCAAATGAAAACAAAACTTATACTAAAGGGTGACTTTATTTTTAATAATTTTTTTACAAGAATTAACTTGCTAAAATGTTATAAAAAAATAAAATATCAAAATTTAAACTTAAATTCTATTTGTTGTATTTTCATATAATTATTTTTGAAGAAATGAACATGTCCTTTACGATACTATGTCAGTATATGATATATACGACATGGGTATCAAAAAAGACTAAAGAGTTTTTTTTTTTAAGGAATGAATCAGTCCTTTATGATAACCTGACAGTATATGGTATACACCATATGGGTATCATAGAGGACTGAGAAGTGTGTTTTTAGTGTTTAAGGAATGAACTAGTCTCTACGAGACCCTGTTAGTATATGATATATCCCTTGTGAGTATCATAGAGGATTGAGTAGGGTTATTTTTTTAAGGAAATATGTATGTCATATATGATACCCTGTCAGTATGTGATATATGTCAGGTTGTTATCATAGAGGATTGAGTGTTTTTTTAAGGAATGAACTACATTCCTATACAATACCTTGTCAGTATATGGTATACCAAGTTGGTATCATAGAGGACTGGGTGTTTTTTCCTTTAAGGAATGAATCAATCTTCTATGATACCCTGTCAGTATATGATATATACCATGTCAGTATCATAGAGGACTCTAGTATTTTTTTAAGAAATGAACCGGTCTTCGATGATACTCTGTCAGTATATGATATGCCATATGGGTATCATAAAGGATTGAGTTGTGTTTTTCTTGAATAAATGAAGTAATCCTCAATGATACCCTGTCAGTATATTGTCACGACCCAACTAGTGGGCCATGACGGGTACCCGGAGCTGACTACCAAGCACCACTCACCATGCTATCTATCATGTTCAACCTTGACATACATCATTTTCAACACAAGACTTATCATAGAACAAACTCCAATTATTCCCCCAAACCATGTATATATACATAAGCCCACGAGGCTACAAAAATGATGAACAGAATATACGATGAAGAGGTCACATAGCATCTACAACCCACACATACGTATCTACGAGCCTCTAACTGAAGTACTGAAATCATAATATAGGAGTCATGCCTTTGAAAGAAGGGGACTAGCCTTACATACCTTTATGTCTCCTTAACGACTAAGTGTTCTCCTTCCAAGCCCACAACTCTACATTCAAGAGAATTCGTACTACATTAGATCATTAGAAACATGCTTAAGGCTAAGCTAAGGCGACTAAAAGTTAACGAAAATTGGGCAGCATTTCCTTTGTTTCGACAACTTTTTCAATATGACAAACAACTCCCAAACATCAATAACACACCCATAATACCATAATCAATAAACTTCTTCAAGTTAAACATTATTCAATCCTCACAGTTCCCCTTTCAAATAACCCACAACCATGGCTACAACACTACACCATATTAATTCTCATATGATACTTCTTTAACATCATTTGTATCGTTCACAAAAAGATTATACTCATGGCATATCAAGAACTATGATTCAAGTCAAGTTACTATCCAAGAATGTCATTATTTCCACATTTGGGCTCCATACTCTACCTTCTTCTATAATCTAAGTCTTTCAACCATTCAATACATGTAATTACATGAAATAGATGTAAAACTCACCTTTGATTATGTAGGAATGGTCTTTGGATGAAGATACTCCGCTTGAGAAAACCCCAACTTCAATTTCAAAGGAATCCTTGGCTTCCACAAACCCTAGTGATCTCCTCTACACTTGATTCTCTTGATTCTTGATGATAAATCTTTGATTTTTCTTGGATATGTGTTCATATGGAATATTCTAGAGGTTTCAAGAGTGATGGAGAAGGTGGAAAATTAGAAATCAGAACTTGGGTCATCTATTTATACTTGAAAATTAAAGTTGCCCGTCGAGATTATACGGACACTTATACGGTCCGTATAATTTTATACTGTCCGTATAAGTGACCGTATAATATTTCCAGTGACCCTTCACTGTGACTGTTATACGGACCATTTTACGGACCGTATAAAGTTATACGAACCATATAATTGGTCGTATAACTCCCTCTTCTGAAATTGTTCTCGTTGTTTCGTTTGATCTCCAACCTTATGGAACCTTCTTAACACTTGTTTAATACTTCATTAACCATATAAGGAGTATTATAATTTCTCCTCAGGACATTACTAGATAATCCTTAACTCGATGGTTCGCGAAACCTTTCCAAAACGCGACTTATACTTCACTTTCCTCAACAAACTTTCTTCTCTTTCCTAAAAGGTATTTGGAATCCTAATTAGAATCATTAAGTATTCCTTCTTACTTGTAGGAACATCATGTACACCTTAACTTGCATTAGTCTATTTACACCACAATGGCATGAAACTTTCGAGGTGTAACATATATGATACATACCATATGAGTATCATAGAGGATTGCATAATGTTTTTCTTGAACAAATGAACCAATCTCTATGATACGAACCAATCTCTATGATACCCTATAAGTATATGATATATACCACGTGAGTATCATAAAAGGATTAAGTTGTATTTTTCTTGAATGAATGAACCAATCGTTGTGATACCCTATAAGTATATGATATATACCATGTGAGTATCATAGACGATCAAGTTCTTTTTTTGAAAAATAAGTTTGTCCTCTATGATATCTTGTCAGTATATGATATATCATGTGAGTCATTCATATATGATACCTTGTGAGTATATGATATATATCACGTTGATATCATATAGGATTGAGTTGTGTTTTTCTTGAAGGAATAAACCAGTCCTCTATGATACCCTATCAGTATATGATATATACCATGTGGGTATCATAGACGACTGAGGTTTTTATTGAGGAAATCAATGAAGCCCTTATGATACGTTGTCAGTATATGATATATACCATGTGGGTATCATAAAGGACTTGAAAAATATATTTTTTATTATGTGATAAGGAATGAATTAGTCCATATGACACCGTGTCATTATATGATATATACCTTACGGGTATCATAGAGGATTGAGTTGTGTTTTTCTTGAAGGAATGAATCAATTACTGTGATACCTTATCAATATAAGATATCTACCATATGGGTATCATAGATGATTGAGCTTTGTTTTTCTTGAATGAATGAACCAATCTCTATGATACTCTATAAGTATATGATATATACCATGTGAGTATCATATACGATTAAGCTTTTTTTTTTTCTAAGAATGAGTCGGTCCTCTATGATATCTTGTTGGTATGATATATCACGTGAGTCATTCTTCTATGATACCTTGTAAGTATACAATATATACCATGTGGATATCATATAGAATTGAGATGTATTTTTCTTGAAGGAATGAAGTAGTCCTCTATGATACCCTATCAGTATGTGATATATACCATGGGGTTATCATAGAGGATGGAGGACTATTTTTCTTGAAGAATTGAATCAGTCCTCTATGATACCCTGTCAGTATATGATATGTACAATGAGGGTATCATAAAGAACTTAATAGTGTTTTTCTTGAAGAAACAAACCATTACTCTATGATACCCTATCAGTATATGATATATACCATGGGGTTATCATAGAGGACTAAGGATTATTTTTCTTGAAGAAATGAACCAGTCCTCTATGATACCCTGTTAGTATATGATATATACAATGAGGGTATCATAAAGGACTTAGTAGTGTTTTCCTTGAAGAAACGAATCATTCCTCTATGATACTCTGTCAGTATATGATACATACCATGTGGGCATCATAAAGGTGGTGGTATTGGAATGAATCTGTCATCTATGATACCCTATCAGTATATGATATATATTAGGTTGATATCACAGAGGGCTGAGTGTTTTTCTTGAATGAATGAACTGCCAGTCCTCTATGATACCTGTCAATATATGATATACTATTTGAGTATCATAGAGTGATAGGTAGTATCTTTTGAAGGAATGAATCAATCTTTTATGATACCTTGTCAGTATATGATATATACCATGTGGAATGTGGGTATCGTAGAGGATTAAGTTGTGTTTTTATCGAAGGGATGAATTAATCCTCTATAATCCTCTGTCAATATATGATATATACCAGGTTGGTATCGTAGATGATTGAGTGTTTTCCTGAAAGAATGAACCGTTAGTCCTATATGATTTCTTGTTAGTACATGACATATACCATATGACTTTCATAGTATACTGCAACAGTATAATTCAACTGCTACTGATTTGATATATTATATGCTAGAATAAATTATTTTTTGAGATATGGAAAAAAATAAAAAATATATTATATCATTTATCCTTTTTATTGATATAGAAAAAAAAATGGTGGAGCCAAAAGGTGTGTAGAACTAGATTATGAAAACAAAATTGAAAAAATAAAATTTGAAAAGGAGAAAAAAGTAAGTGAAAATCACCAAAAATTTAAAAAGAAGAATAAATAAAAATAGCAAAAAAAAGATGAATGGAATTAGATTATGGAGATAAAAAAGAAAAAAAAAGAAAAAAATGAAATTAAAAAGGAACAAAATATAAAGAAATAAAAAATATAGAACAAAACTAAAAGAAAGGAGCTAGAATTAAATACAGAATCAGATTATGGTGAAAAATAAAATAAAATATAATATGACTTGGTAAAAAAATAAATGAACAAAAAAGGAGAAAAAGGAAAAAATGAGAAAAAAGAAAAGAAGAAAAGAAGAAAAGAAGAAAAGAAAGAAAAAGAAGATAAGAAGTAGAGAAATAAAAAAGAAAAGAACGAAAAAAGAGACAATTACGTACCAGAACTATAATGGGTATTAACGGTAAATAGTTTTAGGGTATTAAAGTAATTAGGCATGGATGAGTAATTATTTTGTGCGTAATGCGCATTGATGTTCTTTTCCCGATATTTAAAGTGGCCGCGCCAATCCCTTATCCCGAAGCCCATCCCATCCCCCATAACGGTACCAGGATGGTACCAGGCTGATACCGGGATGTCTCACCCCGTTGGACAGCCTTAGTTTGAGGTATCTTCAAATTGCAGGATTATGAGGCATAACAGACGTATCAATTTTTGTTCCTGATAGATCTGCAGTTAGAACTAATGTCAATGAAGCTGACAGGGAGACCCTTCTACCAAATATAAAAATGAAAAAAAGGAAATTGTTAAATGGTATGTGAACGAAAAATATAAAACAAAACTTGTTGACTCGTATAAAAATAAAGTCTCACAAAGTAGGAAAAGGGAGAGTGTTATTTAAAACTAAAAATAAAAACCAAAACTCTTTTTCAGCAAGATTAATGCTGTCAAATCCACAAAGATTGGACCATGGGATTATTCAATTTGTATCTAAATCTGGTCCAGTAAATGATCTGGCGCAAACCATTAAATGCTTCTTGTGTGGCCTATATCCTGCGAAATGCTCATCGCGAATCACATTTTATAGGGCGTGAATCTCATATTTATGTTTTATGAGTTCTCGACATTTAACCCATTATATTTTTAAAATTATGAATTTATCAAATAAAAAGATTAAGTGACAATATATCTATTTATTGTCAATTACAGATACAAAGTGTTGAAAATCGACACTAAATAAGATTACATTATTAAAATGTCAATAAGTTTCAAAAGCATTTAGTTATTTAATTTTAAAAAAAATAAGTTGACCACAAAAATAAGATATAATAACATTTTCTATTAAAAATCAAGTAATACATAAAAAAAAAGTATATCCAAACAATCTATAAATAAGTATATATCAATTCACCGATCTGCACTTCATGAAGATAATTTAACATAATTAACTGATATTAGTTACTCCCTCCGTGCACTTTTACTGTTCTCAGACAATCTCAATCATAGTAAAAATTATTAGATAATAATATTTATAATTATATACATTCATTTTATGAGTTAGAAAAATATTTACTTTAAATTTTTTCATTTTATTCTTGTAGTAATAGAATTTGTTGCTTTTTATTTTTTGATAAGTTCATCTTCTTTTCAGAAAAAAATCACACAACTGTTACCCAGTAACGTACAATTTTGATCTGTCATATTAATTTTCACAGATGTTGGTTTCTATTACCATAAATAAAGCGCATATGAATTTGCATGAATTTTATAGGTTCAAATGGGGTTAGAAAAGCACATGATAAAATGTGCATCACACATGTCGTTATCTAAAATTAAAGTATTTTTGATCAACCATTTAATTTCCATCATGCTAATCACAGAGCAGAAAAATTATGATTAATAGACAAAATTCATAATAAAAGTCATGAAACAACGAACCATAGAAAAATAAGCATTTTATCAACATTATTAGCAGTATCAAGTATGGATTGATTTCTCAAATAGATTTACGTGTTTTAAGGAGTATAGTCATTAATAACAAAATAAAAAATAGATAGAATTTCAAGGGTTAACCACGGGAAACTTAAAATAAACCATGAAAGAATTCTTATTGCACAGGGAGACTAAACTAACAAAAATATTCTGATATTAAGAAGTTCCTAGTAGCAATAGGTTAATAATTCTAACTTATTAAGGTTATAAAAGTCGTTTAATACTTGAAGGATATTTTGATCAACCAATATTTATATTAATGCTTTTAAATTAATATAAATAGATCGATAAATAGATGTAATTCTTGAAAAAGTCTTTATTATTTTTGTAAAACTGTCTAAAGAATCCATTAGTTATGTCATATAACACCATATAAGTGTTACATTTTCGTAACTTTTTGAAAAGTCACGTTATTTTTGTAAAACTGCCTAAAGAATACTACTTAAGTAGATTATTAACACAAGATATACTGCATATGACATCATTATAAATTAAGCCTTGTATGTCTACGTGTAATACAAAATAAGAAAAGCAAAAGAATTATGTAGCAGATTATTTTAATTTTATTTAATTTATTTAAACTATTAATAAGTGAGAGTTCTTCAGTACGACGAAGGACATTTTCGCTGATATGGACTTCTTTATGGCTAAATGTAAGCATATGTTTCAGCCCTGATAAAACAAACACGCGTCCCACTAAAACTCCCACTCTTCTACACACTTCATTTCAATGATTTCTCTCTCTGATTCATCTTCCTCTTCGGGCTCCTATACGGTATCACTGCATTTTTTTTTCAATGTTTATTCATTCGTGGATTTCTTACGAAGGTTGTCTGTTTCGTTTGATTGTGTATGGTCTTTTTGTTTTTATCTTTTACTTTTGGTATTCCTTTTTGGGTTTTATCTGGTGAGTTTTTTATTTTACCCACTAAAACCAGTGAGGGAGATGGATATTATTTGTCTTTCCTCTTATTTTCCAACCATGCATGTGTTATTTTGCAGTGATAGACAACAGATTTGAAGTGGTGAGAAATTTGCACCGATTCTTCAAGATTTCAGATTTTGAGGTGAGGGTTGGTTGGGTTATTTCTTGCTTTGTTATATTGTTATTAGTTGATAGTTGCATGTGTGTCTTATTGTGTTTATTATATGTATCAAGTTGTTATTTAGTTTGATTCCTCCACCTAATATGTATCCTGGTGCATCAAACTATTGATTTTGTAGGGTGTCTTGGCTATATATAGTTTTGACACAAAAAGTAATCAATTGAAGCTGTGCGCTTCAATTGTTTGTGAAAATGCATATATGAATATCTCTTGTCCATCATTTTCAGTTTTTCATAATGAGCTAAAGTTCAACGTGTCCCCTAAAAAGTGATAAAGTTTGCGGTTTTTACATGAATTAAAGTGATGAGTGAATGATACTAATATAAGAAAAAGCTCAATCACCACATCTTTCACTTGCTTCGACAATTTAAATTAGCATCCCCTTTTTAATAATGAGTTAAAAGAGATCCAATCCATTCTAATTTAGGGTGTGTTTCTTCTGGAATCAAAGTGTGATATGCATTGTCGTGTGACTTTGTTGCATAATGTAATTTTTTTTTTAATTTAACATAATACTATAAACATGTTTTCTGCTTTTGCGCTATCAGGGAATTCGTTAACTAATCAATTGATATAATCCAGAAACACAGCCAGATGTTGTTGCCTCAATCAGCACTCATGATCAAGAATTCAGGTAAATTCACTCTGCGAAAACTCCTTCAAAAATCTACGCCAAATGATGAAGAAAGTGATTTTGCCATTTCAAGATTGCAAGAGATTGTGATTCTCAATCAGTTTCTGAAAAGAATCCTGCTTTTATGTGTTGGGTCTTGTCTATCCTTGTTGTTTTATCATGACTTCTTTGCTCTTGTTATTTCTCATTTTCGTATTGCTTTGATTTGCGTGTCCGTATCTGACTCTTTTCTCTTGTTTTCTTTTGAGCCGAGGGTCTTTCGGAAACAGCCTCCCCACCTTCCGAGGTTAGGATAAGGTCTGCGTACACCTTACTCTCCCCAGACCCCACATTGTGGGATCCAACTGGGTATTTTGTTGTTGTTGTAATCAGGTTTTGAAAAATCATATACAAAATATAAGAGCTTTTTGGTTGAAAGACACTCCAGATGTTTGTCTCATGGCTTGTGTTAGTATTAGTTCCACACTGAGGTTACCCCTTAATCCCTTGGAATTCAATCACCTCGCTCTATGGCAGGTCTTGCAAAGCTTATGTTACAAGGGGAGCAATGAAAAAGACCAATAAATCACTAACCCTGCTCTCACTTCTCTCTCATTTTCTAGGTTTACACTGAGGTTTATTCTAAGGTACTATGTTTTTCCCCTTCAATTTTCTTGGTTTACTTGATATAAATTGTTTCTCCGCAAGTTTCTTCCTTTTATGGTTAAACTTTGAGTGTTTTGGTCCAATTTTGTTGCAGGTTTTTAATGCTTGATTCTTCTTCCTTTGAAATGGCACTGGCAAAGAAGAAGGTCTGCTAAGAATTTCTAATCAATTGCCTCCAAAGCTCAATGAGGGCGGATTGTGTGATTTGGCAAGGTACGCAAGGAAGTGCTTCTAATTTCTTCTGCTTTTTTCTCTGCTATTCACTTTTTCAAAGTGTGAGTTCTATGTTTTGGTGTGCTTTTTTGCAACCTTTCTTATTCGATGCTCCTTTTTTTTTATTTTTTTTTTATTTTTTTGGTAATCACAATTTGCTGGGTTAACTTATTCCTATTCTTTTTGGGTAAATGATTTTTTTTTCAGGAATTTTATTTGATTTTCTCATGCATGTTTGGAAATAGACATCTTGGTGTATGATTTTTAATATGGATAAAATCTTTTTCCCTCGTCGATATCAAAGATATGCATTGCTGCTGTGACAAAATGTTCGATGATATGCTTGACCTGAAAAAGAATTAGAGATAACATGGCTAATTAGATTTAGTGGGGGAGAGAATGTACCGAAGGAAACACATACCCCAACAAGGGTTATATGTCTTAAGGTACGAATTGATCATCTCATGACCCCTAAATTTGAAGGGTTTTCTATTAGCTGCTTCGTTAAACTTCACTTTTGCACTCAAGTAACTATTTGCTTAAAGTAAATTTGGTTGTGAATTTTGGCCAATCCTTTTGATAACAAACATGGTTCTAGCACCTCCAAGGAAATAAATGGAGATGGGTTCACAAATATTGCTAGGGACACAATGTTTGAGAAAGGACAGCGTAAACAAATAGGGACGAGCTTTAAAAGTCAAAGGATCTTTTGATGTTGTTCAGGTTTGTTTCATGTTATTTATGATATGATGGATTGTTCGTTGTTAATGTTCTTTCTACTAAAAGCTCTTCTCATGAAAATTGCAAGTTTTCACTTGTAGCCAAGTGTAAAACCAACCATATAATACTTGACCAAAGATAAAAGGGTCAAATAGAAGTACCAGACACAATTTTGTTTGTCGTGAGTTGTCTGCTACCTATGGAATGTGCAATGTGTTGTTTATAGTTTTCTCTGTTTGCTAAGGAGAATTTAGGCTATTTTAGATGAAGGAATAATGCTGGCGCTCTTGGCTTACGGCGATTAATTTTGCAGGTTCAAGATGATGAAGAGCCACGAGGTACAAGGTATTACTATTTAGAGAAACATTTGAAAGAAAACTGCTTGCATAAACATATGGTTCTTTTACTGTATAATGTAGATGTTATTATCGTTATATATATCATATAGAATAGTTTATAATCTGCTTTATTGGATATCAATATTTACTTTACAAATTGAATTAATCTATAAAAAAATTTATTTGGTCCTGCCTGGACAACAAGAAGATAGATTGGAATATTCTTAATGGAACATCCAACTCAGGCATTTCATACAAGTGGTGCTAAGTCCTTTGGAAAGGTATGCTCGCAGTATCTCCTGGGCTTGCCCCTCCTCTGAATACAAACACACATAAACACCATACTTGATGTGTAAAATAATGCATTCTCCTGTGTTCCTCTCCACATTCCTACACACATGAATAATTTTGTGTGCACGTGCATAGGTTTTTTTTTCCCCTAGAAAATTTCAAGATTTCCAACTGCAATAGTGTAATTGTATTCTTCTAAACAGCGTTCTATGTGTTTGCGATATCATCGGTCATGCACGAAGACAGATCTTATTTTTTAAGTGCTCAAAAATATATCAAAGGCGATTTTCTAACTGAACTCTATAACAGTTATAGCAATTATACTTCATCTAGAGTATTTATATGAAATCTTATGGCTGGACATGTTGCTTATGTTCTCGGAGAATACTCAAGGAACTATTGTCAAAATTATTTATCAAAATTATATAGTTAGTAGCTACTGAAGTACATGGACTCAACATACTTAGGAAAGGTAGAATATAAAGAGTTATGCCAGAGTCTATTTGAGCTAAAGAATCCACCGCCGACACACTCTGGTTATTCTTCCATTATATTTGGCACAATAGTCTTTGGTGCTATGTTGAGTTGCCCGGGAGCCAAAACTTCTTTAGGATTAATAAAATATTATATTAGAGGAAACATTTATTCCTCTATTTTGTTGGAGCGCTTCCATCTTTAGCTTCTTTGGCTTTAATAACTTTTAGATGACCAACTTTTCTGAAAGGTGAACAAAATGGGGGCTCTCATATAGGATGTCTCATTAAATTGGAAAGCTCAATAGAGATGCTTAAGATAATCAACATATCAACGGGAAGCACTTTGGTTGGTCTGTTGTAGCAAATATGCTAATGTCATTATGTGTGATAACTCTTGAAGCGCTTTCGCAGAATCTATATCCTGAACTTCGACGTATCTTCTAAACTGTCAAGTTGCCTTCGCACAATTGACGGATCCTTGGAATTGCCTCTCTTTTATATCCATTCTAGGACAATTGACTCACTTTGTTATTTTTGTATTAGGTGATTTTTAGGGGTTTGTCTTTACTTTGTGTCAATTTTTAAATGATACCTTTAAACAAAATTTAAAGGTAAATGTTTCTTCCAAGAAGTAATCCACTTACAGCTTATGTAACTCAGTGTTACACCTCGGAAAATTTTTTCGTTGATGCACAAGTGAACAGACTAGTGAAGAGCACGAGTATACAGTATTTCAATAAGTAAATAATGACATTTGATGACCCTAAGTAAGATTTCAAAGACATCCGATGTTAGACAAGAAAGTTGTCAAGAGAAGGCAAGGCATACAATAGGTAACGGACGAGAATTATGAGTAACAAATTGATGACGGCTTAATGATGTTTTGGGGAAGAGTTATAACGTCCCTTAAATTATTAATGAAGTGTTGAACAAGTGTTAAGAAGATCCCATAAGGATTGGAGATCAAACGAAGTAACGAGAACAAGTTCAGTGGACTGATGGGTTATACGGCTCATTATACGGACCATATAATGTTATATGGACCGTATAATGGACCGCAGAACCATCACAGTGAGGATCACTCACTGGTGGGATTTTACGGTCAGTTATACGGACCGTATAAATTTATACGGCCCGTATAATGGACCGTATAATGGTCACAAAGACGAGTGGGTGAAAGGTCCATTTCACGGTCCCTTATACGGACCGTATAAATTTATACGGCCCGTATAATGGACCGTATAATGTCTCGACAGATCAGATTTTGGGTTATTAAAAAGGGGACCAAGTTCATTATTTCATTTCCACATTTCACTCCTTCTCTCTAGAACTCTCTAGAACATTTCTCCCACACAAATTCAAGAGATATTAGTGATCATCTACATCAAGCTAAGTGAATCAAGTGTAAGAAACCCATTAAAGTTCATCCAAAGCAAGAAATCCAAGTGAAAGTGAAACTAGGGTTTTTCTCAAGTGAAGTGTTTGCACCCAAGGTTCATTCCTACACCATCTAAGGTAAATTTTATGACATTTCCTTGTTGTTTAAGGTACTTGAAAGTTGAAACACTTGGATTATATGAGGAAATAGGAATGGGTCATGAATGTGGGAATAGTGTCACTTTTGAGTAAATGTTTGGATTGAGTTATGACTCTTGATACATTATGATTATAATAATGTTATACATAACATTGAGATTGTGGAATAGACTTTGTATATGAATGAACGAAATTGTGTGATATGACCATAAATATGGATGCATTGGGGCGACATGAGAAGTAAGGATGATGTATGTGAATAAAGGCTATTGTGATGATATTGTGAATATTATTATTGATGTTTGGGAGTTGATATATGATATGGAGGAAGTCGTATAAATAAAGGAGATGATGTCCAATTTTCCCTAGCTTTAGTCATGAATGCTAAGCTATCAATTCTCTAATGTTAGTATGCACTCTAATAAAGGTATAAACGTGAGCATTGAAGAAGCACGTGCGAGTGATAGAATAGTCGAACGGAAAGGTATGTAAGGCTAACCCTTCTTTCATAAGGCATGGTTCTTTGGCCAAACATCTAAATCTTCTATAAGTCTATGATGTCTTTCAAATGATTCGATCTTCCGAGCTATTGAGCACACGATTCTTGATATGCTATGATTGTACTAAGTTCCTCATATGACGAGTAAGCCTATAAAGATAGATGTAATGAATGACAATAGCGATGACGATGATGATAGTGATGTTAATAGTATAAATGCTTATGAACTATTATGTATACGTAACTATGTATGGCTATTATGAAACCCCGAGCTTATAAGGCCGGGTAGAATATGTATATGATTATGTAACGCGCGCACACCTCTGCAGATGGTACGGATAACCCTGAAGCCTTGGTAGGGCCTGGTAGATGTAACCCTGAAGCCTTGGTAGGGCCAGGTATGTGTACCCTTGAGCCTTGGTTGGCTAAGTATGTATGAAACACCGAACCTTCGTGGTCGGGCATGCTGTGTAAATGTTATGTATATGGTATGGTTATGTATATGATATAGATATGAGTATGAATACGAACATGATACGGATATGAATACGAATAAGACTATGTATATGAATACGATTATGGACGCAATGTAAATGATTACGGATATGAGTACGGATACGGATATGGATGTATGTACAAGAATACGCGCTAGAAATGAAAAGTCCCTATGACAAGAAAGTAAGTGCTTATGACGTAGATACTGCTATCTCCCCTCGTATGCTATTTCACATATTGCTTATTATGCTTCTATATTGATGTTGATCATGCTTTACATACTCAGTACATTCTTCGTAATGACGTCCTTTTGTTTGTGGACGCTGCGTCATGCCCGCTGGTGCCCAGAGAGACAGACTTGATCCATAGCTAAATTCTCAGAGACTACATAGCAGAGCTCCACTTCATTCGGAGCTATAGCTTTTGGGTACTTATTCTTTTGTGTACATAAATATTGGCATAGCGGGGTTCTGTCCCGCCTATATGTTATGACATACTCTCCTTAGAGGGTCGTGGACATGTGTATGTGCTTAGATGTGTTTGGCCTTGTCGGCCTATATTTTGAATTTCATTTTGTTAGCCTCGTCGGCTTATGTACATTGATATGGGCATAGATGTCAATGATGATATAAAGGTATTGTTGTCCAATGGGACTAATGTGATTGGCGAATAGAAATATATGTTTTATTATGTGGCTCACCTAGATATAAGCGTAAAGGTACGCTAAGGGGGTGCCCGGGTGGGCTAGCACCGGGTGCCCGTCGCGGCCCCTAGTCAGGTCGTGACAAAAGTGGTATCAGAGCAGTTCTGTCCTAGGGTGTGTCTACGAGCCATGTCTAGTAGAGTCTTGGTTATGGGTGTGTTCCGCGCCACACTTATAAACAAGAGGCTGCGGGCATTTTAGGAATAAATGACCTTCTTTCTTCATAAGAATCGTGCGATAGAGCTATGATATAAGAAATTTTTGTTCCTTAACCGTGTGTTGTGTATTTCAGAGATGCCTGTAAAGAGAAAGGCTACAACAGCCCAAAAGGGCAAGACGGTGGCAGAAGAATGGGCTGAAAAAGCACCGCCACCAGTAGTAGAGGAAAGTGAGTCCCAGAGTGTGGCTCAATCTCAGTCCTCCCGTTCAGTACCTATATTAGAGGAGCGTGAGGGAGCCTCAGCCCCAGCTGCAGCACCTCTGGCTCCTCCACCAGATGCTTCAGGACAAGATGTAAAAGAGGCCATTCATTTGCTTACTCAATTGGTTGCTGCCCAGACTCAGCGGCAAAGTACAGGGCAAGGTGATAGGGCTGTTAGTGCAAGGGCCCGTGATTTCATTAGCTTAAATCCTCCGAATTTCTTTGGATCAAAGCCGGATGAGGACCCTCAAAATTTTATTGATGGTATGTTGAAGACGCTTCGGTTGATACATGCTTCGGACACCGAAGCGGTGGAGCTAGCGTCATATAGATTGAGGGATGTCTCAATCCATTGGTACACAGTTTGGATGGCTTCACGGGGAGCCAATGCACCTCCCCCGGTATGGCAAGAGTTCGTTGTTGCTTTCCTCCGACACTATATGCCTCCAGAAGTTCGGCGAGCTAGAGCCGATAAGTTCTTGAATTTGAGGCAAGGTATCATGAGTGCTTTAGAGTATAGTCTTTGCTACAATTCTTTGGCTAGGTATGCTTCGGCCATGGTAGCGGATATGGGTGACCGAGTGCACCGATTTATGAAAGTCCTAGGGCCACATTTGATGGATAGGTGCTTGACCGCGTCCCTTCAGGACAATATCGATATTGGACGCATTCAGGCCCATGCTCAGAACTTAGAAGAAAGCCTACAACAGCAAAGAAGTGAACGCGAGCATGATAGGTGACATAGCAAGAGGGCCAGATCTTCGGGTCCGATGAGTGAGTTCAGAGGTGGGCACAGGCAGCAGTTTTCTAGGCATTCAGGCTATTATATGACCAGTACACCTCCACGATTTTCAGGCCAGAGATTTGATAGATCCACTCATTCCGGGTCGAGTCAGAGTTTTTCGGGATCTCAGTTTAGAGGTGATTCGGGTCAGGCGAGATCACACGTGCCACGATGTTCCCAGTATGGGAAGTTACATTGTGGTCCATGCCGATCGGGTTCATATATTTGCTATTCATGTGGTCGACCAGGCCATATTATGCGTGATAGCCCCTCAGTTCATGGTAGAGGTAGGGCCCAGCCATCAGGGTCGGTAGTCGGGTATTCAGCTTCTGTACGCCCTATGGGGCCAGGTTCACATGCGCCAGTCGGCCATGGAAGAGGCAGAGGGAGAGTTCCCAGTTGTAGCGGTCCTCAGCACCGTATTTATGCTTTGGCTGGACGCCAAGATCTTGAGTCTTCTCCTGATGTGGTCACAGGTATATTATCGGTATTCTCTCATGATGTATATGCTTTGATTGATCCGGGATCCACACTGTCATATGTTACTCCATATATTGCGGGTTGATTTAGAGTCGAACCGGAGTCGATCAAACCTTTTGAGGTGTCTACACCCGTTGGTGAATCGGTAATAGCTAGCCGAGTATATAGAAATTGTGTAATTGTGATTTATGATCGTCGTACCATGATTGACTTGCATGAATTAAAAATGGTGGATTTTGATGTTATTATGGGCATGGATTGGTTGGCTTCTTGCTATGCCAATGTTGAATGTAGAATGAAAATGGTTTGTTTCCAATTTCCGAGAGAACCAGTTCTAGAATGGAAAGGGAATAATGCGTCACCAAAAGGTAGGTTTAATTTCTACCTAAAGGCAAGGAAAATGATCACAAAAGGTTGCATTTATCACCTAGTTCGGGTTCAAGATGTAGAAGCTGAATCGCCAACTCTTCAGTCAGTTCCCGTGGTGAATGAATTCCCGGATGTGTTTCCGGAAGAGCTTCCAGGCCTTTCTCCTGAGCGGGAGATTGATTTTTCCATTGATATGCTGCCAGGCACTAAGCCTATATCTATTCCTCCTTATAGAATGGCTCCCGCGGAATTGAAAGAGTTGAAGGAGCAATTGAAAGACTTGCTTGAGAAAGGCTTTATTAGGCCTAGTTCATCCCCGTAGGGAGCACCCGTATTGTTTGTCCGAAAGAAAAATGGCTCCTTGAGAGTGTACCTCGATTATCGGCAATTAAATAAGGTGACGATTAAGAAACAATATCCTCTTTCGAGGATTGATGACTTATTTGATCAATTACAAGGTGCCAAGTGGTTTTCAAAGATCGATTTGAGGTCCGGGTATCATCAAGTGAAAGTTAGGGAGAAAGATATCCCTAAGACAGCCTTCAGAACAAGATATGGTCATTTCGAGTTCTGAGTGATGTCGTTTGGGCTGACTAATGCACTGGCAGTATTTATGGATTAGATGAACAATGTGTTCAGGCCCTTCCTAGATCTATTTGTGATTGTATTCATCGACGATATCTTGGTGTATTCTAGATCCGAGGAACAACATGCGGATCATTTGCGTACTATCCTTAGAGTTCTTCAAACTCGAGAGTTGTTTGCAAAATTTTCTAAGTGTGAGTTTTGGTTGAACTCAGTGATATTTCTGGGGCACATTGTTGCAGCCTATGGTATTCAGGTGGATAGTCAAAAGATTGAGGCCGTGAAGACTTGGCCAAGGCCCACAACTCCTACGGAGGTTCGCAGCTTTCTGGGCTTAGCGGGTTATTACAGGAGATTTGTTGAGGGTTTTTCTTCTGTTTCTGCACCACTCACAAAGTTGACCTAGAAATCAGCAAAGTTTCAATGGACAGATGCTTGTGAACGTAGCTTCCAAGAGTTAAAAGGTAGATTGACTTCTGCCCCAGTCCTGACACTTCCAAAGGGATTGGAAGGATATGTTGTTTATTGCGATGCTTCAGGCATTGGGCTAGGTTGTGTGCTGATGCAACACGGTAAGGTGATTGCGTATGCTTCAAGGCAATTACGGAAACATGAGAAGAATTACCCAACACATGATTTAGAATTGGCTGCAGTGGTTCATGCATTAAAGATATGGAGAAATTATCTATATGCTGTCCATGTGGAGATTTATACAGACCATAAGAGTCTTCAGTATATCTACAAGCAGAAAGAGTTGAATTTGCGGCAACGACGATGGTTGGAACTGCTAAAGGATTATGATGTTGATATCTTGTATCACCCCGGAAAAGCGAATGTTGTGGCTGATGCTCTTAGTCGTAGATCGATGGGGAGTTTATGTGGTGTACGACCAGAGAAGAGAGAAATGGCTCGTGAGCTCCAGCAGTTAGCTAGCCTAGGAGTTCGAGTAGTGGACTCAGGTAGCAGGGGAACTACCATTCAGAATTCAGCAGTCTCGTCGCTAGTAGCGGAAGTAAGAGAGCGACAATACGAAGATTCCACGCTGATGCACTATAGAGATAAACTCTCTCAGAAGGAGGAGTCATCATTTGAGCTTTCAGGAGACGGAGTTCTTCGATACCAGGGCAGATTATGTGTCCCCGATGTGGCAGGTCTACGCCACCAAATATTGAGAGAAGCTCGTTGTTCCCGTTATTCTATCCATCCGGAGCAACGAAAATCTATCATGATCTTAAGTCTATATACTGGTGGAATGGGATGAAGAAGGATATAGCAGAATTTGTAGCTCAATTTCCCAACTGTCAACAAGTAAAAATTGAGCATCAAAAGCCGGGCGGATTGTTGCAAACTATAGAAATTCCAACCTGGAAGTGGGAAGTGATTAATATGGACTTCATTACCGACTTACCCCGTTCTCGACGTATGTATGATTCCATATGGGTGATTGTGGATAGACTCACTAAGACAGCTTATTTTTTACCAGTCAGAACGACGTATGTGGCAGAAGACTATGCAAAGCTCTATGTTAAAGAGATTGTGCGACTTCATGGTGTTCCAATATCTATTATCTCAGACAGAGGAACCCAGTTTACGGTTAATTTCTGGAAGTCCTTCCAAGAGGGTTTGGGGACTCAGGTGAGCCTTAGCACGACATTTCACCCGCAGACTGATGGACAAACTGATCGTACTATTCAGACTCTTGAGGATATGTTACGACATGTATGTTAGATATTGGAGGTAACTAGGATGATCACTTACCACTCATTGAGTTTGCTTACAATAATAGTTATCATTCTAGCATCTAAATGGCACCGTATGAAGCTTTATATGGGCGAAAGCGTAGATCCCCAAATGGGTGGTTTGAAACAAGAGTGGCTAAATTGATAGGGCAAGACTTGGTCTAGTAAGCCATGGAGAAGGTTAAGCTCATACAGGATCGGTTGTTAGCAGCCCAAAGTCGTCAAAAGTCCTATGCGGATAATCGTCGAAGGGAGTTAGAGTTTCAAGTTAAAGATTGGGTATTCTTGAAAGTGTCGCCAATGAAGGGCGTTATGAGATTTGGAAAAAAGGGGAAGCTTAGTCCCCGATACATTGGGCCTTATGTAATTGTGCGCAAGGTAGGCAAAGTGGCTTACAAATTAGATCTACCTCCTGATTTGGAGTCAGTTCATCCAGTTTTCCATGTCTCGATGCTTCGTAAATGTGTTGGAGATCCCACTAGGATCGTCCCAGTAAATGATGTGCAAGTGACAGAAAGGTTAACTTATGAAGAAATACCCATTGCCATACTAGATAAGCAAGTGCGGAGGCTTAGAAACAAAGAAGTGGCCATAGTTAAGGTTTTATGGAGAAACAGTAAACGAGAAGAAATGACATGGGAAGCGGAAGAAATTATGAAATCCAAGTATCCGCCTTTATTTCAGCGCCCGGAAGAGGGCCGAGATGAGACATAAAGATCATAAGGTATATACGTTTTCCTTTTTATGATTTTGGGTCGTGTGTGGCCAAATTCTATTGCTATTATGTTGTGGCCCTGTGAGGCATTGTTATTATGGGTTGTTGTGACAGGGTAGTAGTGTCATATTATAGGGGAAACTCTGGCGAAATTTTTATAGAATCCCCGAGAACTTAACATTCGATGACGAATGTTCTTAGGGGGGGAGGGGGGAGAATGTTACACCTAAGAAAAATTTTCCGTTGATGCACAAGTGAACAAACTAGTGAAGAGCACGAGTATACGGTATTTCAATAAGTAAATAATGACATTTGATGACCCTAAGTAAGATTTCAAAGACATCCGATGTTAGACGAGAAAGTTGTCAAGAGAAGGCAAGGCATACGATAGGGAACGGACGAGAATTATGAGTAACAAGTTGATGACGGCTTAATGATGTTTTGGGGAAGAGTTATAACGTCCCTTAGATTGTTAATGAAGTGTTGAACAAGTGTTAAGAAGATCCCATAAGGATTGGAGATCAAACGAAGTAGCGAGAACAAGTTCGGTGGACTGATGGGTTATACGGCTCATTATACGGACCGTATAATGGACTGCAGAACCATCACAGTGAGGATCACTCACTGGTGGGATTTTACGATCAGTTATACGGACCGTATAAATTTATACGGCCCGTATAATGGACCGTATAATGGTCACAGAGACGAGTGGATGAAAGGTCCATTTCACGGTCCCTTATACGGACCGTATAAATTTATACGGCCCATATAATGGACCGTATAATGTCTTGACAGATCAGATTTTGGGTTATTAAAAAGGGGACCAAGTTCATTATTTCATTTCCACATTTCACTCCTTCTCTCTAGAACTCTCTAGAACATTTCTCCCACACAAATTCAAGAGATATTAGTGATCATCTACATCAAGCTAAGTGAATCAAGTGTAAGAAACCCGTTAAAGTTCATCCAAAGCAAGAAAGCCAAGTGAAGGTGAAACTAGGGTTTTTCTCAAGTGAAGTACTTGCACCCAAGGTTCATTCCTACACCATTTAAGGTAAGCTTTATGACATTTCCTTGTTGTTTAAGGTACTTGAAAGTTGAAACACCTGGTTTATATGAGGAAATAGGAATGGGTCATGAATGTGGGAATAGTGTCACTTTTGAGTAAATGTTTGGATTGAGTTATGACTCTTGATACATTATGTTTATAATCATGTTATACATAACATTGAGATCGTGGAATAGACTTTGTATATGAATGAACGAAATAGTGTGATATGACCATAAATATGGATGCATTGGGGTGACATGAGAAGTAAGTATGATGTATGTGAATAAAGGCTATTGTGATGATATTGTGAATATTATTATTGATGTTTGGGAGTTGATATATGATATGGAGGAAGTCGTATAAATAAAGGAGATGCTGTCCAATTTTCCCTAGCTTTAGTCATGAATGCTAAGCTATCAATTCTTTAATGTTAGTATGCACTCTAATGAAGGTAGAAACGTGAGCATTGAAGAAGCACGTGCGAGTGATAGAATAGTCGAACGGAAAGGTATGTAAGGCTAACCCTTTTTTCATAAGGCATGGTTCTTTGGCCAAACATCTAAATCTTCTATAAGTCTATGATGTCTTTCAAATGATTCTATCTTCCGAGCTATTGAGCTCACGATTCTTGATATGCTACGATTGTACTAAGTTCCTCATATGACGAGTAAGCCTATAAAGATAGATGTAATGAATGACGATAGCGATGACGATGATGATAGTGATTTTAATAGTATAAATGCTTATGAACTATTATGTATACGTAACTATGTATGACTATTATGAAACCCCGAGCTTATAAGGCCGGGTAGAATATGTATATGATTATGTAACGCGCGCACACCTCTGCAGATGGTACGGATAACCCTGAAGACTTGGTAGGGCCAGGTAGACGTAAATCTGAAGCCTTGGTACGGCCAGGTATGTGTACCCTTGAGCCTTGGTTGGCCAAGTATGTATGAAACACCGAACCTTCGTGGTCGGGCATGCTATGTAAATGTTATGTATATGATATGGTTATGTATATGATATAGATATGAGTATGAATACGAATATGATACGGATATGAATACGAATAAGACTATGTAAATGAATACGATTATGGACGCAATGTAAATGGTTACAGATATGAGTACGGATACGGATATGGATGTATGTACACGAATACGCGCTAGAAATGGAAAGTCCCTATGACAAGCAAGTAAGTGCTTATGACGTTGATACTACTATCTCCCCTCCTATGCTATTTCTCATATTGCTTATTATGCTTCTATATTGATGTTGATCTTGCTTTACATACTCAGTACATTCTTCGTACTGACGTCCTTTTATTTGTGGATGCTCCGTCATGCCCGCAGGTGCCCAGGGAGATAGACTCGATGCATAGCTACATTCTCAGAGACTACATAGTAGGGCTCCACTTCATTCGGAGCTATAGCTTTTGGGTACTTATTCTTTTGTGTACATAATTATGGGCATAGCGGGGTCCTGTCCCGCCTATATGTTATGATATACTCTCCTTAGAGGCTCGTAGACATGTGTATGTGGTTAGATGTGTTTGTCCTTGTCGGCCTATATTTTGGATTTCATTTTGTTAGCCTCGTCGGCTTATGTACATTGATATGGGCATAGATGTCAATAATGATATAAAGGTATTGTTGTCCAATGGGACTAGTGTGATTGGCGAATAGAAATATATGTTTTATTATGTGGCTCACCTAGATGTAAGCGTAAAGGTACGCTAAGGAGGTGCCCGGGTGGGCTAGCATCGAGTGCCCATCGCGGCCCCTAGTCGGGTCGTGACAAAAGTGGTATCAGAGCAGTTCTGTCCTAGGGTGTGTCTACGAGCCGTGTCTAGTAGAGTCTTAGTTATGGGTGTGTTGCGCGCCACACTTATAAACAAGAGGTTGCGAGCATTTTAGGAATAAATGACCTTCTTTCTTCATAAGAATCGTGCGATAGAGCTATCATATAAGAACTTCTTGTTGCTTAACCGTGTGTTGTGTATTTCAGAGATGCATGTAAAGAGAAAGGCTACAGGAGCCCAAAAGGGAAAGACGGTGGCAGAAAAACGGGCTGAAAAAGCACCGCCACCGGTAGTAGAGGAAAGTGAATCCCAAAGTGCAGCTCAATCTCAGTCCTCCCGTTTAGTACCTATATTAGAGGAGCGTGAGGGAGCCACAGCCCCAACTCCAGCACCTCCGGCTCCTCCACCGGATGCTTCAGGCCAAGATGTAAAAGAGGTCATTCATTTGCTTATTCAATTGGTTGCTGCCCAGACTCAGCGGCAAAGTACAGGGCAAGGTGGTAGGGCTGTTAGTGCAAGGGCCCATGATTTCATTAGCTTAAATCCTCCGAAATTCTTTGGATCAAAGCCGGATGAGGAGCCTCAAAATTTTATTGATGGTTTGTTGAGGACGCTTCAGTTGATACATGTTTCGGACACCGAATCGGTGGATCTAGCGTCATATAGATTGAGGGATGTCTCAATCCATTGGTACACAGTTTGGATGGCTTCACGGGGAGCCAATGCACCTCCCCCGGTATGGCAAGAGTTTGTTGATGCTTTCCTCCGACACTATATGCCTCCAGAAGTTCGGCGAGCTAGAGTCGATAAGTTCTTGAATTTGAGGCAAGGTAGCATGAGTGCTTTAGAGTATAGTCTCTGCTTCAATTCTTTGGCTAGGTATGCTTCGGCCATGGTAGCGGATATGGGTGACCGAGTGCATCGATTTGTGAAAGGCCTAGGGCCACATTTGATGGATAGGTGCTTGACCGCGTCCCTTCAGGACAATATCGATATTGGACGCATTCAGGCCCATGCTCAGAACTTAGAAGAAAGCCTACAGCAGCAAAGAAGTGAACGCGAGCATGATAGGGGACATAGTAAGAGGGCCAGATCTTCGGGTCCGATGAGTGAGTACAAAGGTAGGAACAGGCAGCAGTTTTCTAGGCATTCAGGCTATTCTATTACCAGTGCACCTCCACGGTTTTCAGGCCAGAGATTTGATAGATCCACTCATTCCGGGCCGAGTCAGAGCTTTTCAGGATTTTAGTTTAGAGGTGATTCGGGTCAGGCGAGATCACACGTGCCACGATGTTCCCAGTGTGGGAAGTTACATTGTGGTCCTTGCCGATCGGGTTCAGATATTTGCTATTCATGTGGTCGACCAGGCCATATTATGCGTGATTGCCCCTCAGTTCATGGTAGAGGTATGACCCAGCCATCAGGGTCAGTAGTCGGGTCTTTAGCATCTGTACGCCCTGTGGGGCCAGGTTTACATGCGCCAGTCTGTCATAGTAGAGGCAGAGGGAGAGTTCCCAGTTCTAGCGGTCCTCAGCACCGTATTTATGCTTTGGTTGGACGCCAAGATCTTAAGTCTTCTCCTGATGTGGTCACAGGTATATTATCGTATTCTCTCATGATGTATATGCTTTGTTTGATCCGGGCTCCACATTGTCATATGTTAATCCATTTATTGCGGGTCGATTTAGAGTCGAACCGTAGTCGATCAAACCTTTTGAGGTATCTACACCCGTTGGTGAATAGGTAATAGCTAGCCGAGTATATATAAATTGTGTAATTGTGATTTGTGATCGTCGTACCATGATTGACTTGCATGAGTTAAAAATGGTGGATTTTGATGTTATTATGGGCATGGATTGGTTGGCTTCTTGCTATGCCAATGTTGATTGTAGAATGAAAATGGTTCGTTTCCAATTTCCGGGAGAACCAGTTCTAGAATGGAAAGGGAATACTGCGTCACCAAAAGGTAGGTTTATTTCCTATCTAAAGGCAAGGAAAATGATCACAAAAGGTTGCATTTATCACTAAGTTCGGGTTCAAGATGTAGAAGCTGAATCGCCAACTCTTCAGTCAGATCCCGTGGTGAATGAATTTCCGGATGTGTTTCTGGAAGAGCTTCCAGGCCTTCTTCCTGAGCGGGAGATTGATTTTGCCATTGATGTGCTGCCAGGCACTAAGCTTATATCTATTCCTCCTTATAGAATGGCTCCCGCAGAATTGAAAGAGTTGAAGGAGCAATTGAAAGACTTGCTTTAGAAAGGCTTTATTAGGCCTAGTTCATCCCCGTGGGGAGCACCCGTATTGTTTGTCCGAAAGAAAAATGGATCCTTGAGAATGTGCCTCGATTATCGGCAATTGAATAAGGTGACGATTAAGAAAAAATATCCTCTTCTGAGGATTGATGACTTATTTGATCAATTACAAGGTGCCAAGTGGTTTTCAAAGATCGATTTGAGGTCCGGGTATCATCAAGTGAAAGTTAGGGAGAAAGATATCCCTAAGATAGCCTTCAGAACAAGATATGGTCATTTCGAGTTCCGAGTGATGTCGTTTGGGCTGACTAATGCACCGACAGTATTTATGGATTTGATGAACAATGTGTTCAGGCCCTTCCTAGATATATTTGTGATTGTATTCATCGACGATATCTTGGTGTATTCTAGATCCGAGGCAAAACATGCGGATCATTTGCGTACTGTCCTTAGAGTTCTTCAAACTCGAGAGTTGTTTGCAAAATTTTCTAAGTGTGAGTTTTGGTTGAACTCAGTGACATTTTTGGGGCATATTGTTGCAGCCGATGGTATTCGGGTGGATAGTCAAAAGATTGAGACCGTGAAGACTTGGCCAATGCCCACAACTCCTATGGAGGTTCGCAGCTTTCTGGGCTTAGCGGGTTATTACAGGAGATTTTTTTAGGGTTTTTCTTCTATTGCTGCACCACTCACAAAGTGTACCCAGAAATCAGCAAAGTTTCAATGGACAGATGCTTGTGAACGTAGCTTCCAAGAGTTAAAAGGTAGATTGACTTCTGACCCAGTCCTGACACTTCCCGAAGGATTGGAAGGATATGTTGTTTATTACAATGCTTCAGGCATTGGGCTAGGCTGTGTGTTGATGCAACACGGTAAGGTGATTGCGTATGCTTTAAGGCAATTACGGAAACATGAGAAGAATTACCCAAACACATGATCTAGAATTGGCTGCAGTGGTTCATGCATTAAAGATATGGAGACATTATCTATATGGTGTCCATGTGGATATTTATACAGACCATAAGAGTCTTCAGTATATCTTCAAGCAGAAAGAGTTGAATTTGCGGCAACGACGATGGTTGGAACTGCTAAAGGATTATGATGTTGATATCTTGTATCACCCAGGAAAAACGATTGTTGTTGTTGATGTTCTTAGTCGTAGATCGATGGGGAGTTTATGTGGTGTACGACCAGAGAAGAGAGAAATGGCTCGTGAGCTTCAGCAGTTAGCTAGCCTAGGAGTTCGAGTAGTGGACTTAGGTAACAGGGGAACTACCATTCAGCAATCTCGTCGCTAGTAGCGGAAGTAAGAGAGCGGCAATACGAAGATTCCATGCTGATGCACTACAGAGATACACTCCCTCAGAAGGAGGAGGAGTCATTTGAGCTTTTAGGAGACGGAGTTCTTCTATGCCAGGGCAGATTATGTGTCCCCGATGTAGCAGGTCTACGCCACCAAATATTGAGAGAAGCTCATTGTTCCCGTTATTCTATCCACCCCAGAGCAACGAAAATGTATCATGATCTTAAGTCTATATACTGGTGGAATGGGATGAAGAAGGATATAGCAGAATTTGTAGCTCAATGTACCAACTGTCAACAAGTAAAAATCGAGCACCAAAAGTCGGGCGGATTGTTGCAAACTATAGAAATTCCAACTTGGAAGTGGGAAGTGATTAATATGGACTTCATTACCGTCTTACCCCGTTCTCGACGTATGTATGATTCCATATGGGTGATTGTGGATAGACTCACTAAGACAGCTCATTTCTTACCAGTCAGAACGAGGTATGTGGCAGAAGACTATGCAAAGCTCTCTGTTAAAAGTGATAGTGCGACTTCATGGTGTTCTAGTATCTATTATCTCAGACAGAGGAACACAGTTTACGACTAATTTCTGGAAGTCCTTCCAAGAGGGTTTGGGGACTCAAGTGAGCCTTAGCACGACATTTCACCCGCAGACTGATGGACAAGCTGAACGTACTATTCAGACTCTTGAGGATATGTTACGGGCATGTATGTTAGATTTTGGAGGTAACTGGGATGATCACTTACCACTCATATAGTTTGCTTACAATAATAGTTATCATTCTAGCATCTAAATGGAACCGTATGAAGCTTTATATAGGCGAAAGTGTAGATCCCCAATTGGGTGGTTTGAAACAGGAGAGGCTAAATTGATAGGGCCAGACTTGGTCCAGCAAGCCATGGAGAAGGTTAAGATCATACAAGATCGGTTGTTAGCAGCCCAAAGTCGTCAAAAGTCCTATGCGGATAATCGTCGAAGGGACTTAGGGTTCCAAGTTAAAGATTGGGTATTCTTGAAAGTGTCGCCAATGAAGGGCGTTATGAGATTTGGCAAAAAGGGGAAGCTTAGTCCCCGATACATTGGGTCTTATGAAATTGTGCGCAAGGTAGGCAAAGTGGCTTACGAATTAGATCTACCTCCTGATTTGGAGTCAGTTCATCCATTTTTCCATGTCTCGATGCTTCGTAAATGTGTTGGAGATCCCACTAGGATTGTCCCAGTAAATGATGTTCAAGTGACAGAAAGGTTAACTTATGAATAAATGCCCATTGCCATACTAGATAGGCAAGTGCGGAGGCTTAGAAACAAAGAAGTGGTCTCAGTTATGGTTTTGTAGAGAAACAGTAAACGAGAAGAAATGACATGGGAAGCAGAAGAAATTATGAAATCCAAGTATCCGCATTTATTTCAGCCCCTGGAAGAGGGCTAAGATGAGACATCAAGATCATAAGGTTTGTATGTTTTCCTTTTTATGCTTTTGGGTCGTGTGTGGCCAAATTCTATTGCTCTTATGTTGTGGCCCTGTGAGGCATTGTTATTATGGGTTGTTGTGACAGGGTAGTAGTGTCATATTATAGGGAAAACTCTGGCGAATTTTTTATAGAATCTCCGAGAACTTAACATTCGAGGACGAATGTTCTTAGGGGGGGGGGGGGGGGGGGGGGAGAATGTTACACCTCGGAAAAAAATTTTGTTGATGCACAAGTGAACAGGCTAGTGAAGAGCACGAGTATACGGTATTTCAATAAGTAAATAATGACATTTGATGACCCTAAGTAAGATTTCAAAGACATCCGATGTTAGACGAGAAAGTTGTCAAGAGAAGGCAAGGCATACGATAGGGAACGGACGAGAATTATGAGTAACAAGTTGATGACGGCTTAATGATGTTTTGGGGAAGAGTTATAACGTCCCTTAGATTGTTAATGAAGTGTTGAACAAGTGTTAAGAAGATCCCATAAGGATTGGAGATCAAACGAAGTAGCGAGAACAAGTTCAGTGGACTGATGGGCTATACAGCTCATTATACGGACCATATAATGTTATACGGACCGTATAATGGACTGCAGAACCATCACAGTGAGGATCACTCACTGGTGGGATTTTACGATCAGTTATACGGACCGTATAAATTTATACGACCCGTATAATGGACCGTATAATGGTCACAGAGACGAGTGGATGAATGGTCCATTTCACGGTCCCTTATACGGACCGTATAAATTGATACAGCCTGTATAATGGACCGTATAATGTCTCGACAGATCAGATTTTGGGTTATTAAAAAGGGGACCAAGTTCATTATTTCATTTCCACATTTCACTCCTTCTCTCTAGAACTCTCTAGAACATTTCTCCCACACAAATTCAAGAGATATTAGTGATCATCTACATCAAGCTAAGTGAATCAAGTGTAAGAAACCCATTAAAGTTCATCCAAAGCAAGAAATCCAAGTGAAGGTGAAACTAGGGTTTTTCTCAAGTGAAGTACTTGCACCCAAGGTTCATTCCTACACCATCTAAGGTAAGTTTTATGACATTTCCTTGTTGTTTAAGGTACTTGAAAGTTGAAACACTTGGATTATATGAGGAAATGGGAAATGGGTCATGAATATGGGAATGGTGTCACTTTTGAGTAAATGTTTGGATTGAGTTATGACTTTTGATACATTACGATTATAATCATGTTATACATAACATTGAGAACGTGGAATAGACTTTGTATATGAATGAAAGAAATTGTGTGGTATGACCATGAATATGGATGCATTGGGGTGAAATGAGAAGTAAGGATGATGTATGTGAATAAAGGCTATTGTGATGATATTGTGAATATTATTATTGATGTTTGGGTGTTGATATATGATATGGAGGAATTCGTATAAATAAAGGAGATGCTGTCCAATTTTCCCTAGCTTTAGTCATGAATGCTAAGCTATCAATTCTTTAATGTTAGTATTCACTCTAATGAAGGTAGAAACGTGAACATTGAAGAAGCACGTGCGAGTGATAGAATAGTCGAACGAAAATGTATGTAGGGCTAACCCTTTTTTCATAAGGCATGGTTCTTTGGCCAAACATCTAAATCTTCTATAGGTCTATGATGTCTTTCAAATGATTCGATCTTCCGAGCTATTGAGCTCACGATTCTTGATATGCTACGATTGTACTAAGTTCCTCATATGACGAGTAAGCCTATAAAGATAGATGTAATGAATGACGATAGCGATGACGATGATGATAGTGATTTTAATAGTATAAATGCTTATGAACTATTATGTATACGTAACTATGTATGACTATTATGAAACCCCGAGCTTATAAGGCCGGGTAGAATATGTATATGATTATGTAACGCGCGCACACCTCTGCAGATGGTACGAATAACCCTGAAGCCTTGGTAGGGCCAGGTATATGTAACCCTGAAGCCTTGGTAAGGCCAGATAGATGTAACCCTGAAGCCTTGGTAGGGCCAAGTATGTGTACCCTTGAGCCTTGGTTGACCAAGTATGTATGAAACACCGAACCTTCGTGGTCGGGCATGCTATGTAAATGTTATGTATATGATATGGTTATGTATATGATATAGATATGAGTATGAATACGAACATGATACGAATATGAATACGAATAAGACTGTGTATATGAATACGATTATGGACGCAATGTAAATGATTACGGATACGGATATGGATGTATGTACACGAATACGAGCTAGAAATGGAAAGTCCCTATGACAAGCAAGTAAGTGCTTATGGCGTTGATACTACTATCTCCCCTCCTATGCTATTTCTCATATTGCTTATTCTGCTTCTATATTGATGTGCATCATGCTTTACATACTCAGTACATTCTTCGTACTGACGCCATTTTGTTTGTGAACGCTGCGTCATGCCCGCAGGTGCCCAGGGAGACAGACTTGATCCATAGCTACATTCTCAGAGACTACATAGCAGAGCTCCACTTCATTCGGAGCTATAGCTTTTGGGTACTTGTTCTTTTGTGTACATAATTATGGGCATAGTGGGGTCCTGTCCCGCCTATATGTTATGACATACTCTCCTTAGAGGCTCGTAGACATGTGTATGTGGTTAGATGTGTTTGGCCTTGTCGGCCTATATTTTGGATTTCATTTTGTTAGCCTCGTCGGCTTATGTACATTGATATGGGCATAGATGTCAATGATGATATAAAGGTATTGTTGTCCAATGGGACTAGTGTGATTGGCGAATAGAAATATATGTTTTATTATGTGGCTCACCTAGATGTAAGAGTAAAGGTACGCTAAGGAGATGCCCGGGTGGGCTAGCACCGGGTGCCCGTCGCGGCCCCTAGTCGGGTCGTGACTCTCAGTGTCCCCCCTCCTGCTTATGCATTTACATATTGCTGGTTACTTCAGGTTGATGAATGAATCTTTTTTTCCCCTTGTCAATATTCAGTGGCCTAATTCATTGTCTTGTTTGTATAAAAATAATTACAAGTGAAGCAAGTCACTTCTAGAGCTCACTTTTGGCTTCTTCTTTTTTTCGGCTTGTATAAACATTTTTTGGTGATCGTTGTGCTCATGGGACAAAGGTAATTATATTAAATGTCATCTATATTCTACGTGAAGATAAGTGGCTGTCAAGGCATGCATTCTCAGAATAAATTACGTGAAAATTTGAGTCATCCTATGATCCTGTACTTATAAATACTGATCACTTTTCCACCCGACAAGCAAGACTATGCAAAAGTTATTCGGAGTGTGTATAAACTACATTTCTTATTAGATTTATGAAGGCAACATTCTTGATCATTCTTCACCAAATTTTTAGGAAGTCAGTACGGAGCAAAAGAGAGCTATTGCGTGGTTGATTATCAAAAATTGATATTGACAGCTACGGTGACTTTAATTATTGAAAATGTTGAACTAATTGCAAGTCTTAGTTTACTTGTTCTGTAATGAATATCTTCTTGGTTTAAACTTTTTCTTGGTAATTATGTAGCTGCGCTTTTTGGAATATGAAGCCAACATGACGGGTAACAAAGGTAAAAAGATGGACAATAAATGTATTGTTGTATCATATGAGACGATACCTCCAGCTAAAGCATATAGTGAATTTTTGGCTTTCCTTATGAAGAGTATGCCTTTGTTCAAGAATTTGAGATGTCTCTAAGAATCCTAGAGTCTTTGCCTTCACTAAGGAGATACAAGATTCTTATTGAGTCACCATTAACAGTTTCTTTATCATTTATGGAAAACTACAATCAATCTCACATATTATGTTGAAGAACCTTTTCGAAGGTCTGATTAACAAAAACAAGTCGGACGTATGCCCTTGCACAGGCACGGGCTATCTAGTAACTATATATAAGGGAACATCACTAAATTTTGTCATCCTCACATTGAAATACGTGATTTTTGATTGGTTGAGGATATACACGTAGCTGCTAGCCTGCCACTGCCATTTCTTTGTCTGACTATCCACTTTATGTTATGACCCGTGTTTTCACACGTTTGGAAAAGACTTGAATTACATTGGATTCTTGAGATATAAGATCAATTTGATATTTTGTTGAACATAGGAGTTATGCATGAAAGAATAGAGTCATGAAAGTGTGGGACAAGGTTAAGGGTAATTTTGGAATTTTGGAAATTAGTTTCGGGAATTACAAAATGTGAATTATAAGTTATTGGGCTCAAAAATTTAATTGGAGTTGAGGCCCAAAATAGGGGTCATGGCCGGCCATACAAGGCCTTGACCCAAGCCCAATTTTAGTTGGTCATGTGCTTGGTCATGTGACCAAGCACTTCAATTACATATATCATAGAAGACTTAAGGAATTAGAAGATAAGAACAACAAAGAAAAAAAAAGAAGAGAGAGCAAGAGGTTTCGGGTTTGCCTTGGAAATTTAGGTACCAAAAATATTGCTTCAAAAATTCTTTTCTTGTTGATTTCCTACTAAGTCAAGGTTCCTTTGTAACTTGGTATAGTTGGATTGGAGTGGGGAGCATTAGAATCACCAAAGTGATCATATTTCCAAGTGAAGAAGACTTGAAGAAAAGGTAAGAATTTCTACCTTTTTATTGTGTTATGAAGTTTTGATTGTGTTGTAGTATGTAGAAATGTGTTGATTGTACGGAAAAGTGGAAGTTTGCAATGTGGGTTTGGTATATGGCTTGTAGCCGTGTGTATATGTATGTTTTATAGCCAAGTTGTGTTGAATTTATGTTATATTCTAGTTGTATTTGTGATGAAATGCATATGGGAATTGAAAGTTGGATGAATTTAGTTGATATGGAAATATAGCATATGGCCGTGTGGTATGTTGGCTATGGAATGGAATTGACTAAGTTTGTTTAGTGTATTGGAGTGTTGTTGTAATGCTTGGCATGGAAATGAAGTTAGAATGATATAAGTTTGTATTGAATTGGAATGTAGAAACTTATGTCGTTTTAGTATGATTTTCCGACATTAAGGAAATGAAGTTGTTTGGTTGTTAGTTGTGATGATCATTGATGAATTTGGAAGTTGGAAACATGTTATGAAATTGTATGCCAAAGATTTGATGTTTTGCATAAGTTAAGACTTTGGCGGAAAGTTGTATATTATGGATATCGAGTGTATATCTTAAGGAAAATGAAATGAAATGTCTCTAAATCTATATTGTGATGATCTTGAGTGATAATGGATGTGAAATCATGATGTTAGTTCGAAAGTTTGGGTTGAATTGAAGATTATGTCAACTTGAGAGAAAAATGACTAGTTGAAGGATATTTGTGTTTTTAATGTTTATTGTTGATATTGATGTTGTCGTTTGGGTTGTTGTTGATGAATTATAGCCGAGTTGAATTCTCGGGGTGCTATATGTATAGGGGAAGTGCTGCCGAAATTTCGGTAGCCAAATATGCATTAAGTTGGAACTTTGGTATTCATAACTCACAATTGGTAAACTTGACCAATTGCAGTTTTTCGACGAAACGGGAAGTGAGTTTGGAAAGGCTTAAGGAGCGTGAAAGGTATGTAAAGCAAACCCAATTCTTCCCTTGGCATGCCCTTAGTGTATTAGGGTCGGATCCGGGCCTCGAAGGACCTCTTGGCCCTCGGAATCCGCAAGACAAAATTTCAGTTTTTCCTTCAGTAGAATTGAACCATTTTGATACGCTTTTTCTGAAATTATGCAATTGTGCTCTAAATTACTCAGAAAGTCATAGGATGTCTGTATAACCTTCGTAGATGATATTATATGTTTAGAGGGCACAATTTGAGCCCGCCGCCTTATTTGTTCTGAGGCGGGCCCACTATTTACGGTTTTGCCCCTAATATGCTAAAGCTTCCTTTTTAAGCGATTTTTGAAAGAAATGTTTTAATTACCCTATTAATCGCTTAACGAATATTATATTAGATATTCTATTAAATCTTATAAATTATTTTGACACTCGGAATGACTTCAGTAAAGTTATATTTCTGTAAATTATTATGATATCCGAATTGTGATAATTCTGATTCCGTCCGACTCCATTTGATTTGTTTGTCTTTGCTACGCCTCATCGAGTCTTTGAAAATACTTATGATATTTTTAAATTGCATTAGTCTCTCACTACTCCATTCGTGGATGTCCCAATGTTTCCCACACTGAGCCCGGGCCAGGATATGTTGTCAAGCGTAATTCTCTACATTGTTCGCCGCGTCCCGATGTGAGGGGGCAGGTATACGCGTACATGGGTCTGTGGAGTATGATGTGCCATGTCCGCCTATTCTGATCTGATCTGTTATGGCCATTTTGATATGATATTATATGATACGGGGCCACGCCCCTTTTCTGATTCCTCTGTATTGTGGCACCAGTGTCGGGAGGGTGACCACGTTCTGTCTGCCGAGCCCCGTGGCAGGGATCGGATATGATATGACATATGTTTCTGTACACATTCTGTCTGATTTGGAAATATGCATTTGACACTCTGGATTTTGTACCCATTTTCTGTAATCATTATGATTTGACTTCTGTGATTCCGCTTTACATATTCAGTACATATTTCGTACTGACCCCCTTTCTTCGGGGGCTGCGTTTTCATGCCGCGCAGGTACAGACGACAGGTTTGCTGATCCGCACGTTTAGGATCCCATTTCTGCTATTTTGGGGCGCTCTCTTCTACAGAGCCCATCTTTTGGTACAGTCTGTCACTGCTATCTGGATATGTACTTTGTTCAGGGTATGACGGGGCCCTGTCCCGTCTTCTGATTATGATATGTTCTGTAGAGGTCTGTGGATACATCTGTGTGGGTTCTGTACATATGTTTGGGATACTTTGTTCTATGATGGCCTTATCGGCCTATGTGTGCCAAGTCTGTTTTTTCTGATAAATTTTGTAGCATCCACTAGTATTATTATATTATTATTCTGATAATATGCTAATTTGGGTATCGGGTACGTATAGGTGCCCAGCTAGGGCACTGGTCGTGGCCCACGGGGTTGGGTCGTGACAAAAGTGGTATCAGAGCAGTTCGTCCTCGGAATGTCCACAGACCGTGTCTAGTAGAGTCTTGTTTATCGGTGTGTTGTGCACCACGCCTATAAACAGGAAGCTACAGGGCATTTAGGATACTACCCTTCTTTCTGTCTTAGATCGTGCGATAGAGCTGTGTTATCAGGATGACCCCTCCCTAACGAGTGGCTATGTTTGCAGATATGCCTCCAAAAAAGGCAACAACGGCCCAAAAGGCCAAGTCAGCAGCCTTGGGAGAGACTAGCCGGGTCCAGAGGATTACCAGGGCCCAGGCACATATTGCTCCGGGGGCTTTGCCCCAGACAGAGGGTTCGTCTACACCGCCACTCGTGAAGGAGATTGGGGCGGCCGCAGCCGCAGATCGGGGGGCGGCTCCACCGCCAGCTCCCGCAGTTCCAGTACCTGAGCCTCCAGCTCCACGGCCAGGCACTGAGGATCAATCTATGAGGGAGGCAGTCCAGTTGCTGACGAGACTTGTGGCAGGGCAGGTTCAGGGGCATGGACTGGGAGGTGACCGGGCAGTCAGGCGTGATAGTTCGAGAGCCCGTGAGTTTTTGACTTGTAACCCTCCAGAGTTCTTCGGGACAAAGCCCGAGGAGGATCCTGAGGAGTTTATCTGGAAGATGCGACGCACTCTAGATTTGATTAATGCTTCCGAGACAGAGTCAGTCGCGTTAGCTTCGTACCGGTTATATGATGTGGCGGCAAACTGGTACGAGTCATGGGGGCTATCCAGGGGGGACGGCGCTCCTCCAGCAGTTTGGGGCGATTTTTCTCAGGCATTTCTTGGACATTTTCTGCCCCCAGAGTTGCGACGAGCCAGATCTGATAGATTCTTATTATTGAGGCAGAAGGGCCGCAGTATCCGGGACTACAGTTTGGAGTTTGATTCCTTGGCCCGATATGCACCTACTGTGGTGGCTACTATGGCGGACCGGATGCACAGATATATTATGGGGCTGGATCGGTATTTTGTTGATAGCTGCTTAGTATTGGCTGCTTAGCCCGGTATGGACATTGCCCGTATCCAGGCCCATGCCCAGGGTATGGAGGATCGGGGCAGAGGAGGACACCAGCCTGACAGGGGCCAGGATCGGAGACAGCCCAAGAGGGCCAGGTCATCTGGAGATTTTCGGGGCAGACAGCCGCAACAGCCTAGCAGATTTTCATCTCAGCCAGCGCAGAGCGCGCCTCCCCAGCCTACAGGTCGCAGGTTCGATAGCCCAGGGTATTCAGGAGCAGGCCAGAGCTCCAGGGCTTCAGGTTCGCGGACAGATAGGGGTTCTGGTCAGATGAGGCCACCCAGGGTTCAGTGTTCTTTTTGCGGCAGATACCATACGGGAGAGTGCTACAGAGCCACCGGTGCATGCTTTTCTTGTGGCCGTCAGGGCCATTCTGTGAGAGATTACCCGTATAAGGGTAGTTCGGGTGGGGCAGCGCAGCCTACCGGATCGGCCGCTGGGTCTTCATCTTCGTCAGTGGCTATGCACCCTACGGGGCAGGGTATTTCGGCACCAGCGGGTCGCGGCAGAGGCCGTGGTGGAGCTTCTGGTATTAGCGGTCCTTCGAACCGCATTTATGCTTTGGCCAGCCGCCAGGATCAGGAGGCATCTCCTAATGTCGTTACAGGTACTTTATTGGTCTTCTCTCGGTCTGTGTATGCATTAATTGATCCAGGTTCGACTTTATCATATATTTCACCTCTTGTTGCCGGTAAAATTGGTATTATATCTGAACTTATAGAGCCATTTGAGGTAGCCACACCGATAGGGGACTTTATTGTAGCGAAACAGGTTTATAAAGACTGTTCTGTGATTGTATGTGGCCGTGATACTAAGGCAGATCTGGTAGAGTTAGATATGACTGAATTTGATGTTATCATGGGTATAGACTGGCTAGCTTCCTGTTATGCTAATGTTGACTGCCAGAATAAGGTGGTTCGCTTCCAGTTTCCCGGGGAGCCAGTTTTAGATTGGGCTGGAAATACAGCATCGCCGAAAGGTAAGTTTATTTCATACCTTAAGGCAAAGAAAATGATTAGAAAGGGTTATATCTATCATCTGGTACGGGTGCAAGACTTAGACGCAGAGACGCCGACACTTCAATCAGTCCCCGTGATTAACGAGTTTCCAGATGTTTTCCCCGACGAGCTTCCAGGTCTTCCTCCAGAGCGGGAAATAGATTTCTCTATTGACTTACTCCCAGACACTCAGCCTATCTCTATTCCTCCGTATAGAATGGCGCCTGCAGAATTAAAGGAGTTGAAGGAGCAGCTGAAAGATTTGTTGGATAAGGGCTTCATCAGACCCAGTACTTCGCCTTGGGGAGCCCCGGTATTATTTGTGCGTAAGAAGGACGGGTCGCTGCGTATGTGTATTGATTATCGGCAGCTGAATAAGGTAACTATAAAGAATAAATACCCCCTCCCCAGGATTGATGATTTGTTTGATCAGCTGCAGGGCGCTAAGTGTTTTTCGAAGATAGATCTTCGATCCGGTTACCACCAGGTGCGAGTACGAGAGGCCGATATCCCTAAGACAGCTTTCCGGACCCGATATGGGCATTACGAGTTCAGGGTTATGTCTTTTGGGCTTACTAATGCTCCCGCAGTATTCATGGATTTGATGAACCAGGTATTCAGGCCATTCTTGGATATGTTTGTAATTGTATTCGTTGATGATATCCTGGTTTATTCTCGGTCTGAGGCGGAGCACGCAGATCATCTGAGATCGGTATTAGGGGTACTCCGGCATCAGAAATTATATGCGAAATTTTCTAAGTGTGAATTTTGGCTGTCTTCAGTGGCTTTCTTGGGGCATATTATTGCAGCTGATGGTGTCCGGGTGGACACACAGAAGATTGAGGCCGTGAAGAATTGGCCCAGACCTACGACGCCCACAGAGGTACGCAGTTTCCTGGGATTAGCAGGTTATTACAGGAGATTTATGGAGAAGTTTGCTTCGATTTCAGCGCCTTTGACAAGGCTGACTCAGAAGGGAGCTAAGTTCCAGTGGTCTGACGCTTGTGAACGGAGCTTCCAGTTACTGAAGGAGAAGCTGACTACAGCCCCAGTTCTGACTCTTCCAGAGGGACCGGACGGGTATGTTATTTATTGTGACGCTTCTGGCATGGGGTTAGGCTGTGTATTGATGCAGCACGGCAGAGTTATAGCGTATGCTTCCCGGCAGCTCAAAAAGCATGAGAAGAATTATCCTACCCACGATCTGGAGCTCGCGGCGGTGATTCATGCTCTGAAGATATGGAGACACTATTTATATGGCGTTCATGTGGATATCTATACTGACCATAAGAGTCTCCAGTATATTTTCAGACAGAGAGAGCTTAATTTGCGGCAGCGGAGGTGGCTGGAGCTTCTGAAAGATTATGATGTAGATATTCTGTATCATCCGGGTAAGGCTAATGTTGTTGCGGATGCACTCAGTCGGAAGTCTATGGGCAGTTTGGCCGATTTACAGCCAGACAGGAGAGAGATAGCCCGTGATATTCAGCAGTTGGCTAGTCTCGGGGTTCGTCTGGCCGATTCTGGAGATACACGGATTTCTGTTCGAGGGGTTTCTGAGTCATCCCTCAGGGACGATATTAAGCGGCATCAGTTCGAGGATCCTGTCTTAGCTCAGTACAGGGACACAGCCTATGATAAGGAGAAGACTCCGTTCGAGTTTCCACCGGACGACACTTTGTTATACAGAGGCAGGTTGTGTGTACCTGATATTGCAGGCCTTCGGCAGCAGGTTATGAGCGAGGCACATTATGCTCGCTATTCGGTCCATCCTGGGTCTACGAAGATGTACCATGATCTCCGATGCTTATACTGGTGGGACGGTATGAAGCGGGATATTGCAGAATTCGTCGCCCAGTGTCCTAATTGTCAGCAGGTCAAGGTTGAGCATCAGAAGCCGGGTGGACTGTTGCAGGAGATGGAAATCCCGACTTGGAAGTGGGAGGTTATTAATATGGACTTCATTACAGGTTTGCCTCGCACTCCACGGAAGTATGATTCCATCTGGGTCGTCGTTGATAGGCTGACGAAATCAGCCCATTTTCTTCCCGTCAGGACTACCTATTCCGCCGAGGATTATGCCAGGCTCTATATTAAGGAGATTGTGAAGCTTCACGGGGTTCCTATATCTATTATTTCTGACAGAGGCGCCCAGTTTACGGCGCATTTCTGGAGATCTTTTCAGGAGGGACTAGGGACTCAGGTGAGTCTGAGCACCGCATTTCATCCTCAGAGCGACGGGCAGGCCGAGCGCACTATACAGACGCTGGGGGATATGTTGCGGGCCTGCGTTATTGATTTCAGAGGCAGCTGGGATGATCACTTGCCGTTGATTGAGTTCGCATATAATAACAGTTACCATTCCAGCATCCAGATGGCTCCGTACGAGGCTCTATATGGCAGGAAATGCAGATCGCCGATTGGCTGGTTTGATATTGGCGAGTCAGAGTTGATTGGCCCAGATATGGTCCAGCAGGCCGTGGACAAGGTAAAACTTATTCGAGAGCGACTGTTGGCAGCCCAGAGTCGACAGAAGTCATACGCGGATAAACGGCGTCGACCATTGGAGTTTCAGGTAGGCGACTGGGTATTCCTGAAGGTATCGCCTATGAAAGGCGTGATGCGGTTCGGCAGAAAGGGTAAGCTCAGTCCGCGTTATATTGGGCCTTATCAGATTGTTCGGAAGGTTGGAAATGTCGCCTATGAGTTAGATTTGCCATCTGATTTGGAAGCGGTACATCCGGTATTCCATGTGTCTATGCTCCGCAAATGCATTGGTGACCCTTCCAGAGTATTCCCCGCTGATGATATTCAGGTGACGGAGCAGTTATCGTACGAGGAGCAGCCCGTATCTATCTTGGATCGTCAGGTAAGAAGGCTCCGGAATAAAGATGTGGCCTCCGTTAAGGTACTGTGGCGGAATAATAACCGGGAGGAAATGACCTGGGAGTCTGAGGAAGAAATGAAGAAGAAATATCCTCAATTGTTCCCTATGCCCACAGGTAACCTTAAATCCTGCTTAATTTCATTTCAATGTCAATCGTATGTCTTATATGTTGTTTGTAAGCATGAACTCCCCCAAAGTATTTTCCAACCCTATAAGATTAATTTTACATTCGAGGACGAATGTTCTAAAGGGGGAGGATGTTATGACCCGTGTTTTCACACGTTTGGAAAAGACTTGAATTACATTGGATTCTTGAGATATAAGATCAATTTGATATTTTGTTGAACATAGGAGTTATGCATGAAAGAATAGAGTCATGAAAGTGTGGGACAAGGTTAAGGGTAATTTTGGAATTTTGGAAATTAGTTTCGGGAATTACAAAATGTGAATTATAAGTTATTGGGCTCAAAAATTTAATTGGAGTTGAGGCCCAAAATAGGGGTCATGGCCGGCCATACAAGGCCTTGACCCAAGCCCAATTTTAGTTGGTCATGTGCTTGGTCATGTGACCAAGCACTTCAATTACATATATCATAGAAGACTTAAGGAATTAGAAGATAAGAACAACAAAGAAAAAAAAAAAAAAAGAGCAAGAGGTTTCGGGTTTGCCTTGGAAATTTAGGTACCAAAAATATTGCTTCAAAAATTCTTTTCTTGTTGATTTCCTACTAAGTCAAGGTTCCTTTGTAACTTGGTATAGTTGGATTGGAGTGGGGAGCATTAGAATCACCAAAGTGATCATATTTCCAAGTGAAGAAGACTTGAAGAAAAGGTAAGAATTTCTACCTTTTTATTGTGTTATGAAGTTTTGATTGTGTTGTAGTATGTAGAAATGTGTTGATTGTATGGAAAAGTGGAAGTTTGCAATGTGGGTTTGGTATATGGCTTGTAGCCGTGTGTATATGTATGTTGTATAGCCAAGTTGTGTTGAATTTATGTTATATTCTAGTTGTATTTGTGATGAAATGCATATGGGAATTGAAAGTTGGATGAATTTAGTTGATATGGAAATATAGCATATGGCCGTGTGGTATGTTGGCTATGGAATGGAATTGACTAAGTTTGTTTAGTGTATTGGAGTGTTGTTGTAATGCTTGGCATGGAAATGAAGTTAGAATGATATAAGTTTGTATTGAATTGGAATGTAGAAACTTATGTCGTTTTAGTATGATTTTCCGACATTAAGGAAATGAAGTTGTTTGGTTGTTAGTTGTGATGATCATTGATGAATTTGGAAGTTGGAAACATGTTATGAAATTGTATGCCAAAGATTTGATGTTTTGCATAAGTTAAGACTTTGGCGGAAAGTTGTATATTATGGATATCGAGTGTATATCTTAAGGAAAATGAAATGAAATGTCTCTAAATCTATATTGTGATGATCTTGAGTGATAATGGATGTGAAATCATGATGTTAGTTCGAAAGTTTGGGTTGAATTGAAGATTATGTCAACTTGAGAGAAAAATGACTAGTTGAAGGATATTTGTGTTTTTAATGTTTATTGTTGATATTGATGTTGTCGTTTGGGTTGTTGTTGATGAATTATAGCCGAGTTGAATTCTCGGGGTGCTATATGTATAGGGGAAGTGCTGCCGAAATTTCGGTAGCCAAATATGCATTAAGTTGGAACTTTGGTATTCATAACTCACAATTGGTAAACTTGACCAATTGCAGTTTTTCGACGAAACGGGAAGTGAGTTTGGAAAGGCTTAAGGAGCGTGAAAGGTATGTAAAGCAAACCCAATTCTTCCCTTGGCATGCCCTTAGTGTATTAGGGTCGGATCCGGGCCTCGAAGGACCTCTTGGCCCTCGGAATCCGCAAGACAAAATTTCAGTTTTTCCTTCAGTAGAATTGAACCATTTTGATACGCTTTTTCTGAAATTATGCAATTGTGCTCTAAATTACTCAGAAAGTCATAGGATGTCTGTATAACCTTCGTAGATGATATTATATGTTTAGAGGGCACAATTTGAGCCCGCCGCCTTATTTGTTCTGAGGCGGGCCCACTATTTACGGTTTTTCCCCTAATATGCTAAAGCTTCCTTTTTAAGCGATTTTTGAAAGAAATGTTTTAATTACCCTATTAATCGCTTAACGAATATTATATTAGATATTCTATTAAATCTTATAAATTATTTTGACACTCGGAATGACTTCAGTAAAGTTATATTTCTGTAAATTATTATGATATCCGAATTGTGATAATTCTGATTCCGTCCGACTCCATTTGATTTGTTTGTCTTTGCTACGCCTCATCGAGTCTTTGAAAATACTTATGATATTTTTAAATTGCATTAGTCTCTCACTACTCCATTCGTGGATGTCCCAATGTTTCCCACACTGAGCCCGGGCCAGGATATGTTGTCAAGCGTAATTCTCTACATTGTTCGCCGCGTCCCGATGTGAGGGGGCAGGTATACGCGTACATGGGTCTGTGGAGTATGATGTGCCATGTCCGCCTATTCTGATCTGATCTGTTATGGCCATTTTGATATGATATTATATGATACGGGGCCACGCCCCTTTTCTGATTCCTCTGTATTGTGGCACCAGTGTCGGGAGGGTGACCACGTTCTGTCTGCCGAGCCCCGTGGTAGGGATCGGATATGATATGACATATGTTTCTGTACACATTCTGTCTGATTTGGAAATATGCATTTGACACTCTGGATTTTGTACCCATTTTCTGTAATCATTATGATTTGACTTCTGTGATTCCGCTTTACATATTCAGTACATATTTCGTACTGACCCCCTTTCTTCGGGGGCTGCGTTTTCATGCCGCGCAGGTACAGACGACAGGTTTGCTGATCCGCACGTTTAGGATCCCATTTCTGCTATTTTGGGGCGCTCTCTTCTACAGAGCCCATCTTTTGGTACAGTCTGTCACTGCTATCTGGATATGTACTTTGTTCAGGGTATGACGGGGCCCTGTCCCGTCTTCTGATTATGATATGTTCTGTAGAGGTCTGTGGATACATCTGTGTGGGTTCTGTACATATGTTTGGGATACTTTGTTCTATGATGGCCTTATCGGCCTATGTGTGCCAAGTCTGCTTTTTCTGATAAATTCTATAGCATCCACTAGTATTATTATATTATTATTCTGATAATATGCTAATTTGGGTATCGGGTACGTATAGGTGCCCAGCTAGGGCACTGGTCGCGGCCCACGGGGTTGGGTCGTGACACTTTAACACTCAATTCCTTTTCTTCATTCCATTAGACGTGGGCCCCTGCATTTTTTTGTTAATCTTTTTTTTGCCCCTTACTCCCTCCCATTTATTGTACTCTTATTTAGGATCTTAAGTACTAATTACCCTCTTGTCATTGCAATTTAGTTTAGAGTAAATAGATTTTACATAATGAAGAAGATATTAGCTTTTTTTTATCTTCTTAAATTTTTTTATCCTTATATAGATAAATAAGTTTATATATAGTCAATTTTTTTTATTAAATCGGTACTATTTAATTAAGGGTTATTTAGTGAAAATATTTCTTACTCTTTAGGGGTAAGTAGTTTTTTAAGGAGTGTGTCCGAGCTAAAAACACTATATAATATAAATCGGAGGGAGTATTAGATTACCCTTCAGATTATTTGTCATTATACATTTTGGTAAAATTTAGGCAATTGTGGAGCCACATTTTCATTTCTAACTGGGGCATTTATTAGATCTTAATAATTATTCTCTCTTCATTCCAAAATATGTCGCGCTTTTAATTTTTTTTAGAGTTAATTTGACTAAACTTTGAAGTTAAATTAAGTTATATCAACTTAATAATTTAGATTAAAATTTAGATATTTAAGAAATACAAAAACTACTATAAATTATAATTTTAGCCGGGGATTAATATTTTTAAACATAGACTATATATGAAGAACTAAATTCATTCTTGAGATTTATTTAATGAATTTAAGTTTTTCCTTAATTTCGTCTAAAACTAAACTTAAATCACAAATTTTAACTTACATAAACTCTTTGCAGCATATTACTACTATATATAAGAGAAGATTCCAAATTTTTGTAGTCCTCACAAGAATTTTAATCCTATGGTGTTGCTACACATGACTTTGTTTTGTCTTTTCCTTGCCGATTATCATTTTTTGAACTCATTCTTTATCTTAAGTCAATTTTTATGTGAGCATATGTAATTGGTGTATATTTTACTACTATATATGAGGGAGGATCCCAAATTTTTATAGTCCTCAAGGATTTTAATCCAATGGTGTTGCTACACATGACTTTGTTTTGTCTTTTCCTTGCCTATTATCAATTTTTTGGACTCATTCTTTATCTTAAGTAAATTTTTATGTGGTCATATGTAATTGGAGTATATTAAATTGTAATAACTTTTTGTGAATCTTTTCTTGCTCTTACTTCCTTCGGTTCATATTATATGGTATTCTTAGCTTTATATTTAATTCGAATAATTTATGTTATATAATTGAGAAGGTATTAATAGTTTTTTATACAGAAATTTTCATTGTTTAGATAAGTGAATTTTTACATAACCAAAAAATTGTAACTATATATAAGGGAGGATGCAATCTGTAGTTCTCACAAGAACTTTAACCCTATAGTGTTGCTAGACGCGGCTTTGTTTATTCTTTTCCTAGCTTATCCTCATTTTATTTTCACTCATTCTTTATCTTAAATCAATTTTTATGTGGGCCTATTTAATTGATGTATATTGAATTTTAGTGCAGTAACTTTTGTGAATCTTTTATTTTTCTTTATTAATACTTTTTCTTTATGCCAAATTTTTCGTTATTTAGATAAGTGAATTTTTATATAACCAAAAGATCATATTAAGTAGGTACTATTTAATTAAGGTATATTAGTTAAATGCTTCTTACTTTCTAGCCCAATACCATATAATATGAACTGAAAGGATTATTAAATTACCTTTAACATTGTTTGTTATTATACATATTTGCAAAATATTGGCAATTATGGAGCCGCATTATCGTTTTGAACTGGAGATTTACTAGATCTTACTAATTACTCTTGCCCCCGTATTAATTTATGTGACACTTTTCATCTTCCCGGAATTAATTTGACTAAATTGTAAAGCTAAATTGAATTAGATCAACTTAATATTTTAAAATTAAAATTATAGAACCGCATTATCGTTTTGAACTAGAGATTAACTAGATATTACTAATTACTCTTGCCCCCGTATTAATCTATGCGAAATGTTTCATCTTCCCGGAATTAATTTGACTAAATTAGAAAGCTAAATTGAATTAGATCAACTTAATATTTTAAAATTAAAATTTAGATATTAAAATTACAAAAAGTACTATAAATTGCAATTTTAACTTAGAATTAATATTTTTAAGCATAAACTATATATGAAGAACTAAATTGATTCTTGGCGTTCATTTAATGAAACTAATTCTTTTTTTCCACAACATTTAGCTAGCACAAACTATTGTTACATGAAATATTATGAGTAAAATTAAAAATTATAAATACCAAAAAAAATCTACTTCTATCTATAATTACAAAATTATATGCTAATGGATTCATAAAAATGTCAATATTTTTCAATTTATGATTTTCACCGAGTTGTAATTATTTTACATAATTAAAATATGTTACTTTACAGAATATCGAGTCGCTTGTGTCCTTTTTATATTTGATAGTTTTTCTGCCAACCTTCCTTTCTCATAAATAATTTTTGTTTTAAAATGATTTAATAAGTTGACTAAAGAGCATTAATAACAATGAAGACTTATCAACAATACATATTTAACGTGCCGCTGAATTGTTAATTATGCGGTAAGAAAATAGGTAATAGATTATGCTTTTTAAAATAAAATATTACTACATTTATATCTTGAGTTTGGGTCCAGGCTTAGCACGGGCCTTACGTAACTAGTACTACAATAAAGGGATTAAAACCTTCTTTAGGAAAAACTACTTAGCGAACAGAATCACTTAGGCGCAAATATTTAAGGATGTATATTATTTTGTTTGTTACATTATTAACTTGTTTGATAAAGATGATCTTTCAAGAGTAACAATAATGCAAATGTCTTCGCGTTTTGATGATATTAAAATTAACGTTCATAATTTTAAGATCCTTAAATTAAGAACCACGTATTTTTATAACTTAATCTTGAAAAATGAATATACCGTATTAGCTGTAAACGTACTTTCATCATCGTTTAATTAGCATGAGTATGTAAAATTTCATTAATGTGAAATTCGAATTTATAAATAAACTAAAACCTAACTATACACCAAATGAACTAAGGCCCCGTTTGGATATAATATGAAATCAGTGATTTGAAATCAGATTAATTTGAAGTTGAAGTATTGTTTAGACATGTAATTTGGATTTCTTAAGTTGTATTTTTTCTCATAGACCTGAAAACCACAAGTTGTGAAAACTATCAAAACTTTCCAACTCTTACAATCTTTACCAAATGAGCAGATCATAGTTCATAACAAAGTTACGCTACCAAAAGGGCTTTCTAAAAAATAGAACATCTATTGATCGAACTTTAGTTTAATAAAAAGGAAAATTGAACCTGATTTGTAGTGTAACTACTCTTTAATATAGTCTTCTCACATGGTACAAACAATCTTTTCACGTCGAGCATGCACTTCTGATCAGATGACCGAGAAGACAAACCAACATTGTTACTTTGAGTCAAATTTTACATTTAAAAAAAATTTAAAATCATTATTTGAAATCCCAAATCATGCCTTTTTTGGAGAATTTGGGGTTTGAAATCATGATATGATGTTGAACTTGAAATTTTGTACAAATTGCATAAACAAACGCTGATTTGAAATTAAAATATAATCTTCTATCCCCACTGGCCGCTAATAATATTTGATATAGATATGTGGTGTATAATGTTTTCTACTGGCTAGCTTTCTACAGCTAATTAAAACCTATACAAAGACTACAAGTTCTGAACATTTTCTCCCTACTTTATTTTAACGACTTATTGCTATACCAAAAAGAAATATGGGTTTGAAGGGAAAGTTGATTGCTTCAATGGAGGTGAAGTGTGGAGGACACTCGGTTCATGATATTTATCACACAAATACTCATCATATACGCAACATAAGCCCATCATTAGTCAATCATTTTAAGATTCATGAAGGTGAATAAATAAAGATTGGTTCGGTTGTTAGCTGGAAATATATTGAAGGTAATATATGTTCATTTCTCCTCTCTCTATATATATTTTGCTTGGATCAATTTTCTATATTAGGTGTATTTCGTATTATGAATGTCATTTTTTAAGAAAATTATTTCTGTGAAAAAGTTATTTGGTGTTGTTTGGTTACTATAAATATATTCCAAGTAAAACATTTTGCATTAAAAAAGGAAAATAACTTCTTTCAATTTTGGGCGGAAGTCATTTCCTTAATTAAAACTACCTTAACTTTTGACTTTATTTCACTCGCCTCAACTATAACTTAGATATTATTAATCTTTAATACTCAAAAGTTTCATCAAATTAAAATGCTCTATAATTTATAATATTATTAGTCTTTAATATATGATTTCCGTAATATATCTTTCACTCACCAACATATCAACAAATATTTTTCAAACATTTTGCAGAAAAACTTTTTTCATGAAAAATTACTTCAAGTTTACCAAACACAATATATTCAAATCCCCATATTCTCCACTATGTGTTTTTTTTTTTTTTTTTGGATATTTTTAAATATAATTTCATTCAAGATTAAAAGTAGCTCAGTCCAATCTTCATTAGCATCAGATTAATTTTATGTAAATGAAAATAAAAAATGATAAAAAAATAAAATAAATAAGTTGAAGATATTATTTTGTGAATATTTAGATTTTTTCAAGGAATTGAATATTTGAATTAAGAGTAACCTCTCTTGTGCTTTTTTGATTTTAATGATTATAGATGGGAAAGAAAAAATTCTTAAGGAAGTGATTGAAGCCATCGATCTTCGGAAGAAGTCAATTACTTGGAAAGTAATTGAAGGAGATGTATTAGAGTTGTATAATTCTTTCACTATTATTACATCCAGTGAACATCAATGGACTACATCAACACTTGTGTACGAGAAGAAATATGAAGATACCCCAGAGCCCCTCGCTCTCTTGGGTATTTTCCTTGATTTGACCAAAGATATGGAGGGTCACCTTCTCAAAAAATAAAAAATCTATGATGTTCAATGACTCTGTGTGTGTATTTGTGTTCTTGTGTCAGTTGTGTGATGAATATTTGGCAATATTGGCTAGTTCTAGCTAGCATGTGAAATAAATAATGTTATGTTTGAAGAATATATATTATGTATGTCAGCCTCCTTTTATGAATGTATTTACAGCAACTACAATAAATATTCATATGCTATGCTCATTATCTTCCCCCTCCCACACACAGTCACACACGCCCTTTTTTCTTTTTTATTTCCCTAGAAGGTAATATGGGACTAACATCTACGGAGGTTCCATATGAAGTATTGATTTAGGGTGTGTCAAGTTTGGAAGAAAATATTGAAAGTATTTTATATTTTTTTGTCATATATGGTTAACCAAAATATTTTTAAAAATATTATTTTAAGGATAATTTTTATTACATAAGGAATAGGGAAAAGGGAAACAGAGGATGGGATTATAAGGTGGGGAATCGAACCCTCACCAAGTAATGATCCGTTTGACCGTTACCGACTTTCCTCAATTCGTGTCCTAATCACCCTTGGTCAGTTGTGCCCTGTAGTTGTACGCGAGGGATATTCAGTTATAATTGACTTTCAGTCGAGTTAGAAAGAAATTAAAGATCGAGTTAGGGCCACCCGAGCTTAGTGCATCACCCCAGTGAGGGGTGGACTGTTATATCCCGCATTTTTGCATGTTCGGAAAATTTGAAATAATTTTGACTTGTAAGAAATAAGGCCATAATTTGATCTTTATTTAAAATATGGGTGTTGTTCATGAAATGTTGATGGGGAAGCATGGAGGAAGGTCAAGGGCGAAATGGGAAATTTTAGAAATTAGTTTCGGGAATTACAAAATAGGACCCATAACTAAATGGGCTCAAAATTAAATGAAAAAAAAAAAAAAGAGGCCCAAATTTTGTGGAGTGGCCGGCCAAGAGAAAAAAATATAGGCCCAAGCCCATGACCAAAATAAGACAAATAAATAGAAGGGGCCTTTGTTTAGTCACCATTTTAGAAACTTCAAGAAGATAACAATTGAGAGCATCACAAAGGAAGGGCCATTCGGCCACTACAAGAAAAGAAAAGAAAATTTTTAGCCCATCAATCTTGAGTTCAAAAATACAAATTTTCTAGTATTCCTACTAAGCTCAAGATCCTATAAATTTTGAGGCAAGAAAGTACTTTTTTTATCAAGTGGAAAAATTGAAAAAGGTAAGAATTCTACCATTTTCTTATGGAAAATTTATATTGTTATAGTGAGTAGAATTTAATGAAAAATATGGAGATGTTGTGTGTGGTATGTGAGCCGTGTGTGTGTGTGTGTGTGTGTGTGTGTGTGTTGTGGCCGTGTGGTGCCTTTTTTTTTTAAGGAAGATGAATTGAATTTGTTTAGTATGTTAATTATGTTGTTGTGGCCTTGAGATGTAAATGGAAGATTAATGATTCTAGTTGACATGAAAAATTTGTCGTTGAGTTGTTGTCGGAAAGTATGTGACTTTATTATAGTTTATGTAATTATGGGAATGAAGTTGTAGGATGCAAATTGTTGTTGTTGTTGATGGAATTGGAAGAAGAAAATGCGACGTTGCGACTTTGTCACGTTTGTGGAGATTTCGAATGGAATATGGTGATAGTGGGATTATGGAATATTTTGTAGAATTGTATGAAATGCTTTGAATTGTATTTGGTCGACCTTGAATTAATAATGAATATGTGAACCTTGAGATTTGCTTGAAAATGCGCAGTTGAATTGAATAATGATGAAAGATATAGAAAGGAAGGTCACTAGTGTTGGAATGCATTTTAATTGGTTTTTGGATGTTATTAGTATGGTTGTTGGTATTGTTAGTATGGTTGTTGATGAATTTGGCCGAGTTAAATTCTCGGGGATGTTGAATTTACAGGGGAGGTGCTGCCGAAATTTCTGTAGACGAGTACTAATTAGAATTTGAATTTCTAAGTACTCGTAGCTAATATTTGGTAATTGATAATATTATTGTAGATATTGGAGAACCCGAGACTTGAGTGGAGATTTGTTAACGAGCGATCGAGGTATGTAAAGCCTACCGCTCCTTCTTTTTGGCATGATCTCTTTTGGAATGAACAAAAATGTATATGTATGCTTATAAAGAAAATTCTATTCCTAGAGCCACTAGGATGGCCTATGTCTTTGATTTCCATAAACTATCCTATATGGTATGATGCATACTTGTGATGTTCGAAGTTCTAGTCGATACGTTTCCGGATGTTGTTCGAAAATATTAGATATGACTAAAGTTTTGGATATGTATATTTCGGATATGTGCATATGATTCTAAGGCTCCATTTGATTTGCTCCATAATGTTATTGGAAAGCTTCTTAATACGAATGACACATAAATTTCCAAAAAAATGACCTATGAAATGTTTTCTTTTGAACGTTTTGAAATTCAAAAGCTCGCAACTTTTGTATACTAATTCCGATTGACTCGATACTTACTTTGAGCCTTCTGATATCAGTATGTATATATGTAATTATTCGTCGAGTCCTGGAATTTATTTATTGATATGCATATGGTTTCCGCACTACACCGCTCGTTCCTACTACTATGACATCGTTCGCGGGTTCCCGGGCTGGTTTTGTGATCGTGCGCACTATGTATATTCGGCAGTATGATGTGTTGCAGTTCGCGAGACCTCGCCATAGGGCCGGGTACCGCTTATATACGCCGTTATGATGTGATATGACATATGATATGTTCTGATGTTTTGATATGATATGATGATGTGATATGTTCGGGGATTGTACGGAGATTTGAAACCTTCTGGAGTATGATGTGCTGTGGCGCCAGTGTCGGAGTGACGACCACGTTCCTGAGCCTTATGCATGATTTTTGTTTGCATTACTTATGTTTTTAAAACAGGTTTGATATACTGATTTTGAAACCGCTTCCATGCTCCTTATTTCAGTTCTGATTTGGATTACTGTACTTCATGCTTTACATACTCAGTACATATTTCGTACTGACCCCCTTTCTTCGGGGGCTGCGTTTCATGCCCGCAGGTACAGACATTTGTTTTGGTGATCCTCCAGTATAGGATACATATTCTGCCACTTGGAGTACTACTTTTGATCCGGAGCTCATATTTTTGGTACATATCTTCTGTTATACACGTTCTGTATATGTATGGCTATTTGGGTACGGCGGGGCCCTGTCCCGTCATATGTTTCTGTTATGTTTTGTAGAGGCCTGTAGTCATATATGTGGGTCATGGGTCATGTCTGTTCGTTTCTGTTTATGATCTGTGCCTTAAGCGGTCCCGGTTGCTGTTATGGCCAAAACGGCCCATATGTTTGTATATATTTGTAAATCTGGGCGATGTGTATTCCGCCAGCCTACCGGATTTGATATGATATTTCTGTACGGGCAACCGCTTAAGATGGCATTTGTTCTTAGTATCTGTTTGAAATAACGTATGTTAAGTCTGAATAAATCTTTTATATGTCGATCTGGTACGTAAGTCAGTTTGGGTGTCCAAATAGGGCATCAGTCGCGGCCCACGGGGCTGGGTCGTGACATGGACCGTGATAGCGAGTCCGCCCCAGCGTGCCGTCCCGCGCCATAGTGAAATATTCAAAATCTAGATGTTCCGCCCAAGCGATATCTCCTCCGCCACAGCGGAAGAAACATACCTCCATAAATTCCACCCCTGTAGTCGATAGTGCGTCGTAACGGTAGCCCACAACAGCAGCCCATGCTCGCCACAGTGAGAGTCGCTAGGAAGACATGGTATTTAATGCTCATTTCGGGATTTGACCTCATTTTTCACCCAACTCTTATTCCAAGCCTCTTTTGTGGACATTTTCAGAGGAAATCCTATGGAACCTTGGGAAGGGTAAGCTCTAAACCTTAACCATTCCATCTTTCTTTGATTTCTTCATTTATCTTATTAAGGTTTTGATTCTAGGACTTAATAAAATGGGAACTTCCTGACTAGTAAAACCCTAGATGGGTAAAATGATTTTGTTAACTTACAATCATGGCTTTATTTAAAGAACTCCTTGGTTCGTAGCCTAAGCTAGTTAACCAACGTCAAATTCTGTTTCTTTCATTATTTTGCAAATGGGTTAAGTCTTGGGTTTTCTTGAAATTGTGGATTTTAAAGAAGAATGCAAATGGGAATGTCAATGGCTGAAAACTAGGTGAAACAGTGGCTAAAAAATGAGTTTTTTCTTTTGAACCTTAACAGCTCTGACCCAATTAATTTTCATAAGCTCAAAACATTTTCAGAAATCGTCTTCTGTAGTGCTAACACGAGCTGGCTCAAATTCTACAAGTTTAACAAGGGAACTTCTACTAGGGCCCAAGTATAATAGCCCAAGTATTTTCGAGAACTACATGGTATATACTCTACTTCATATTCAAAGATATTATTTTACATATATTCCTTTGATCATTTTTCTCATCACATGCACATATACATCTCGTATTAATCATTTTCCTTCATAAACATGTATCATACATATACTATCTTATTTTCATCAATTCCCTTAGTCGTCTTTTCATTATATGCATATATATAAGTATTATCACGTCATCAATAGTAATCACCTTGGATATACATATCACATATATACGTTATTTTCTCATTAAAAAATATATCTTCTTATTCTATATTATACATACTATTCTTATATAAAATAAGTGTCATACATATTTTTCTCACGCATACATTAGCATTAACTACTTCCTTTATAAATATGCATTTACTCAGATAGTTATAATTACTTTAAAACCCCCTTTTTATACAAATAGTTTTGAGAGAGTAGTTTCTTTTTTGCAATTCTTTAAATAGGTAATAATAAATAATTAAATATTCCCCCTCTAGTGTCAGTTAAACTAAGTTTAAAGACTGTCTTTGGATAGACTCTGAGGGATGCTTACTACCTTCCCATCGGGGTAAATAAAACCCTTACCTAGAATCTCACATGATTCAAAGACTAAAAATGGAGTTTACATTTTTACAAATGGTTTCCTAATATTTCCTAAAATTAGGTGGTGACTCTGAAAATTTGCAAAACCAGAAGAAACATAGTCATAAGTTGTGAACTAGTTTTAATCCGTTAAAAATAGGCCAGAACAACATGACGACTCTGCTGGGGACTACTTTAGGTTTTGACTTTAGCATATACTTATAGCCTGTTTGGCCAAGCTTCTAAAAATAGCTTATTTTAAAAAGTACTTTTGAAAAAGTACTTTTGGCTAAAAGTAGTTTGTGTTTGGCCAATTAATTTAAGTACTTTTGAGCAGCAATTAGTGTTTGGCCAAGCTTTTAAAAAGTGTTTCTATGTGTATTTTTCAAAAAAGTGCTTTTGAGCAAAAGCTATTTTTTGTAGCTTCTGAAAAACTGCTTCTGCTAGTCTCCAAAAGTACTTATTTTCTCCCAAAAGCTTGGCCAAACACCTCACATTTTTTTTTTTAAAATAAGCAATTATTAAAAAAATAAGTACTTTTGGGAGAAAAATAAGCACCAAACAAGCTATTAGTTTAAGAAGTAGATAATTGAGGGATGTTTGTTTATTTATATTTGTTATTACCTGCTATTTATGAATTGCTACATTGCTATATTTGAAAGGACGCAAGCCAAAGCTAAACTTGCGTTCTTTATTTGTTTGAAAAACACTACGTGTTACTGCTTTCCTTACACTGTCATCACAATTTCTATCGAGTCTTGGTCGTACACATACACACAATATACACGTGAGTTGTGCTTTGCACTTCTCCGAATTTCTTTCAAATTCTTTAGTTTCAGAGGTCGGTATGTGAGTCTAACTCCGAGCCACCTCGCAGTTGTTTGGTCCCACTCTTAAAATCTAGGAAAAATAATCTACTCTTAGAAAGTTTTAGGTCATGCTGCATACACCCTAGGCAGGATAATCCAAGGTATTTTCGCTGCAATTAGGTAGCCTCCCTTTTGTCAACAGGTTCTGAACCTAACGACATGCTCTTTTTGTGTGAAAATGATAAATTGATCCAAGTATTAAACTGTAACGGATTCGGTACAATAGGCTTACCTTACCCCCTCCTTTATATTAGATGGAAATTAACCAGAATATCCCTAACATCCACATGGTCTCTGGAGCCCCCCCCCCCCCCCCCCCCCATAACCTGAAAAATTGGTGGTCTAATATCAAGGTTGCACAAGGAAATGAAATCAGGAGACATTTGGGATCTCTGACAGCATTGTTGAATATTCGGGCTAACAAAGTGCTCACTAAGTTGCTGGTTGCATTCTTGGACCCTACTACTGTGACGTTCAAGTTCAGGGATTTCAAAATCACGCCTACTCTGGAGGAAATTAGCAGTTTCACGGACTTTCCCTTTGAAGGGAAAAGACCATGCTGCCGTCAATCATGTCTGGCCACAGGTTTCTACGCACTTTAGGTTTGGATGTTTTGCCCGCCCTAAGGAAGGTGGAGAATGGGTGGGTAGGCTTGGACTATATTTTTCAGAGATTTGGATGCCGAAAGAGTTACGATAAGTATTTGGAGGAGTTCACTTGTACTAGAAAAAAGTGGGAGAGAGTTCGCCCTATAGCCTTTACACTTGCTTTCCTGGGGATTATGATTTTTCTGAAAAGAAAGGGCCGTATTAATATCAACTTGATGCCTGTGGTCCTTACCATGTTCACAGGTCCCGAGAGATTGACAATAGTACCGATGCTTCTAGCAGAAATATGCAGGGCTTTGTCTGCTTGCTCGAGAGGGCAAGATTTCTTTGGTGGATGCAATTTATTACTAGAAATTTAGTCCAGGGAGCACTTTTATCAAAGGGCACCAATCAATAACTATGCAGAAGGTGTCCTCAATAGAATCCAGAGCCACGAGCAGAGACTAAGATTATGGATCACACCAATGGGGCAGGAAGAATGGCGTGGTTATCTGATTTATCTCACAGGAGACGCCATCCAGTGGCGGTTCTCTTAGAACGTCGGAAGATCATTACTGAGAAGGAACTATGACTATTTCATCGAGTTAATTGGATTGGAAGGAATCCAACCATATGCTCCACTTAGGGTTCTACGACAGTTCGGCATAAATCAAGACATCCCTTTGTGGTCTTTCATAGCGTTAGCGGAAAATAATTATGACAATAAAATACCTCTTGCAAGGATAAGGGGGTTGCAGGAAGGTTGGATAAATGTGCTCCGTTCACCCATCAGACAGATAAAATGGTGTACTCCTGAGTACTATGCATAGCAGGTAGAGGAAGGCCTCAGAGCACACCCGAGCAGAGATGGGCTTCCCGGGATCACATATTATGAAAGGGTGTTTCAAGTTTCACATGAAGTATTACCCCACACGTATCTTACTACTCCCATGTGCCGACAGGTGATTCCAGGTTATGTTAATAACATGATACCTCTAGTTGATGATGACGACATGGAGGTAGACCCAGAGAATTAGGAAGCAATCGAGGTAAACTCAGAAGAAGAAGAAGAAGAAGAAGAAGAAGAAGAAGAAGAAGAAGAAGAGCCAGTAGAGGGGTCTTCAAAGTACGACCCAGGGCCGCACTATGATCCAGCATATGATGGGGATGACAATGACGGCTCGACATGGCCCTAGACTATTTCTTTCCCCTTTTTCTTTACATTCCAAAAGAGCACCGTATGGCCCAATCCTTTTGTACGCCCTCATGGCCACCCCTTGCAAGTTTATTTCAAGCTTCCATCAGCCTATCCTTTTGTACGCCCTCTTGGCCATCCTATGTGCTTTCATTCTAGGCTTCTATCAACCTATTTTTTGTAAGCTCTTGAAACCACTTTTGCTAAATGAAAGTTAAGTTTATTGCGAATCTGAAATGTGTTAAACCTTGGATCAATTTATTATTATTGTTTGAACCGTATACCTCTAGCAAAAAGAGGCTCCACAGTTAGTACACTCTTGTTTTCACCTCGACTTGACGTAATACTTGATTAAACATGTTGCTCGACTCTTTCTAACGCTTACATGACTACTTTTTTTTTGTTTTTCGATTATTTTTAGTTCATTTTTATCCCCCCAACAGAGGTTGATTTTTTTTGATCTTCAAATTGGCCAAATCACACTACAATTTGAGGTTTAAGGGAAAAATGAATATCACCAACAAAGTCAACCCTACTGCTAACCTTGCCATAACGAATGAAAATCCAGGAAGCTCAAGAGAGAGGATTAATCTGAACGATGAAAGAAGAGATCGCTTTGCTAAAGCTACAACTTGACGAACTAAGAGGAGAGCTGCGCCAAGTTCGGGACCTAACCCATCTCACTGTGACTGCTTTCCCAAATCCACCTCACTTTCCATCCTTGGATTCACCTATTCTAGAACACTTCCCTCCATCCACACACCCACCTTCAGTACTTCTTTCTTGTTCCAACCTATCTCCAGTAAATCCCGTAAATTTACCAAATCCACCTAAACAAACCCCTTACGTCCCCGACTACACTCATACTTCACAAAACCGACTACCAACCCAGACTGCTACCGTACCTACTTGCCCAACTGTGCAGCACATACCTAGGGCACACGTTGACACTTCCCACGAGTAACACGTGCCAGCGGTATATGCAACTGAGGATCCAACTTATACCGCCTCTGTCACAGTTAGGGTCCCCTTCGAGATGGATCAGTATGCAGAAATGGAGAGAGATGCCAAGATAAGAGAAGACGAATCAATCATTAGCCAGCTACACAGTCTAAGGAAAGAAATGAGGATCATGCGAGTCACTCGGGGAAGTGAGAGTTTGGATTATGATGATCTATGCATACACCCAGATATTGGCATGCCAATAGGATACAAACCTCCTAAGTTTGATGTTTTTGATGGGACAGGTGATCCTCATGCACATTTGAGGGCCTACTGCGACAAGTTAGTAAGAGTGAGAAGGAACGAGAAATTGAGGATGGAGTTGTTTATCAGAAGTTTGTCAGGAGAGGCGCTTACTTGGTATACTCGCCAAGATCCTCGTAAGTGGAGCGATTGGCAGGATATGGCAGGAGATTTCATGACTCGCTTCGGATTCAACACTGAGAACACACCAGACATGTTTTCTTTGGGCAACATACAAAAAAAGGCGACTGAATTATTCCAGGATTACGCAAGGCGTTGGAGAATTGAGGGTGCCTAAGTTCTGCCCTCGTTGGACGAAAGAGAGCTCAGCAAATATTTCATTAAGTTCAGGAAGGCATCTACTTTGAAAAGATGATGGGATCGATGGGCCAAAAGTTTGCCGATTTGGTCAAAATGGGAGACTTTTTGGAAGAAGGAATCAAGTCCGGAAAGATTCAATCAATGGTTGCGTTGCAAGCCATAAGCAAATCCATACAGTCAGGTTCCATCAGCAGAATTAAGAAGAAGAAGGAGGACGTATCTAATATCACACCTTACTACCGGCGAGGAGAGTCGTCTCGCCCATACCCCACAAACCCCCAAATCTTTGCCCATACCCCTTATGTCCCGTACCTAGTTTATAACGCCCAACTGTATTACAATTCACCATGAGCCCTCACTTACCAAAACCCTCCAAGACCTTACATCTCTATCCAAGAACCCGTCCACCAAAATAGACTAGCATATGCCCCAAGACCTCGCCCAACTCCTAAAGTTAGAAATACCCGAACCTACACCCCTATAGCCGAGCCTTTAGCCCAATTATTTGAAAGGTTGAGGACAACAGGATTGTTGCAACCAATTGAAGGAAGATTCCCTGACCCAATTCCTAGAAACTTTGATGGGAACAAGCGTTGCGCATATCACTCGGGAATTTAGGGATATGACACCGAAGAATGTTTTCGTTTGAAAAACCAGGTTGAAGCTTTAATCAAGAGTGGAGAAATTCAATACACTGCAGCACCCCCGAATGTGAACAACAACCCGCTACCAAATCATGAAACTGGGCGGTTAATATGATATCATTTGATGAGGAATATGACTTGGAGGGAACCATTGTGGCCTTTGGAAACACAGAGGCATTTGTCGCAACATCCCCAACTTCTACCATCATCACGGTACAGTTGAGGGCGCTGATAATTGTCCAGACATACCAACCAAGATCCGTGGTGACCACTGTTGTCACAAGAAAGCACAATTATGATTCTAGGGCAGTCCCATGGGACTATCAATTGAAAGGGAAGGCTAAGATTAGGGAAACTGCAGTCGCCCATGTAATGACAAGGTCAGGAAGATTTTATGTCCCAGAGGATCTAAACAGAGGAAGTTCAGGAAAAGAGCACAATCAAAGGAGAAACATTACTGATACTGAGGCAGCAAAATTCTGGAAGAAGATGCAAACCAAAGATTATTTAGTCGAGGAACAGTTGAAGAAGACACTTGCCCAAATATGGATCATGTCCTTATTGATGAGTTCTGAAGCCCATAGGGATTCTTCAGTTAAGGTGTTGAGTGGAGTAAGCATATCGAATGAGACGACGAGTGAAGTGCTGGCTACAACAATTGGACAGATGGTTGAAGCAAACAAGATTTCTTTTCGCGATGATGAGCTTCCACCAGAAGGAACAGAACACAACAAAGCACTTCACATCACCGTAAGGTGTGGAGATAAGTTTGTATCCAGGGTACTTGTTGATGGAGGTTCCGGGTGTAACATTTGACCTTTTAACACTTTAAGAAATCTGAAAATGGACACAGGAAAAATGAAAGAAAGCCGCATGAAGGTTCGAGCTTTTGACGGGACACAAAGGGGTGTCATTGGAGGAATATGTCTACATTTGCAGATCGGGCCTGTGGAGTTCCCAGTCCTTTTCCAAGTGATGGACATATCGTCAACTTACAACCTGTTGTTAAGAAGGCTATGGGTCCACATGGTTGTAGCCGTTGCTTCCACTTTGCATCAGTGTTTGAAATTCGAATGGGGTTGGCAGCAAATCGTAGTTCAGGGGAACTTAGTCACCCTGTCTATTCTGAACGCTCTATCCCGATCATCGAAGAAAAGGGAGAATTAGATGAAGTTACATTTCATGCCGTGGAAATCATGCAATCCGTAAAAATAAGTGAGACGGTAGGGTCTGATGAAATGAAGATGTCAACAATGATGATGATGATGCCCACATAGGCCAATATAATATGATGGGATTCCTACAGAGGCTTGACAGGCATTATATACGCATATATATGTATGACCCTTATACATGCATGCACCATATTTATGTATATCATAGCCCATAGAGACAGTTCAGACATACAGGTTGCATTCATTTCATCCTATATTCCCTTATGTCTCTTTTATATGACTTTCATCTCTTACATACTCAGTACTTTGTCCGTACTGATGTGCCTTTCTGGGGGCACTGCGTTTCATGCCCGTAGGTTCAGGTAGACAGATAGACGATCTTCCAGTGTAGGCTGCTGCTCAGCTGATATTGGAGCACTATTCTTGTTCCGGAGTTGCTGTAGAGTTTTGGTACATTATACTTTTGTGAACATATGGGTACGACGGGGCCCTGTCCTGACCTTTTTATGCCAAATACTCTAGTAGAGGCTTGTAGATAGTTATGGTATAGTTAGACTTTATATGACCCTTCAGCCCACATTTTTGCTGCATAGTATTGACGTTGGCCTGGTCGGCTTGCATAGTTTTGTCTGATTTAGTTGTATAGTGCATCTTCTTGGGCCCATTCCTTTTTCAGCATATCTCTTGTATGATTTAGCAGAGTACATCTGGTGACCCCCGAGGTCCACTCTTGTTTATGTCATGATGATAGGAAAGCATATTTAGAGGTGCTGGGTAGCATATTTAGAGATGCTCGGTAGGTAAGGCCAGGGTGCCCGTCATGGCCCAACAGTTTGGGTCATGACATTTCACTTGGCATTAATATTATGCATGGCACTCATCCTCATTTTACATGATACATTGATATGAGCTATGACTTGGTACTGTTGATGATAAGTGAGGCAAAGGAACATCCGAGGTCCTTGCCGGGTTGTATATGAAAGAGATGAGTGTCTAATGCTTGAGGTCTTTGCCGGGATCGTGAAAGTGGTGCATGAACTTCGTGGGTCCCCCGTGGTCATGACTGTTGACACCTAATTTTTGACCTCCCATAATTTATTTTAATCACCCAGAATCCTTGGGTATTAAACGAAGTGAAATATGTATTTTTAGAAGCCAAAATGATTTTATAAAATTATTTAGATAATATTTTACCATTCTGATTTGGTAAAATAACTTTTATAAATATTATAAATCATCTGAAAATTAATTTACATATTATTGCAACAATTATGGTACTTTCCAAAATCAAAAGCATTATAACAATTATTTTGTTGTTTAATTAGTTGCCCAAATTAGCAAGTATTTTACTCCGTTTAACTCAAGGAATTGATTAATTAAAATAAATAATCATTTTACCCCTCAACTTTAATTTCTGCATTAACAAATCATATTGACAATTTTCAAGTTAATCATAATTAATTTAAACAATTAATTAGGGCTATATTTGCAAATTTGCTTATTATGTGTTTAATTATGGCTACAATTGAAATAATCAATGATTACACTAATTCCAGCCTTAATTGAAATAACCAAAATTCTTTGGTTGAGATTAATTAAGGTCATAATTGCAAAATTGGCCTTTAAGTGTTTTTAGTCCAGTTGCGGCTACGATTGAAATAGCCAATTTCATGACTTAACTTGATTAAGGTGATTTTTACAATTTGATTCTTTTCTAATTAGTTTAAAAGTGGCCATATTTTAGATGTCCAATTTAAAGATGTTTCTTTAATACGACTATTTGTCAAAATTTGCATATACAACCCTCTAAATATACATATGTATATGGCTATATACACGTGTATACATATACACACACGTCCCTTATTATTTTGTGTCAGTCGAGTCCAGGCCCAAAAAGGACCTGACCCGACCCAACTAACCATTAAAAAGGGGGGTAATACCCCTCCCCTCTTCATTTCATACCAATAAGACCCTAAGGGCCTTTTCTCTCTCAATGGGTCGTGAAACCCTAGTCGCCACCCTTCCCCTTCCCACTCTCCTACATCATCTATGCTGAAAACGACAAAGAAAGGAAGGGCCCGCTTTGGTTTTGGACCGTGCATGGTCGAGAATGGAAAGAGCATTAATTGCTCTGCCATTTCTCACCCTCTTTCCACCAAATTCAACCCAAACGAGGTATTACCACCCCCTATCTCTTATTTTTCTGCTAAAATCAAAGTTTGTTAGTACATATTTTTAATGGGTTTTGTCTTGAAGTGAGTTCGAATCCTCAAACCCCATTGGTCCGACTATGACCATAAGGATCCGTTGAGTTATGGTTACAAATCCAACCCTTTATATGTTGCATGCATTGATCTGAGCCTTACGATTACTTATTTGTGAGGAACTAGTCGAAATTCGAGACTTGTCCCACATCGGTGAATTAGGGCATTTTGCGAATTTGGGGTTCTCTAAATAGAACCCCCAATTCACCACTTGACGCAGAGGTTTTTTGGGAGATTTACCACTGAAACTCGAAATACTTAGTTTTGGAATACTTTTGCTTTGAAACTTAAATTTTCGAGTTAAGCATAATTTTTAAATATTCTTTACTTTTTCTGTGTTGGTGTGGCTGAGTGTTGGGATTAAGGAGCAAGGAGATATATCCAAGTTCAATCTCGATCAGTGCTGCACAAGAGAAAGGTAAATAATCTTCCTTTCTTCCTTTTTATTTCTCATTTTTAGTCTCAAAGCATGTTTATATTTCTTTTAGCTCAGAGAATGTTTTGTGTTAGCTGTTAGATTCTGTAATTTATTTTTGTCCATAGATAGTCTAGTTTAGTCTGGCTATTTGATTTTTTTGCCTGGTTATGGAGTAGTAGTAATTGATAGCCAATTTTGTATGATCAGGTTTTGTTATTAGCCTAACGTTTATTAAATATAATTTAGATTTCAACCAAATTCTATTGCTTTGTGCTCTTACTCTGCTTGCCCAGTTTAAATACACACCTAAGATTGTGTGAAGTAACTGCTTGATGGGTTTATGTTTTGTTTGAACACTAAGTGGTTATTAAGCTGTGTACTCCAATTTAGGCTAAGTTAATATTGTATAATTGTTGTTATAGTATGACTGAACCTTTTCACTTAGCTTAAGATTATGAGAAAGCACATTAATTAGTTTGATTATGTCAAGGTATAGACAGTGAAGCTGATAGAAATAAGGGTTTAAAAAGAGTTTAGATTTAATATAAAACCCTGCTAAAGATCTCTCATATGTTAGTTGAAGTCTAAATAGGCATGTGTTAGTCCAAATGGGAAGATCTAAATTTGAACTTTGGATCTGTTAATATAATGAACTGATGATTTAGTAAAATTTTATCAAACTTGCCCAGATTAAGTTAGCTGTATGCCTAGTTGTTACATGGTTTTTCATTTAACCTGTTTATGTCTTTTGACCTATAAGTATTTACATTCATGTACCTCTATGTTAATTGAGTCTACCCTATGCCTGTAAATGTTTTTTGAAAACTCAAATGATAATTGTCATACATCAATAATGTCTTAAGTCTATAAATGGAAATCTGAATGAAATAAAACTGTCTACCTGACCTTTTTTTTTTTTTTTTTTTTAACTCTTGAACACTGTGGTTTGTAGATACATGTCTCTTTGTCCATGAATTGCCATTTAAATCTGTTCAAGTGATTCAGTCTACTTTCCCCTTTATTTTTTTTTATTCTCTAAACCATGTTTCGGTTTTGAGGACTTAGCTTGTAGACTTAAACATTTTGTTATAAAATTGCAAACACCATTTCATGAAAACCATAGCTTGGGAAAAGGTTAAAATATTGATAGGGCACCAATTTGTTCTACATAGCTTAATGTTTATTGTACTTGGCCTCATGTATTGCTTTCTTCCGAACTGTGAAGTTTGAGTTGGTGTAATGACATTATGTGTTGGTTCTGTAATACTGGGGGTTGATAATGAAGGTACCCCTTGGGGATTTATTCAAAGCATAGGTGTGACTTACCTAGGACTTAGAAGAGAGTGGACAAGCTGTGAGTTTCTAGTCAAACTCAGCTTGTCATCCTCCTTCTAAGTTGCTGGGGTTACCCTATATAAGAATAAACCTTATGGGATCCCTTTTACTATCAAATGGATAAGAAAACATGTATGCTCATGTTCTGAATTTACTCTTTTTACTTGATTTAAATTGTGTTGTCCAGTTTTGCACTTCAAAGATATTCTGATTCTACCAACATAAAACCTGTATTTTATACATTTTGTTTTAAGTGGGTAGTTACCTTGTCTTGACTTTGTTTGTTGTTGTCCATTTGAAACTTTGAAGTATTAAATCCATTTATATGATTCTCTTGGTTGTTTTATTCTTAATGGGTTGATTTTATATATATATATATATATATATATATATATATATATATATATATATATATATATATATATATATATTTAAATATACCAAGTGATAGACCCAGGTATATAGGGTATACTCACTTCTGGACACTCACTAAGTGTATAGAAGATAGTATACTCAGTGTATATGAGGTATATCACGCTGGCCAGTGTGGACTGATTGTGTGGATTCTGGGTCAGGCCTCCTTCCTTCATAATTGTTGACTTTAGTTTATTTTGCTAAGTGTGGACTGCACTTAGCCCAATTTGTTTGCCTCTGTTTCAAGCTCATTTGGGCTTTACATATTTTACCTATGTACTTTCATAATTATATGTTTAATTTCCTAAGTCAGTTACTAATCATTATCATTTTTATTATGATTACATGGTTCCTCCCGGGCCACTTGGGCTGCCTCCTTGCATGAAACCTGTTGGGCCAAAGGCCCAACTGCCTTCTTTTTATCGAGTTCGATGGAGAAAAAAATGGAAGCTAATATGTTGAAGGCCTAGTCATAGGTGAAAATGACACTGATGGGCTTGGGTAGGCCCATCAGTCGAAATTTACGTTACTTCTCTCCTACTTTGCATTATATATATCTTGCTTGTATATATGTTGTATATGTAAACAACACTTGTATGTTAGAACCCCTATGGATGTTAGAACTTAGGACAACATTTAGAGTTTTAGGAAAGTTTCCTAAACATTTCTTCACAGTTCGTATAACTTAAATCTTTGCATGAAATGAAACTTAATCCAATTTTTAACTAAGTTTAAAACTGGACTAGCGTTTTAAATAAAGGCAAAACGGTTTCAAAATTGATTAAGTGGTAAAAGGATTTGGGCCTTCCGCCCCTTCGTGAAAATTACTATCTTGAAATAATTGGACTGTTTTGGGCCTTAAGACCACTGATGAAACCAGACTGCTCCCAGAATTTTTAAAAAAAGAAGAAAATTTCAATGAATGGCCTAATGTTGTTTAAATGGTGGATTTGTTTTCAATGAAAAACACCCCAAATACTTTTGAGAAAACTCTGGGTCTTTTGTTAAAGTTAAAGGTTTTGATCTTGTTTGAAGTAAAAACGGACTACTTTGACTTGGACTAAAAGGGATTTTTGAGATTATTTGGGCCAAAGGATTCAAAGACTTGTGGACTAAGAGCAAAAAGGGATATCTAGGCCTGGAAGCCGAACATTAAATTTGGATTACTTGAACTTCTGACTTGGATACATTTCAAAAAAAGGACTTTGGGCCTGGAAGCCCAACATTACGCGGACTGAAATAAGAGGAATGTTTTTGGACCAAGATTGAGGTATTATGGACTTTGGACTTGGAATATGGTTTGACCTTTTGGGCTTCAAAAATGATAAAATTTGGACTTAATAAAACTTTCCTTTTTCTTATATATATATATGGAGTATTCTCTTATATATATATATATATATATATATATATATATATATATATATATATATATATATATATATATATATATATATATATATATATAAGAGAATACTCCATATTTTCTTATATACAATAAAAACCCGTAAGAACTAAACTCATCTTATTAGGACTAGAATAATAGCGACTGTACTGGGGAGAAATCCTTGGTGTGTCCTAGTCTGGCAATAAAGTGAGTTGAACACTTACGTGGATTTTGAAACCCAAAAACCCCTTTTCTAAGGGTAATTTTTGCCGAAATTTTTCTCGGATTAATGATATGAATGAATGACAGCTTTGCAAGAAAGAAACATGTTAGAAAATACTCACAATTTATCACACATTAAAGCTCGTAAGTCAACCGTATTCTACGGATCTTTAATACTAGGGTGCGTAAAACTTTCCTTAAGGGATCACCAGAACCCTTACCTTGAACATCGGTACTAAAAAGATCTCTCTCTTGCTTGAAAAATATTTTACCCGGTTTTCCTAGTTCCCTTAATAAATTAGGTGGCGACTCTAAAATACTAAAATCCAATTAGAGCACCAACAACCTCATAGTAGCTTTTATGCTTTAACCCGCGTAAAAGTGAACCATAACAGATGGCGACTCTGCCGGGGATTTTCTAGGTTCTAGCCATAAGGGTTTCAATATAATATGATTTTAGCTGTATTTATTTGCCTATGTGTTTAATTTTCGCAATTATAACTGTCAATCATTTCATATCATATACTCCGCCACTCCTGGCAAAAAGAATGATTTCAAAAGGGACACGTGGGATCGCAGTCTAGCCTTCACTAAAAAACCAAAACACCCTTTCTTTGGAACATGTTGAACGTTAAGAAGTTGGTGTGCAATCACCCAACGGCCAACAACGGTTCACCCCAAGTAATTCGCTCAGGTCCAAGGTCAATTCGAAAAACCCACTCCTTGCTTATGCCTAGGTTAGAGCTAAGCCATTATGACTATGACAGGTTGCAAGGAATTGATAGAAGTAATTGCCAGGTTTTTGGACAGAGATAGGATGGTTTTCTGATTTGGAGACGACGTCGAGATGACGCCTACCTTAGAGGAGTTCAGGGTCGTGTTGACTAGCGTAGGTAGGTATCAAAAAGAAGAAAGAAACCCGACCAAAGTGCCTTAATCCCAGGAAAAACCCACCTACTCCCAAATTCGCAAAATGCTTTCCTTGAACTACGCCAATTGGGCCCATGGTCCAACCATTCCCTTTAGAGAGTTATGCAAAAGGTTTGGAAGTACAAATGGATTTATGGAACATCCCGGGGAGTTCAAGACTTATGCCGAATGGACCACCAGACCTTTAGCTTTTACCATTTGCTTTCTGGGAACCATGATTTTCCCCAAAGATTGGTCCTTAGCCATAGACACCCAAGTCATTTCGGTCACCCATGCCATCTTCTACGGCATAACCCAACAAGAGGAACCTAAATACTTTGACCTAACCCCAATCACCCTGGCCGATTTGTACCGAGCCTTGAGCCTCTTTCGAAACCATTAAAAATACTTCCAAGGTTGTAACTTACTCCTATAATGGTGGATCCATAAGCATATGATCAAAGTCAGGGGTGAATAACACTTAAGTAAGCCAGCCGAAAGAGATGGCCTTCTGGATTTTTGTCCAAACTTCGGGAAACAAAACCGACAAAGTCGGACATTCACCTTTTCCAGGTTAAAAGAAGAAAGCGTTCAATGGATGTTCCATGACTTCGTGTCCAATAAAGTTGCAGTTAAGGGTAGAAAGCGTCCATTCTTACTGCAAATAGGAATTTTCCCTTATGCGTCTGCTACGGTCTTGAGACAATTTAGGAGGATCCAAGTGGTACCCCAGGTTGGAGGCATGCGAGATTTAACATTGACTATGACATCGATAGACCGCCGATGGCTTTGGATTGCATACGAGAATGTAATGGTTGCATGATTTGGAGTCGTGATACCTTAGCTGAAGATAGGTTTCGTCTAGGTTGTGTTGTGTTGTTTAAAGATTTGTTGAGGGCCGACTTACAAGGTACACTTCCTGCCAGACCTATTCTCTACAGTTGTGTGCAAGATAAGGATTCGCAAGCCGAGGTTCGAGCCTGTTTGGTTCAGAGAACAGCTGATGACAGAGATGCCAAGTATTTAGAGAAGACTGAGCATGGCAAAGCCGTCATAGATAGTTTAAGACATGAGTTGGAGCTTACTATTGACTGTTTGGTTGAGCTCGATGATCAGATGAAGAAGACTTTAGATGATGTTGCTCCACTGACTTTCACACAGAAGGGATTTCTGATGGAGGACACTTTGACATCGGCCCATCTTCATATCCAGACTACCCTCCGAAAGGCGAAGAAGGCCAAGGCCGATCGAGATCAGGCTTCATCATCCACAACCGGAGGACGCTTTTGCTAATGTACTTTATGCACTGTTTTTTCTTTATATGTTGTACCCCTTCGGGCGAGAATATTATTATTAATGATTATGGGGCAATGGTTTGATTCAAATGACACATTTATGTTTCAAATGATTAGTACGTTTAGGAATGCGAGTAGTGTAATTTTATAAACTGCTTTGTGTGACTTACTTGCTTTAATATGTTTCGCCTAAATGCTTAATTAATCTCAAGTACCGTCCATTCTCCCAAAGAAAAACAATGAACAAATTAAATCTAGCAACCTTCTCAGATTCTAAAGATGAACACCAAGAACGCACCAGAGCTGGAAGCTATAGGAAAGAATGAGATCTCGCTTCGCCAAAAGATTCAGGACCTCGAAAAGAAAATTCGAACAGTCAAGGCCAAGATTAAAGAGGCTGATGAGTTAATAGAGTCGGCGAAAATTCCGTCCAAGGAACCAATTGAACCTCAAGGATAGAATATCTTGGATAAGGGAAAAGAAATCCTTCCTGAATATATCCTGATAATGGAGGAGTCCGAGGAGGACGAAATGGAATCGAAATTGCAAGAGCCCACCTGGCCATTAAGGGAAGCTGCCTCCGCTGCACCATTAAGCCCAAAAAGAGAAGGAACTTCTGTTGGGCCATTAAGTCCTAGGGGAGAACCCGAGGAACGGTTAGAGTATGTCCGACCAGATTCGTTCGAATGGTGGGATATTGCGCTCGAGGTGTTGGATTATCCCTACTACATCTCGTCTAAGCACGTAACAAGCGAGGAGATGATGATCAAGTTCTGAAGCAAAGGGATAGTCAGTATCAGCTTCGACAGGCTGCTACTGTGTGCTTCGGTCTTCGCACATAAAAGATGCTCTTATCACCGGGATCAAGCAGGGTACACCATCAAAGAATGTTTGTCCTTCAAGAAAAGGCTCGTCGAACTGATAGATCACCAAGATGTGGGGTCCACAGTCACTTTTAGTCCACGACAACATCTCCCTAACCGATGGAACTACGCTGAACACTCATATTTGGCATTATGACTTTACGGTATTTAAGGACTCTTATGCTAGTATCTTCCAGAAGGTGGTCAACATCGGGAAGATTAGCCCTATTAGAACTAGAAGGGCTCAAACGGAAGGGGTTGGCTGCCACAAAACGTGTTTATACCATTCTGGGGCTTCGGGGCATGACATAGAAGAATGTGAGGCATTCAAGTTTGAGGGGGAGAACCTGGTCCACAAAGGCGCTATTTGGTTGGTGCTCCCGCCTCAGTATTAAAATTTAGGGCCGGAAAAGGGTTGAACGGACGAACAACCTATTTTGACCTAAAAAAAACGTCACATTTTGGGTAGTGTTAGGGGATCCCATTTTTTGTACTTAATACAGATTTGTTCCCCATATTTTGTGTAAATGGAACTGCGCCAACCTAATGTCCTGAGAAGGGATACGTAGGAAGCCCCTATTAGGCCTGGTCACGAATAAGTTTTAAGGTAGGGAGTCTTATCTTATGTAAACCGAACTACAGAAGGGACTGATTTCTCGCAGAGGGATATGTAGGAAGTATACATAAGACTCGGTCCCTATATATTATAAATATTATATTTGCCTCATTTGACGAAGCCTAAGTACCTAAGACCCGATACAAGAGATCAATTGAGCATTTAAATCAAACATATGATTGTTTATGTGCTAAGTGTTTTTAACCGCCATCTATGTATGGTATCTTGATTATCTTTCTATTACCTAACGAACTAACTCTGTTTGCCTTTGAGTTATTCTTTTCTTATAGAAAGAGAGGTTGATCCGTGTTCACATTGGCATACTTCACCAGATCCAAAGCTGCAACAGCATCCTTATTGTAACACCTTGTAATCTAGCATCAGAGTGTCGTAGTAAAACCATATGAGTTATAAGGGATTAAGGCCGTAGATGAGGTTATAGATGTAAGACCCCATAGGTTTGATGAATTTCGAAACCATTATATATGGCCTTGACTTGCCTTGTCTTTTAAATGTAACCTGTTTTCAAAAATTTGATAAATATGATTTTATTTTATTAATATTACTACTAATTGGATACACTTTAAATTATATGCATGATATGAGGAAGCTTATAAATGGGATTTGTTTAATTATAAAGATAGCAATTATTTTCTAGATATCGTAATTTTTATGAAATATTAGTTTGTTTGTTTTGTGACCTGTATTGTAATTACCCATTAATGGATACGTTAGTATATAGTTATATTAGTCATATTGCTTAACTATAAGTTGTATCTTTTAATTAGACAAATACTTCCAACTACAGCAAACAAACTATTTGCCTAACTTTTACTCTAAATATTGTATTTCTTTATGACTAAAAAGAAAGGTGGCTGCCTAACTTTTATATTAATCATAGCACTTATGTATGATATTTCCCTAGGTGATAAGACAACACATCCACCGCCTAACATTGAAGATTATTCAGTACCGTCTTATGAATTTACCTATATATATATCCCATGTACGTATGGATACATTACAAATATCTAGAATTGATTTTCATTCCTAGCCTAACATCCACCTAGTTGACGTAAGCTCCTAAGTACCATTACTTGGAACAAATCTTTGAGCACGAGATTCAAAGTCACGGGGGTGAAGTTTTGGCTCTTATGAAGGCATCACGGGGGAAGGAAATTATCAGCAGCCAGGTTAAACGTCTGTTGGTAGAATTAACGCGTTGTAATCATTCAAACATGGATTCAAGGGGCTGCAACATTTGGAAGGAAAAATTCTCTTTCGGTGAAGCAAAAACGCAAAGAACGACATAGAGGTTATACTCACGTCAGTTTCCTCCGAGATTTCTTCAAACAGAAGTAAGGTGGAAGAAGAGTAGTTCTTGACATATGAGCTATGAATTCTCCTCTCGTAGATGCATTTAAATTCATCCAGGCCATAGCTAAATTGTGAGATGAGAACTATGGGATTAATGGCGGGAAATCATATAAGCTGTTGTTGTGTGGACTATTTTGGAGTGTATTTTTAAGTTGTGTTGGCTGGAATTCTAAGAGTTTAGCTTGTGTATGTTGTTGTTGATGTTATGGTTCTTGATTTTAAGTTGAGGACATGATAAAAATAGGGGAGATGCTACCGGATTTGTTTTATAGAAACGAGTTATCGTTTGATATACATCATAGACTAGTGTTCTCTAAGTTGATGGGCATATTGTCATTGTTAGAGGTTGAAGTGCTAATTGAGGCAAGTTCGTTATTGAGTGCATATTGACTACAAGAGGTATGTTAAGGCTAACCTTTTCTTCATTGTTTTGGCATGGTCTATATAGAAACAAAATGTAACCAAACGTTCCTTATAATGACTATATTCCTAGAAGTGTTAAGAGCTGATGTCTTTGTTTCCCATATGATGATATTGATCATATCTTGAGTTCCTCAGTCCGGAAGGGGCTTATATATAAGGTTTCATATTTTGTATACTTTTCATAAGGATTCTAAGTCTCGAAGGAGAAGTATGATAATAAGAAGATGTTCTTAACAAGGTAGGAAAGTAACAACTAGAAAGTCACCCTGAAGGGAGTTCCGAGTTTCATAAGTCTTCTCATGCATCTTCTATACATACATATTTATATACTTATGCATCATGATATTATGGGGCATGGGAAGGGCTATGGCGTTATATACGGAAACCACCGGATTAGCTGGTATATGATGATTATGATACCCGAAGGGGCCGATATGACATGATGCTCGACGGAGCGAATAGGTAAAGGCATATATATATATATATATATATATATATATATATATATATATATATACATACATACATATATGATATTCATGCATTGCATTGCATTTGCATCGCGTTCATTGTATTCAGAAAGGTTTTGTGCCTATGGACGGACTATGATACGCATAGGTGCACAATCATTCAGAAGTCGTAGAGGGACATATACGCTGGATTCTCATCAGTACAGTAATGTTATATACATAAAGATGCATACGATCGTGCGTAAGAGGTTATAGTATCACACAAGTTTCAGTCCTCAGTGGTAAGTCAATGGTTTACAGGTTAGTTCTTATCCCTCTTATTCTACAGTATGATATTGTTATTATTATGTTTCATTCCGCCTTACATACTAGGTACATTATTTCATACTGACGTCCCTTTGCCTGGCGATGCCGCGTTCATGCCCGCAGGTTCAGACAGGTTGGTAGGAGGATTGCACCGATGAGGTTTGCCGAGTATCAGCTTAGATTGGTGAGCTCCACTTCTTACTAGAGCATTGCTGAGTCAGTATGTCATTTATGTATTTCAGGTTATGGGTACGTCGGGGCTGTGTCCCAACTTATATATATGTATTCTTAGAGGCTTTGCAGACAGAGTCATGCACACAATGAGTCATATCATGTCAGTCGTAAGTTGGCCTCGTAGGACCTTATACTTATATATATGTATGCCTTTGGGCTGTTGGTTATAGAAACGTACGTTGGCCTAGATGGCCCAGTGTTTGTTATATATGATATCATCATGTTCACAGGTTGGCCTTATTGGCCTTGTTTGTCTTTCGGGACATAGATGATACGAGTCATAGTTTGGTTCTCTCGGCCCTAAGTAGGTGTCGGGTGCCAATCACGCCTTACAAAAGTTGGGGTGTGACACTTATCCCAATAAGAAAGGCAAAGCAAAAATGGCTGGTACTTTCGAGAACAAAACTAGTCCTACTGACATTTCTCTCAATGAATCGCCTCTGCGTGAACTGGCTAAGTCATCACCTACTGAAGACGTTATGAAAATGATGTTTGAGAAAATCACCCATCTTCAAGAGGAAGTGGCACGATACAAAGCTGTTAATGCTGCCCGAGAGGACCCTGCTGAAGAGAGAAGGCGTCCACCGTTCTTTCCATCTCTGAATTCGCCATTACTCGACCACTTTCCTACCCGGTCCATTGTGACCACCATACCATTTACCTCGATCGATGGGCACATTGGTGCCTCGCACCACACCCCACCACTACTTAACATTACCCAAATTCCCGAAACCACCCACTCTATCCCCTCTTACCCAACACCACAAAACACCTATCCTGCCATCACTATACAGCCAAGCATCATCTCGCTACCAACTACCAAAACTACCCCTACCCACCGAACTCGCCCTGCTTCCTTCCACACACTCGTCACCCCAGGCACCTTTTCACCCGATCAATAAATTGATCACTACGAGGAGATGGGAAAGGCCTGGAAGGCCGATCAGGAAAAACAAGAAGAAAGGCTTAAATGAAAGATGACCGCACTATTGGAACGGTCCAAGAGAACCACCCTCACTGACACGGGCTTGAGCTATGACGACTTGTGTATTCATCCAAATTTGGATTTACCCGAAGGCTTCAAGGTGCCGCGTTTTGAGCTATTTAATAGGATAGGTAATCCGAAAGCACACCTACGGGCCTACTCTGACCAATTGATCGGCGACCGTAATAGCTAAGCGCTTATTATGAGGTTGTTCAGCCGAAGTTTGACCGGAGAAGCCTCAGAGTGGTTCACGGTGCAAGACATACGTTGTTGGATCACATGGGAAGACATGGCTGCGACCTTCATGGAAAGATTCCGCTTTAACATGGAAACGGTATCAGACAGGTACTATTTGGAAAAGGTCAAACAGATATCCACCGAGAACTTTCACGAGTATGCAAGTAGGTGGAGAACAGAAGCTACCCGGGTACAATCCCTAATGGGTGAGGAAGAATTAGTGTCGGTATTCATCTGTTCGCAAGAAATGGACTTCTATGATAGAATGCTTTTAATGGACAGAAGGCCATTTTCTGAACTGGTCAAAATGGAAAAGGCCATAGAAGATGGTCTCAAAATAGGCCGAATCATAAGTATGACCGGAAAGTCTGCTGGGTCATGCTCATCCGAGTTTATAAAGAAGAAGAAGGAAGACGTGGCAAGCATATCCCACAATCCTAGCCCAAAACCGAAAAGAAGGGAAGAATTCTCGATGGAAACATATGCTTCACCTCCCCTAAATACTTACATACCCGCTCCTTACAATATGGTGCCCGTATATTACGCGCAGCCGACCTTCTAATCACCAGCTCCAAATTACCATACCCCACATAATACCTTCCAATCACCTTCCCCGATTTACTAAGTTCTATAACCAAATTATCAAATTCCCCCACCCGTTTACTGTCCTTCACAAAATAACCAATGCAATACCTACCAAAATCAGCCACCACCAAATACCTATAATGCGCCACCTCAAAACTTTAAAAAGAAGCCTACCCACATGTTCACTCCATGGAATCACAGACTGATTTGTTCAAAAGATTGAGCGCGACAGGGATGATCCAAACGCTTCCCCCAAAGGTCGTCGACCCAAAGAATCGATTTTACCAAGCTAACCAGACATGTGCTTACCATTCTAATGGCATAGGACATACTACTAAAGATTGCATCAATCTTAAGTATAAGATACAAGACATGATTGACCGGAAGGAGATCGTGCTCCAAATCGCTCCTCCAAATGTAAACACTAATCCCCTACCAAACCATAGCAACAATGTGATTCATATGATAGAAAGAAAGGGGGACTGGGTCACAAGCAGGCCCATTATCCGAGAATCTGTTAAAGAGCTTTAGCGCACAGTGCCATCACTTTCTCTACAAGAACGCCCACGATTCAAAGTAATAATCCATGCACCAGTCATTGTGCATGTGGCCCAAGTAAACCCTGCACCGCCTCGAAAAGGTTTGTGGTCCAAGTCGAGGCCGCACACAGAATCACGAGATCGGGAAGTTGCTATACTCCCGATGATCTAGTCCAAGAGGCACCTCGAAGAGAGGGAAATAAAAAAAAGGCAATTACTGAGGGTGAGGCTGAAGATTTTTGGCGTCGGATGCAGCCCAAATCTCCATGTTGGCACTTTTACAAAGCTCACCCCAACACTGCTTGACTATGATGAAAGTATTGGAGGAAGCCCACATCCCAGCTGGGATGAGTAGTGAAAATATGGTCGAAATGGTATGTTTTGAAAGAACACCAAATTACCTTCACGGAAAAAGAGTTTCCCAAAGAAGGCACAAATCATAACAAAGCACTGCACATCACTGTTATGTGCCGTAACAATGTTGTGACTCGTGTGTTGATCGACAACGAAGCGGGACTCAATATTTTTCCCGAGTCTACCCTAGCACAGCTGGGATTTGACCTTGGAAAGATTCGTCAAAGCCACACTAATATAAGAGCATTTGATGAAGGTCGATGTGATTCCACCGGAGCAGTTGATCGTGACATTCAAATAAGTCTAGCAGAATTCACTACCGAGTTTTAGGCTATGGAAATACCTGCCAACTACAATTTAGTCTTGGGGAGGCCATGGATCCACATAACTGTTACACCCCGTAATTTCGTACATGGAAATTTACAAGTGTTGGACGTTCTATGTATGGATACTGGAGCTCCCTTCAAGGATATATGATATTATACGAACTAATCCTATGGTCATGACGGTTTACGATCATATAATAAGCTATGGGAAACTCCGGGACCAAGCAAATCGAAGAAAATAAAGTTGTCGAAAATTTGGAAAAAGTTGATAGAATTTTGGACAGAATTTTAGGTCAATTTTGGAGGGGTATATCTCCTAGTATATTAAGAGTTTTAAGGTATTTCAAAAGCCTAAATTAAGTTCGTTGAGTGTAGTTTCCAACGCAACAAACCGCTCGTCGATATGATATCGGAGCAGATAATTATGGACGTTACAAGTTCAGCTGACAGAGTAGAAACGCGTGCTACAGTAACTGCTACAGTAACTGCCTGCTACAGTACTGCTACAGTGACCCGACTTGAATTTGAACCAATATAAATGGGGCTTGCCCCCTCTTTTTTCAGCCAAAAATCTCTTCCAAACAATTCCAAAATGCTCTAGAAAGTTCCCCAACCCTCAAACCTAAATTTCAAGCATATATCAGCTATAATTCCCGAATTTCGGTTCAGGCAACGTATAGTTGCGAGCATAGAATCATATAGCGATGCGTGTGGTTCAAGTTTAAGGTGGAAAAGTGAAGATATAGCGATATTATCAGGAGCAAGGTATGAGTCTCCTATTATTAATGCTAATTTTGGTTTATTTACGGAGATAAAACTGTCAAATAGACATATAATAGTTTTGTTGGTGGAAATATGGGATAAACCCCATATGGGATGTTTATGGAGTATTTTTGGTGTTGATAATATTATGATTAATGTTGGTATTGATGTTGTTGTTGTTGGTTGCTGGATTACGATTTTGGGCTAGGCATATAAACAGGGGAGATGCTGCCGAAATTTCGGCAGATTCTAGAAAGACTTATTTGAAGGACTAACACAAGCGTATAAAAGTGAGTCTAACAATAGTATAAATTTTCTTGAATATAGATTTACAAGCCTGGGAGGACAAACGTTGAGTAGTTAAAGTTAAGGCGACCAAAAAGGTATGTTAAGGCTCGTCCTTTCTTTCAAAGGCATGATTCCTAAGTTATGATCCCATAAATGTTTTCATAACCTCCTTGTTTTCAAAAGCTAGAAGTTCATGACTCTTAAAGCTTCTTATGATGTTAAAGGAAATTTGTTCTATGATGATTGTGACAATGATGATGATTCTCCTCTAGCAACTCCGAAGCTATGATTTGAGAGCATTATGAGATTATTGAGCCATTCCATGAATCCCTTGATTTTACTTATTGTTGATGCTCTCACCTCATGTTACTCGTTCCTTCGAGGTGAGATATAGCGAAGATAATGATTCTATTTCCAGTGCTGTCTAAGTTCATGATTCTCGAGACTCCCGTGACATTATCGATTTCATCTTACGATGGTTGATTCTTCAAGGAATGATATAGTGACAATGGTAATGCTAATGATGATATTGATTTCATTTATGTATTTTTATGTGTGTGTATGCATGTATGCATTGCATCCCACTGATCAGCTGGGGATAATACCGTGCCTACATGGCCGGGCAAGATAACACCGCGCCTATATGACCGGGCAAGATAATACCGCGCCTATATAGCCGGGCAAGACAACACTGCGCCTATATGGCCGGGCAAGATAACATCGCGCCTATATAGCCGGGCAAGACAACACCGTGCCTTAATGGCCGGGCAAGATGCTATATATGTTACCGTGCCTTAATGGCCGGGTAAGATGCTATATATAATACCGTGCCTATATGGCCGGGCAAGATAACACCGCGCCTATATGGCCGGGCAAGATAACACCGAGTCCCGAAAGGGCCGTGTACGGATATGACAGAAGTATGTATAGTAAATGTATGTGAATGCAAGTGTGTGTATATTATGTATGGATGTGTATGAAATGTTTTTCCTGTAGACGAGTAGTTTACATGATAGAGATCTTAAGAAGAGTACGAGGTATAATTACTTACTTTATCTTATGTTATCTTCATTCTGAGATCAAACTACTATTCATGCCTTACATACCCAGTACATTGTTCGTACTGGCGTCCCTTCTTGTGGACGCTGCGTTCATGCCCGCAGGTGTAGATAGACGAGACGATAATCTTTCATCGTAGGCTGTCTTCAGGTACCATTTTTGATTGGTGAGCTCCACTTCTTCCTGGAGCATTGTCGAGTCCGAGTTGTATATGTTTTTTTGTGACAAGAGGGTATGTCGGGGGCCCTGTCCCGACTTATATACTTCAGTCATGTTCATAGAGGCTTTGCAGACAGTTCCTGTGTACAGCTTAGTCATAGTGTGACAATAGTAATGTCAGCATCATGGGTCTATTGTACATTTACTTATGAATGATATTATGTTCATATTTAGCCTCTTGATCTTAATGTTTCCATTTGAGACATGAAGGATATAAGTTATAAGTTGGTTCGCTCGGTTCCTGTAAGGTGTCGGGTGCCAATCACGCCTTACCCAGGGTGGGGTGTGACAGTGGCAGGAGTGGTACCATCTTCACTTCACCAGTCTTTGAAATTTGTCTAACAGGAACAAGAGTTGATAATCCATGGAGAAGCAAGCATGCACAATTACTCGGATAATTTCGTGCCTGCCATCGAAGCGGCATCCAAAGGAGCGAATTTCCATGTAATTTCCGAGGCTTTGAAGGAAAGTTGGGCAAGGTTTGGTACGAAAATTTTGGTCTAACTGGAAGAAAGAATATTTTTTAGTGTATTAAGAGTTTTGAAGTGAAACAAAAGTCTAAAGTGAAGCTCGGGAAGTCTAGTTTCCAACGCAACAAACCGCTCCTCAATAGGACATCGGGGCAAGGAGATATGCACGTTACAAGTCGGGCTGGAAGACCAGGAAAATGGTCTGCGCGAAATCGCCAGGGAGTGGCGCGAACGCGCAGGAGGCCAAGGGCCAACACAGCTCGAACTCACTACCACGAGGCGCGAACGAGCTGAACAATTTTGAGGCCCGGGTTCGGGATGAAGGTTATATGATAAGAATGTAATAATAACTTATATATGACATTTGGAGACCATATGGAGAGAATTGGTTCATATGGCACTTGATGAAAAGCCCTCGTTGCTGCAAGCTAAGTGGGGCCCACTCATCGGAGTTTTATAAAGGACATATGAAGAGATATATGAGCAGTACATGGAAAGTTGAGCAAGTCCTAAGAAGGACCCTTAAGCCAAATATGGGCATAAGCCCTCCAAAAGGACGATTTAAGGAAACATTTTCGGATGATTTGACTTGGAGGGGCCAAAACGATATTATAATTTTGGAATTTGGAAAAACACCAAATATTAAAGTTGTAGATAATTGAAAGATCTTTTCAACCATAGGTCGTGGACCCTCCCACGATATAGGGATAAGAAGTTATGATCTTTTTACTGATCGAACGCGCAGTCAGAAAAATTAAGGCTGCGCGAACGCGCCCAAAGGGGGCGCGATCGCGCTGAGTTAATTTTGAGTCGGTCCAGGCAGAACCTGGACCGTTCTATAAGAGGGTGAGGCCCCCTATTTTCAACCAAACACAGCCAAAACCTCCTCAAATATTCCAGAAAATTCCCCAACTTTCCATCATCAACTTTTTAGCCCGAAACCAGGTATAATTCCCAAATCCCGATCCAGATGGCGTATAGTTGCAATGAAAAAATTGTGTATTGAGGCGTTGTGGCTTAATTTCAAGGTGTAGGAGTGAAGACATAGCATTATTATTGAGATAAACGTATGAATCTTTTGTTATTAACGTTAATCTTGGTTTATTTACGGAGAAGGAGTTGTTAAATTGTTGTAATTTAATTCTGTTGGTCGAAATATGGGACAAACACCATATGGGAAATAATTTGATATGGGAAATGATGTTATTGATGTTGGTAGTGTTATTGTTGTGTTGGTTGTTGAATTGAGAATTCGGGCTAGGCATATAAACAGGGGAGATGCTGCCCGATTTTTGGTAGAATATAGAATAGTTTGATTTGAAACTTGGAATAAGTGTGCAATAAAGAGGCTAACGTTAGTGTAAATCCTCTTAAATGTAGACTTACGAGCTCGGACGCATAAACGTAGCCAATAGGAGGTTGAACAGGTATGTTAAGGCTCGTCCCTCTCTTTCAAAGGCATGATTCCTATGTTATGACTTCATAAATGTTTCCATATCTTCCTTGTTTTCAAAAGTTAAAAGCTTATGATTCCAAAGACATGACTCCTTTCCTGATGGTCCATAAATGTCTTTCCAAACTGCCCGTATTTTCCAAACCAATGGTCTATGATTATGTGAGCTCTTATGATAACAACGATGAACATGTTTTCACAATGATGATGGTGATATCAAGGATGGGAACATTATCTATCATGTTATGATGATGATGGTTTTATGGTTACACTGATAATGATGATTTGACGTTCAAATGCTCCAAACCCTTGGTTTTTATGTGAATATGAGAATGATGAACCATTTCTTGACCCTCGATTTTATTCATTAAATGACTCAATTTTCTAAAGACTCCAAAGTATATGGATTGATGCCTTATGAGATTTATGACCTTATTTTATGTTTTCTCTTGATGTTATTTTTCATTGACAGTCTCACCTCATAATGCTAGTTCCTCCAAGGTGAGACATGAAGATCATGATTATTCCATATACAATCGGAGGTTACCGACCTTACGTCACTCCGATGAAGTTATAGCTTTTGATTGGGCTCTTATGCATACTTATGTTATGATGATTACACCATGCCTATACGGCCGGGCAACACCACTACGGAGGCCGTAGTGGGAGGCTTATGGATGATGATAATAATACCGTGTCTATATGGCACGGGCAACACCACTAGTGGGCGGCGTGAGATAATTAGCCCGGACGAGGGCTAATGATGTTATTTGATTCAGACAGTTATGTATGAATGTGTAATATGCTAAAAGGTAAAGATGGGCATGCATGATTCCGCCTCAAGAGGCAAGTGGTTACAGTGGTACTCTCTTCTTATGTACTTTATGCTTTTTTATATGTTATCATACATGCCTTACATACTCGGTACATTACTCGTACTGACGTCCCTTCTTGTGGACGCTGCGTTCATACCCACAGGATCAGGTAGCTAGTCGGATGATTCACAGCAGTAGGACCTCCCCTCAGCGGCAGTTGGTACGCTCCATTGATCCGGAGCTTTAGTCCGTTTGGTATGTCGTCTTGTTACGTACATATATGGGTACGGCAGGGCCTTGTCCTATCCTTTCTACAGTTTGTACTCCATAGAGGTCTGTAGACAGTGTTATGTAGCCGTGATGTTATGCAGCCTTGTTGGTGCTTGCGTTGTTGTACAGTATATGTAGTGGCCTAATCGGCTTGCGCTGTTACTCTCAGTATTTATGCTTATATGTATGCGTTGGCCGTGAATTCCCGATACGGTGTCTCTTATGTTGATTGTTCGGGAGACAGTCCAGCTCAGTTACAGATTGTGTATGGGCCCAGGATAGTCAGTGAGAGGTAAATGCAGGCATATGAGTGCTTGACCAGTAATGGTCGGGTACTTGTCGCGGCTCATCGGTTTGGGCCATGACAGAATTTGCACGACATCGCTGAGCCAATTCCCCTTCCCTAAGACAATTTTCATTTGGAACTAGGATATGTCCTAACTAAAGATGAGATACCTACCAAGAAGAAGCAAGAGGTAGCGGATCACCGCAAACCCATCCCAAACCTGTACCAGTCATTTCCTAACCAAATGCTTATGCCAGGCGATATTGACATTGAAGAAGGGATAGGGATGCTATTCTGAGAAGGAGATTGCTCAGTCATCTTAGAAGAATATGCAGAAGCATCCTCCATCGGAGATGCAGATCCGGTCTTGTAGCTGTCTAATGGGACCACTACCCCGCTACTGCCTCTTCAGTAGAGAAAGATGAGTTTATTTTGGGAGAATCGGTCGAGGCCCGATTACTCACTTTCTATCACTCTATGTACCTTGTAATGTTTTCAAAAAATGGAAATGGCTTGCCGTTGATCCAAGTCAGGACCACAGTTTGTACTTTTATCAATCTAAATTGGCGAAAGCCTCGGTTTAATCAAAATAATTTTATTTATTTATTATGAATGCATGTTTTATACTAACATACTTTGCCTTTAATTTTCAGTAATAAAAATGATAAGACAACCCTAAATGTCATGACATATTGCGAAACGAATGAGTCGAGCAGCGTAGAGGAAGAAAAGTACGCGGAATACGACGAGACCACAATGTTACCTGAAGGTCTTGCCGAAGAGATAGAGCAGTTATAAAGTGAGTGGAAGACGAACATGGACGAAACAGAAGCCATAAATTTAGTTGATAAAGAGAATGTCAAAGAAACAAGGATACGTGCGCACCTAGAGGCACCTTTGAAAGAAGAATTGATAAACCTACTGAAGGAGTACGTGGATATCTTCGCATGGTCATACGCCGACATACCAAGGCTAAGTACTAGCATAGTATCCCACAGTTTACCTATCAATGCAGGTGTCGCTCCTGTAAAATAGAAAACCCGACAATTCAAGCCAGACCTCAGTATCTTCATCAAGGATGAGGTAGAAAAGCAAATCAAGTATGGGTTAGTAGAAGTAACCTCATAACCCACCTGGTTGGCCAACATAGTTCCGGTACCCAAAAAGGATGGAAAGATAACGATCTGTGTGGATTATCAGGATCTCAACAAAGCTAGTCCAAAGGACAATTTTCCACTGCCAAACATCCACATACTCATAGATAACTGCGCCAAACACGAGCTATAGTCATTTGTGGATTGTTTCGCCGGTTATCACCAAATCCTAATGGATAGAGAGGATGTGGAGAAAATAGTTTTCATCACTCCATGGGGAGTGTACCATTATAGAGTGATGCTCTTCGGCCTAAAAAATACCAGCGCAGCCTACATGAGAGCCATGACTACCATCTTCCATGACATGATTCATAGAGAAATTGAAGTATACGTGAATGATGTCATTATCAAGTCAAGGGAAAATTCGGAGCATACTACTCATTTGAGGAAATTCGTCAATAGGCTCCGAAAGTTCAACTTGAAATTGAACCCGGCTAAATGTTCGTTTGGGGTACCGACCGAAAAATTACTAGGGTTCATAGTCAGCCGAAGGGGAATAGAGCTAGACCCGACAAAGATCAAAGCAATCCAATAATTACCTCCTCCCAAAACCAAGAAAGAAGTCAAGAGCTTCCTGGGAAGGTTAAATTACATTAGACGATTCATAGCTTAATCAACCATCATTGTGGAGCCCATCCTCAAGCTTTTGAAGAAAGACGCTCCCAAAAAATAGATAGAAGAGGCTAAGAGGCATTTGATACTATCAAGAGATACCTGTCCAATCCACCAGTCTTGGTACCACCAAGGCCCTGGGAGCCCACTATTGCTATACTTATCGGTTGCTGAAAATGCCTTCGGTTTCATTTAAGGACAACACAATGAAGAACGGAAAAAGGAACGTGCTATTTACTTCCTGAATAAAAAATTAACTGCCTGCAAGACAAGATATACACTAGTGGAGAAAACCTGCTATGCTTTAATTTGGGTAGCCCAGAAATTGAGACATTATTTATCTTCCTATACCACCCACCTCATATCCAAGATAGATCCATTGAAGTATATCTTCCGTCAGCCCATGCCCATCGAATTTGACATTGTATACATAGCCCAAAAGGCCGTTAAAGGACAAGCCTTGGCTAACCTGCTAGCTAAAAGCCCAGTGGATGAAGAGCTCGAACCCCTCCACACTCATTTCCAAGATGAATGGGTATTGGCCATAGAAGAGGAAGAAGTGGAACCATAACATAGGCTAGAAATTATTCTTCGATGGAGCAGTCAACTACAATGGTTCTAGAATAGGAGCAGTTATAATATCATAAAATGGGCAACATTACCCAATGGCCATGAAGCTCAAATTCTGTTGTACCAATAACACGGCTAAATACGAGGCTAGCATTCTAGGTCTCAGGATGGCACTGGATATGGACATTACTAAATTGCTGGTCACTGGAGATTCCGACCTACTAATTCATCAAGTATAAGGCGAGTGGGCCGCTAAACACGAAAAGATCTTGCCGTACGTGAACTTGGTACAAAGAATATGCAAGAAATTCAGAAAAATTAAGTTCTGACATACTCCAAGAGCTCAGAACGAGTTTGCCGATGCGCTGGCCATAATAGCGTCAATGATCCAACATCCTGAAAGCAATCATATCAACCCGCTGAGGATAAGATTGAAAGAAGAGCATGCCCATTGTTGCCACGTAGAAGCAGAGCCGGATGGAAAGCCGCGGTACAGTGACATCAAAATATACTTGGAAAAACTGGAATACCCCGAAGGAGCCACGAGTGGAAAAAAGAAGACCATCAGAAGAATGACAAATGGTTTCTTCCTGAATAAAAAAGTGTTGTACAAATGAACACTGGAATTGGGTCTGCTTCGATGTGTAGATGCTGGCGAAGCCATCAAACTTCTAGAAGAAGTACATGCTGGGACATGCAGACCCCATATGAATGGATTTGTACTAGCCAAGAAGATTCTCCGAGCTGGATATATATTATTGGAAGACCATGGAAAGTGATTGCTGCAAAAATGTGCAAAGGTGCTATTAATGCCAAATCCACGGTGATCTAATCAAGGTTCTACCAAGTGAGCTTAATGCTATGAGCTCACCATGGCCTTTCGTCGCTTGGGGCATGGACGTCATTGGACCCATTGAAGCCGCAGCCTTAAACGGGCATCGATTCATTTTAGTCTCCATCCACTACTTCACCAAATGGGTGGAAGCAACATTACACAAGTCAGTAACAAAGAAAGTGGCAGCTGATTTTGTGCGAAACAATATCATATGCCGCTTCGGCATACCCGAGTCTATCATAACTGACAATAGGGCCAATCTGAATAGCCATCTGATGAAGGATATCTATGAGCAATTCAAGATCACTCACCGAAACTTGACAGCCTACTGGCCACAATTGAACGGAGCCGTAAAATCAACCAACAAGAATATCAAGAGGATATTGAGGAAAATGACAGATAATTACCAATATTGGCATGATCAGTTGCCTTATGCTTTACTGGGATACCGTACTACGACTAGAACTTCAACAGGAGCAACTCCATACCTGCTGGTTGTTACACCTCAAAAAATTTCATGTCGTTGCATAGTAAATAGACTAATGCAGGGTAAGAAGGATGCGATGTTTCTTTAAGTAAGAAAGGTTATTTAACGATTCTAATTAAGATTCCAAAGACGTTGGAAGTAAGAGGAGAAAGTTCCTTAAGGAAGGCAAAGCTTATGTCGTGTTTTGGAAGAGTTCCGTAAAGTACCGAGCAAATGTTGAATTAACGATGTCTTAAAGAAGAGTTATAACACTCCTTAGATTGGTAATGAGGTGTTAAACCAGTGTCAAGAAGGTTCCATAAGGATTGGAGATCGAACGAAACGACGGAAATGATTCCAGAGAAATGAAGTTATACGACCAACTTATACGGTCCATATAACATTATACGGTCCGTATAAAGGGTAGTATAACCCAACAGAAGAAATGTTTTCTCTGATGGTGAACCACGGACACTTTTACGGACCGTACAATGTTATACGGACCGCATAAGTGGTCCGTATAATACTCGACGGGCTGATTAAGTTGCAAGTATAAATATGTGTTCCTACTTTCATTTTTCTCATTCTTTCCACTTCTCCATCCCTCTCAAGGCTTCTAGAGTGTTCTAAATATTTCATCAACACCAATTCAAGGAAAATCAAAGATCAACTTCATCAAACCAAGGGAATTAAGTGCAAGAAGTTCACTAGAGTTCATTCAAGATAAGAAATCCCTTCGGGAGTGAAACTAGAGTTTTTCTCAAGTGAAGTATTTCCACTCAAAGCTCATTCCCACACTATCAAAGGTAAGTTTTATGATCATTTCATGTTGTTTAAAGTATTGAGAGGTTGAAAGACTTGGATTATGAAAGAAGTAGAAAATGGGTCATGAATACAAGAATAGTGGCATTTTGAGTAGTAGCTTGGAATGAGTCATGATTTTTGATATGTTGTGATTATAATTATGTTATAAATGACATTAAGAAAATGGGGTAGACATTACATATGAGTGAATGCAATAGTGTACTATGACCATGGTTATGGATGATTTGAAGTGAAATTGGGAAAAATGGATAATGTAGGTGAATAAAGATTATTGCTTATGATGTTGTGAATGTTATTATAGATGTTTGGGAGTTGATATATGATATAGAGAAAGTTGTATAAACAAAGGAAATGCTGTCCAATTTTCTCTAGCTTCAGTCAAGTATGCTAAGCTATTGATTATCTAATGTTAGTACAAACTCTATTGAAGGTAGAAACGTGAGCATTGAAGGAGAACGTTCAAGAAATAGAGTAGCTAAACGAAAAGGTATGTAAGGCTAGTCCCTTATTTCTAAGGCATGACTCCCTGGCATGAATTCTCTGACTTTTCCATGACTTTCTTACATTTCGAAAAATTATGAGTCTATGTTCATAAGGGGCTTCATATGAGATAAAGGCAAAAGATATGTTACGAGTATGATAATGATGATGATGAGTTTGAGTCTAGAGAATTCTAAGTCCACGACATGATGTTCCTACAAAGCTAATGACCCTAACTACGATCCATTGATGTTGTTCATTGTGTTACACTCACCTTACAATGCTAGTCCCTTCAAGGTGTGGAATGGTGAATATGATCACTCCATAATGTAATCAGGGGTGCTCGACCTTATGTCACCCCGATATAGTGATAGATTATCTTAAAGTTTTAATGCATGATTTATGACGAACGTATGATAAAGATAAGTTATGATGAGTATATGATGATATGATTCCACTGAGCCTAGATGGTCGGGCATGTCACTGCTAAGGCGGGCTGCATACGATTCCACCGTGCCAAGATGGTCGGGCATGTCACCGCTAAGGTGGGCTGCTAATGATTACACCGAGCCTAGATGGCCGGGCATGACACCACTTGTGGGCGGTGTATGATGGTTACCCGAATGCGGGTTAACGACGATGGTACATGTGCTCTGTTGATATATGTGAGATGTATAAAACGTATTTTATTCTAAAAGGTTAAGCAGGTTATATCTTCATCTTATATCTCATGATTTCTTTACTATGTTATTCTATTCATTCTTTACATACTTAGTACAATGCTCGTACTGACGTCCTTTTCTTTGGATGTTGTGTTCATGCCCACATGTAGACAGAGAGGTGATCCAGATTCGTTGGAGTTATCGGCAGACTTTGAGAGCACTCCATTGTTCCGGAGGTGCCATTGATTATTATTTTATGTACATATATTTTGGGCACGATGGGGTCCTGTCCCGTCCATATGTCTAGTACTCTAGTTGAGGCTCGTAGATACGTATGTGTGGGTATTATGGTCTCACGATTTTCCTCATTGTGTATATATTATTTTATTTTGATAGCCGAAGGGCTTATGTATATAAATATAGATATGCTTGAAATCGAAAATGGTTTTCCTTATGATTAGATGTGTGAGGACAATAAATGTATGCAGGATAAGTTCGATGAGTATTAGAATGAGTGGTGCTCGGTAGTTAGCTCCGTGTACCTATCATGGCCCCTCGTCGAGTCGTGACAAAAGTGGTATCAGAGCAGTTCAGTCCAAGGAAGTGTCTACGAGTCGTGTCTAGCAGAGTCTTGTTTATGGTGTGAAGCGCGCCACACCATTCTTCTTCTTATGAGATCTTGCGATAGAGCCGTGTTATAAGATTTTCTCCTCCCTAATAGTGCGTTATGATTTCAGTGATGCCACCAAAGAGAAAAGCTACCGCCGCCCAGAAGGGCAAGGCCACTACAGAAAGGCGGATAGAAAGTGAGCCGCCAACTAATGTAGAAGAAGGTGAATCACATAATGAGGCTCCATCAAACACTTCTCATACTCCACCTATTATAGAAGAACAAAAAGGGGCTTCAGTCCCAGCTCCTATGCCTCTAGTTCCTCCACCAGCTGCTTCGGGTCAACAAATGACCGAAGGTATTCATCTATTGACACAGTTAGTTGCTGCCCAGGTACAGCGGCAGGGTGCAGGTTCAGGTGACAGGGCGACTAGCACTTGAGCCCGGGACTTCATGAGTTTAAACCCTCTAGAGTTTTTCGGGTCAATTGAGCATTTAAACGAAACCTATGGAAGCAAATAAAGTCACAGAAAGCAGTTCATAAAATTATACTACGTGCGTTCTTAAGCGTACTAAACGTTTGAAACATAAATGTGTCATTTGAATTAAACCATTGCCCCATAATCATTAATAATAATATTTTTCCCCGCAGGGGTACAAAAGATAAAGTAAAGATAGTACATCAAAAGAAATCGACAGAAATATCCTCCAGTAGTGGATGATGAAGGCCGATCCCTATCAATCTTGGCTTTCTTTGCTTTTCGGAGGGTAGTTTGGATATGAAGATGGACTGACGTCAAAGTCGCTTCCATAAGAAACTCTTTCTGTGTGAAGGTCAGGGGAGCAGCGTCATCTAAAATCTTTTTCATCCGGTCATCTAACTCAACCAAACAATCATTGGTAAGCTCTAACTCATGCCTAAGACTTTCTATGACAGCCTTGTCATGCTCAATTTTCTCTAGGTACTTAGAATCTGTGTCGTCAACTCTCCTCTAAATCAAACGGGCCCGGATCTCGGCTTGCGAATCCTTGTCTTAGACATGGCTAAAGAGAATAGGCCTAGGAGGAGGTGTGCCTTGCAATTTGTCCCTCAACCAATCTTTATATTCCTGGACCCGAGCGGACTACTCATGGTGAACCGTTGTCCGCAGTTGGATGACCACAGACTAACTTAACATTCAACATGTTCCAAAGAAAAGGTGTTTCAGGTTTTTAGTGAAGGCTAGACCGCGATCCCACATGTCCCCTTTGAAACCATGCTTTTTACCAAGAGTGGCGGAGTTTATGATATGATGCATGCAAATATATATTGTAGAAAGTAACACATAAACAAATAATTGTAAAATAAACCCTATTATAGTGAAACCCTTATGGTTAGAACCTAAATATATCCCTAGCAGAGTCGCCATCTATTATGGTTCGCTTTTACGCGGGTTAAGGCATAAAGGTAATTCGAGGTTATTGGTGCTCTAAATTGGATTTTATGTTTTTAGAGTTGCCACCTAATTTATTCAAAAGAAAAATTAGGAAAAACCAGGTTAAAAGAATTTTTTTCAGATTTGAGAAAAAAAGTCTTTTGGATCAGAGCTCGAGGTAAAGGTTCTAGTTATCCCCCAAGGAAGGTTTTAAGTACCCTGGTATTAAGGATCCGTAGAATATGGTTGACCTACGAGCTTCACTATAAAGTTTATTTATTTGCTTATGTGTTATAAACTTTTCTGCAAAGATAGCATCATTATGTTCATATCATCATATACTTTAGAAAATTTTGGCAAAAAATCCCCTTATAAATAAAGCGGTTTTGGTTTGAAAATCCACGTAAGTGTTCAACTCACTTCGTTTTCAGACTAGGACACACCCGGGGTCGCTCCCGAGTAGGATCACAACTATTCTAGTCCTAACAATATGAGCTTAGTACTTACGGGTTTTTATACCTATATCTATATGAAAATATGGGATATATTCCCGGATGCGATATATATATATATATATATATATATATATATATATATATATATATATATATATATATATATAAAGTCCATTTTCTTTCAAGTTCCGATTTTATGAAGCCCAATAAGTCAACCGTAGTCCACGTCCATAGTCCGGCGAACACCCATGTGACCCAATATCCGTTTCTCAGCCTAAATACTCAGTCTAAAGTGTCATGTTTTCAGTCCAAAATCTCAAAATTGGTTCCGTTTTATGTCACAATAATGGGCTGGCCTCCCAAACTCATTTGATCTATATAAGGGTCCAAATGTTCATCCAGCTTCAGTCCATGAAATATCTTTAGTCCATTTTTTAGGCCCAAATGCTCAAGTGCTTCATTTGTGAAAATCAAGGTTTTTATCAAAGTCCAGTAAGGTGCATTAGTTTTCCAGTCCAAAACATTATTGTTTATGCCTAAACTCCTAAGGACTTGCAAGTCCAAATACTTAGCTGTATTAAGAGTCATTTTGTTGTGAGTTTAAGTAAAACATGCATTTCCCAGTTTCTTACTTTAAAATCCAATACAATTTTATCTCAAAACAATGCCTTATAATCTTGTGATCACTGAAATCAGTTTGTCCCAAAGTTCATTTAAAAGAGACGTTTTATTGTTTAAAAAACACAAGTCAAGGTTCGAATAGAGGTTTGCCTCATTTTTATCATTATTACCTAATTAACGAACTGTTATCCTAATTATAACATACATGGTTTCACTAATATAAAGTTTAAGTTTACAAATTTACACACATACATCAAATAGAATGGAAAGAAGGAATTAAACTACTAACAGGCTACCCGCCCCGTTAGTGCTATTTTCACCCATAGTTAGGTCTTCGTGTCATTTTTACCCATGATTGAGCCTTCAAAATATTAGCTTCCCTTACATATGTGTATTCAGCGACGGTCAGCTTTGGAATTGGGCCGCAGCCAATTCCTTTATGGAAGAGAAGGACACGGAAATGCAAAGAGAGGTTTTCCAAATAAAAGGCGTAAAAATTAATAACTTATACACATAACGGTACACACCAAGTAACTCAGAATGTTAACAGCAATAGGCTTCAGGCCCAATAATCAAATGATCATCAAATATTGAAAGTCCAAGATGACTAACAGCAGGCATACATGCAGTGTATACTTCAGTATACAGTGGTATACACCTCCATGAGGATGTATAAAGGGTCAATACTAGAAAGCTATTGCCCTCGTCTTCCCGATGTTGCACAAGTTCCAAGGGATTTCTAGGAATCCCAGGCATGGCTAACACCGGAGAGGGTTCAAGCTTGATCTATAATGACCAAACTAAACTCCTTGCTAAGGTATTCAACTAAAGTATACTTACAATACACACATATATACACTTAGACTTAGGCAGAAATGAAGCACATTTGCACATAGAGGCATAAGGAACTCTTACACACATTAACTTGCAATATTTAGGCATGCTCGGAATCACATAAGACAGGCTAGCACATTTGGAGATATACAGTCTTTTATACTAAGTATACTATAGTGTCTAGGTATATGCAGAAGCAGACTAAATGTAGCCAACAATCTTACACCAAATATTCAACATATAAGATTAGGTTAATGAAGTAACAGGGTCAGTATTGTAGTTCAATCAGGATGGGCTTGATAATCAACTAGAAAGCAAGCATTACACATGACAGTGACCAAACCAAACAAATAGGTAGGAAGGAAGTATCATACTACACACAGGAGCAGCATGAGTCAAACATAGGGACAAAATGTACACTCCACATCTCATATGATGATACCAAAATAAGCACACAAACATAATATGTACACTGTAATGACAATAAACATGCTGAGTCTAGAACATAAGAGAGGGCTGACCCTACATTTAAATATATAACAAACAAACCAGATAAGAAGACAAAAGATCAACTCTACTTTCAAACAGAATGATAACCAAGGCTAACACAGAAGCAGGAGATTGGCCTCTTACTAAACATGTCAACTAGACTAAATAGGAGATTAACATTGTACTTAAAACAGGATAAACAAATTGAAACCTAACTAAACATGATAATTGTGCTAGACAGGACATAAATGCTATGCTAAACAAGTAATAAGATTAAACTATACTAAGCATGATCACTAAACTAAACAAAACCTAAATACTAAGCACATAACTGAACTAATCTAATAATAAAATGGATATAATAAAACAAAATTAAGCAAGCAAAGCAATAAAGCACATAGAGGAATGTAAAAAAATGCAGATAATATAAAAAAGGAATAGAGTATTACCTTTTTCAAGTGTAGCCTAGTGGAGAGTTGGACTTGGAACCTCAATTGTTCCCCCAAAAGCTCAAATTACCACAACAAATAGCACACACAAGATAAATTTTTTAAAACTTAACTTAACTCAGAAAATTAAAGGTCTCAATAATGAAACCCTAGGTTTTCGAGTTCTTAGACTTGCAAATGATAAAATATCAGGTTATAAGCCTGAAGGTCTCCTCTGAAAATGTGAAGTAGGGGCCCTATTTATAGAAATCCCTAAAATCTTAAACCCTAATCAGGTCGATGTGGGATGAATCCTCAAAATTGAGGTTCCCTCCACACAAACACATATCGCAGGGCTTATATTTCTCCCTAGATTATATCAACGGCTAGGAATAGGTCAACAAACCCTTAATCCACAGAGTTCTCAAATAACCAATCAAAATCTTGAATTCAAATGAATTCAAACAAGAACCAGTAAGAAATTTCAGAGGTTAACGTTTGAAAATACAGAGAAATTCAAAAATAAAGCAAAATAGCACCTCTGTTGGTGGTAACCCCACAGTAGAGGTTGAAATCAATTAAAACCTTACCCTTAATGGCCACACAGGACTGTACTCGAACTATTTTGGACTGAAATCACGCCATAAGCGGAGAGGGAAAGGGGAAGGGGTTAGGGGTAAAGTGAAAAGGTAAGAGGGGTTTTACCCCTTTGGTTTTCTAATACGAGTTGGACCAGGTCAGTCCTTTTTTGGGCCTGACCTGGTCCACTATTATAGAGGGGCCTGATTTTTTATATCTATAAATACATTTATATACACGTGATGTATATTTGTGTATATACGTATATACGTGCGGGAAATTTACACGCGTTCTGATAAATAAATAAAATCAAAACTCGTCACATTAATTTAAAACCCTTAATTATGTACCCTGAATGGTTAATTAGATGAATAAGGTCTTGATTTTGCAAATATTTCCTTCTATTGACTTGGTTTAAAACCAGGCTGTTTAAATTGCAGCCCTTAGCCAATTTATTGCGACTAATTTTCATAAATGACCTTGACTGATTAATCAATGATGTCCTTTAATAAAGTACAAATTTGCAAAAATGACAATTAGGGGAAGAATTTTCCAATTGGGCTATTAATTTATTATTTCAATTATAGCTAGTTAAATGGGCAATTTACAGAATTAACTATAATTAAATACTCCATTAATTATGATAAATTCTAATAATTTGACTAAATGGGGATTGAGGGGAAAAAATGATTACTTTATTTAATTAATCAAGTTTCCTGAATTTCAAACAGAGTAAAATGCTTGCAATTTGTCAATTTGGCCAATTTAACAATTAAGTAAATAATTTTTATAATTTTACAAAATGTGGCAATTAATTTATAAACGATTTATAATATTTATAGAAATTATCTTACCATGTTAGGATGGTAAATATTTTCTAAATAATTTTATAAAAATCATTTGGGTTTCCAAAAAATATATCTTTTGCTTTGTTTGAATCCCGGGAACTCTGAGTAATTAAACTAAATTCTGGGAGGTCAAAATTTAGGTGTCAAAAGCCCCAATTAATTCAGATTAGTACCGCGTAATCCAATTTAAGGGGGAAGTGCTCCCTAACAGGATTATGTTTCATGTCAGGACTCAAACGTGAGACCTTTAGTTAAGGGTGGAGTGATCCTATACATCCCACCACAATCTTTGTCGTATATGAAAGATATATTTATAGTACTAATATGTGTGGAGACTCCTAGAATTCGTTTTCCAGCAGTATTAAAACTATGAAAGGTTTGAATAATTATGATAGTGACCCGATCTCAATATGTCAATTATTGATCTTATTTAGCTAACTTAATAAAAGAAGAAATTTTTTCAAAGCAACAATAGAAGCATTCTACACATCTAATCTTCCACAAAGAATTAGCAACCTTGTGAATTGATTTGGGTAAGCAGTTCATTGCCAACTTCGGAAGGACGCTAGAGTGAGGTAAGACTTGAGTACAAACATGAGTGACGTGAGGAATTTTACTACTAACATTGTTTGCTAAGTTTTGCAAGTACAATGTCTAATATTGAGGAACATTCCCAAGAAGGGGAGGACCCCATGGCTATCATGAGTTCACTTACTCTCATTCATAAATGTTTGGTCAGGATAAGGAAGGATATGAGAGGAGTGAACGAGCAAATGGGAAGTTTGGAGTCTAGGTTGGGTCAAGTTGCGAGCACGAGTCATGTTCGGAATCCACGAGACTTTCATCAAGAGACCTACCTAGTACATAACTTTATAAACCCTCTCCATGATTATAGTCACACAAATCTCCCAATATATTCTCCTCCACAAGGCTTATATCAAGAACCTCACCTAGCACACAACCATATGAACCCCCTCTATGATGATATGGTTGAGGAAGTTCTCAAGAAAATGTATAAGCTAAAACAAGGTGTTGACATTGTGAAGTTTTGGTGATTGACAAAATAAGATGACAAGGCATTATCATTGAACTAGGTTGAAAAACATGATCCATCCAGACATGATACAATTATATATCAGAAAGATGACTCAGCAAAGGGAGCAGCTTATTGTAGAAATAGAACAAGTGTGCAAGCAAGTTCTATACTAAGAAGTCATCAAGTCACAGAGCAGAAAATGAAAATAGAACAAACAGAACAACATGTTCACACAGTTAATCAAGTAAGGTGGATGAATGACCCATAAGTGATTAGTGGAGAAGACTAGTTGTAGACACAGAGCAATACAGTTATATGAAACAGGTATGTTAACATGTTCCAGCCAAGATCTCATAAGCAGTTCAAAGGTAGATGCAGAAGAAAGAGAATTAGTGGAATAGGTACATGAACATGTACAAAATTAGAGATGGACGAACCAGGTAGATGAAACAGGCTCGTGAATATATTCCACATAAATCCTGCAACAACAAGGATTTGTAGAAGAATTATGGTAAAGACTTGGAGGTCAAGTCTTTCAGATTCCTTGCCATATTTATGGAGATTAGTAAGCCTTCTACAAGAAAAGGAGCCGACTCAACAAGGAAGGAATCCAAGTACAACACAAAACCTTATGTATGTTATTGTCTAATAAGAAGAAGGTCTTGTCAACGACCAACGGAGCTACAAAGTTATAAATACCCAGGTCTTACCAAGAAGAAGTGTTCACACCCACAAAGATAGAATTCAGAATATCGGGCGAAAAAGATATATCCAAGAATATTCAAGAATCCGGGGTTACGTCCCAAGTACACAAAGAAAGATCGATGGAGTTGTTTTACTGAAAAATGTTTTCTAGTTCTGAAGTCTAGATTTATGTATTAGGTTTGTTCTATTGAGTTGTATCTTTATCCCCTTATTAAGAAGTATAAACATAAATACAAACCATTGTAACTTCAAGTAGGAGTTTATTAATTGAAGATAGTTTGCTAGTAAGAGTTTGGGTAGAAAGGATGTTGTAGGAATTAGGTTGCAGTGTTTGTAACTTAATTTGTTGTTGGGTCGTTGTAGTAGTGGAGTTGAATTAAATCTTGCAGGTCTGTAGGTCGTGGTTTTTATCACCTTTGAGCCGGGTGCTTTTCACGTAAAAATCCTGTGTCCTTTACAGTCCTGTTTGTTTTTATTCCGTAAACAAGTTTATAGAACAGGTTAGGTAACATGTTCTGTCCATAGGCAAAAAGTAGGTACACATTGGGACAGACACTTACGTTGTGCAAAGCTAACAAGTGATATTACAGCAAGGCTATCATCATAAGGCTAACACCTTGGGAAAAAGATCTTGATTAAAATGGGCACGATCTCTGAAGACACAGAAGAAATTCTCCTAAGATTGATAGAAATGAAGACCAAAACAAAAGGGAGAAAAATAAAAAAAGGGGGCACAAGATAGGAGATGCTTCAAGTGTGAAAAGATAGACCACAGAGTTAGAGACCGCCCATTATGGGATGCTAAGAAAAAGGAAAGAAAGAAGCAACAACCCACCAATGGGGAGAATAAAATGACAACCAAGGCAATCATGACAACTTAGGCACCAGAAGAGGAGACAAAGGTAAAAATTCATGATTTAAAAGGCATGCTTGATCCTCTCTCCAATAAGAAATTCGTGTCCCTAATGGATACTTTGCTTGATAAACATCATGAATGAGCATGAAAATAATTGAGTCATTCTGTTGACACCCAATTTTTGCCTTCCAAAAATTCAAATTAACTAGTCAAGCTTCAATCGCAAATATAGTACAAGAATTATTCAAAAAAATCAATAATACTTTTAAAAAAGCAGCTTTTGGTGATATTTTTTTATTTCATTGGAAATATACCTAATATGTATCATTTAAACATTTTACGTATAACTTTAAGTATAAATTATATCGATTTTACTGATTTCAAAATCAAGTTTCATGAGTATTTTAATTAAAGTAATTACTATAATTAGTCCATTATTGGAACGATAAGTATTTTATGTCACGACCCAACCTAGGACCATGACAAGTGACCGAACTCACCTTGCCCGATGGCTCAATGTATACTACTTATACTCAAATATGGCGTTCAATAGGATCCTTTTTTTTTTTCTTGCATAACTATGCCTGAAAATTTAAATCCAAATGCTGAAGTCAACACGTAATTTAAAACGTCTCAAAGTGTGTTACATACATACACACACGCACATATAAGCATATATATATACATGACATAAGACAAAGCCAGCTGAACTGGATGCCACCACTTTTGTACAACAACTTAGCGACCAACAAAACCAAACAGTACCCATAACACCCACGCTGTTCGCAGACTTCTAAAGAGTACGACCTGCAAAATATGTACACAAAATTATACCAAAACAAGAACAGCCTTCGGAGCAAGTGGAACTGTCTAACTCCTAGCACTGACTCCCCCTAAGTAGCCGGATCGCCGGGTCGCGCCCCTGTACCTGCGGGCATGAAACGCAGCCCCCGAAGGAAAGGGGGTCAGTACGGAGTATGTACTGAATATGTAAAGCGATAACAAATCATATTCCGGAAAAATGCGACAGCGAACAAGTTTAGGGACCAAACTATAAGTAGTCTAAAACAAAAGGGAGAAGCCACAATCACACCCAATACCTACGGTCTTCGCTGAAAGGAACATAAATGTATAAACAAAGTCCCGGAATAGTCTTTAAGTAGACAATGTAATCCAACCAACCTTTCAAAATAAGTAATGCACACTAACACATTTTCTATAAATAAATAATGCAACACAACACACGTGCCGCTTCCGGCACAATATCAATAATAGCCCCTTCGGGCAGCCGCTTCCGGCTCATTATCAATAATAGCCCCTTCGGGCAGCCGCTGCCGGGTCAGTATCAATAATAGCCCCTTCGGGCAGCCGCTTCCGGCTCAATATCAATAATAGCCCCTTCGGGCAGCCGCTTCCGGCTAAGTATCAATAATAGCCCCTTCGGGCATAATAATAATGATGATTGCCCCTTCGGGCATAATAATAATGATAAAGTAAACATAAGTAGTAAATGAAATTAAATAGTAAAACCTCGCACCCCTTTCGGTGTGGTTTTGGAAAGTCTAAATATTAAAATCTCACACCCCCGTCGGAGTGGTTTTGAAAATCAATTTTTTTTATTTCCTTGTACAAAACTAGTTCTTTTAAAATCATTAGTGAACTACAAACGCGTTTCAGAAGCCATTTTTTGGAAAACCGAAGAAACAATTATATTAGAAATGTTGTTATACTACAAAATATATTATAGAGCGTGATGAGGTAGTCAAACAACTGTCCTTTGGTAGTAGGGACAACAACCAAAAAGTTTCCTTTAACTATCGTACAAAATGAGTCAAATGGAGCACTACAAAAGGTCTCGAGCATTGTGGGCCCACCTCGGGTCAAGTCAATGTGGCGTGCATATCATACAAACATTTGACTCTATGGGGTCATCCATGGAAGTTTCAAAGCGATCTTCTCACATTTGCGCAATTTATGGATGTTTGAAAAGTTTTCCAACAAAGTGTAAGAATTATCATTCAATTGTACTGAATGAATAGTACCAAAATTCAGACTCGCATCTCTATGAGCAGAATAACCTACGAGGCTCAAATCCGATCCTAGTACACCTAGGACATGCCAAAGAAAGGAAAGGGACAACTTTACATACCTTATTCTTACCTTTTCTTCAAACCTTCACTTGCCACCAACGTTGCTTTCTCGCTAAACTAATTATACTAATTTTTCTTTTTTTTTTCTTTGGGGTTTGGCCGAAAGCACCTCTTGGTGTTCTTATTTTTTTTTGTTGTGTTTCTTGAACTTTCTTGAACCTTAGCTCCTTTTATAATTGTTGATCACATGACCAATTCATGGGCTTGGGCCTATAGTTGGCCGGCCACCCATCACTTTTGGGCCTCATTTTTCTTTCCATTTTTTTTTGAGCCCAATTCATTAAAATTCTTATTTTGTAATTCCCGAAACTAATTTCCAAAATTTTAATTTTGCCCTTGGCCTCCTCTCGTATTTCCACACCAATGTTATCATAGCCGGCACATTCATACTAAGTAAGGTCCAAATGTAGCCTCATTCATTACAAGTCAAGTTATCTCAAATTTTTCCGAATATGCAAAAATGTCGGATATAACATCCTCCCCCCCCTTTAGAACATTCGTCCTCGAATGTTGAGTTGGTCCCGAAGGTCCTATCAAAGGTAATCTCTTATTTACTTACTCTAGTCCGGGTTTATAGCGATGATTTCGCTGAGTTATGGGCATTTCTTCCCTTAAGGTGTCAACTAAGTGTCTCATAAAACTCTTTATCTCGATTCACCCAGTTACCCACTATACTTATATTCTGACTTATGTCGCGATACATCTTGTCATAGTAGTAAAAGCAGTTCGTATATAAGTTAAATCTACTAATAGATCACTTGAAAGAGGGTATACCTGGTAGTGCATCCTGCGAAGCCTCTGGACCCGATCTCCTACCTAGCGCATAAATACGATGTGGCCCTGCACTGGAACTAGGCGCTCCACCCCTGCCCTTACCTCGGCCAGAAGATGTCTGAGGTCCTGTCTCAGGGGCTCTTACTGAGGGTGACGACGCTGCTACCGAGTTTCCAGGAACAGTATTGCCCACTCTTTGCGGACAATCTCTAGCATAGTGCATCGGATCACCACAGGTATAACACACACCACGTCGACACTGCCCTATGTGGCGTTTCCCGCAAGTCGCACATCGGGGAGGGGGCATCATCTCCTGCCCTGACCCCGCCTGCTGCTGAGAACCCGGTGCGTAAGGAAAATTTTGTCTCTGCCTAGGGAAGGCCTCCCTACCCTGCTGAGATCCTCGAAACTGTAAGGGTGCGCTATGTTGGGGCCTACCTTCTCTGGTGGATCCTTTATTCTGACCCTCTAACCTGGCCCTCTTGGCCTGCCCATTACTCTGCTCCGAGGTAGCCTCTCGCTGACGCTTTCGATCTTCTGACCCCTGAGCATAAGCCTGAACGCGAGCTATATCCATACCCGGCTAAATTGCCACTACCATACAAGCCTCCTGCAACTCTAACTCTAATCCCACCACATAGCGATAAACTCTATCTTCCATCTCCTGCACAATCGAAGGGGTATATCTGGCTAAAGAATCAAACTCCACGCTGTACTCTCTAACAGACATGCTACCCTGGCGAAGGTTAAGGAACCTGTCAACTCTTGCCCATCTCAATTCGGGTGGCATATAATGGCGCAAGAAGGCATCTGAGAATTCCTGCCAAGTCGGTGGAGGGGCATCCCTACCTCTCGATGATTTCCATGACTGAAACCAATTAATTGCTATACCGTGTAACCTATAGGCAGCTAGCTCAACAGACTCCGTAGCTGACGCCTTCATTATATCTAAAGTACGCTGCATACCATCTATGAACTCCTGAGTATCGGCATTAGGGTCCGTGCCCTTAAATTCGGGGGGATTTAATGTAAGAAAATCTCGGGCCCTAGCACTAGCGGCCCTATCCGGATATTCGTGGCCCCTATCCTGTCGTTCAGCCTGGGTAGCAAGTATCTGAGTTAAAAAACGTAGAGCATCCTTCATCTCTCTTATTTCCTGACTTTGAACATCCGGCCGATGAACTGGGGGCACTGGTACGGGTGCTGGAGCTGGGGCTGGATCAGATGCCCCTCTGAGCTCCTCCGAAGAGGGGGAACTAGGAGGACTCTGGGACCGAATGTGTATCCCAGTGTAAGTCTGAGCTCTGGTAGATCTGGGGGCTAGACTAGCTGCCTCATCCACAACCGCTTTGCCCTGCTGGGCTGCCGTTGATTTACCTTTCTTAGGCATCACTGAAATCATACAAATCATTAAATTAAGGACTCTACTTATGACACAGCTCTATCCGCACGATCTTCACCATGAAAGAAAGAATGACACCCTATTAATGTCTCGTAGCCTCCTGTTTATAGATGTGGTGCACAACACACCGATAAACAAGACTCTACTAGGCACCGTCTGCGAACACGCCGAGGACTGACCTGCTCTGATACCACTTTTGTCACTACCCAACCTAGGACCATGACAAGTGACCGAACTCACCTTGCCCGATGGCTCAATGTATACTACTTATACTCAAATATGGCGTTCAATAGGATCCTTTTTTTTTTTTTGCATAACTATGCCTGAATATTTAAATCCAAATGCTGAAGTCAACACGTAATTTAAAACGTCTCAAAGCGTGTTACATACATACACACACGCACACATAAGCATATATATATATACATGACATAAGACAAAGCCAGCTGAACTGGCTGCCACCACTTTTGTACAACAACTTAGCGACCAACAAAACCAAACAGTACCCATAACACCCACGCTGTTCGCAGACTTCTAAAGAGTACGACCTGCAAAATATGTACACAAAATTATACCAAAACAAGAACAGCCTCCGGAGCAAGTGGAGCTGTCTAACTCCTAGCGCTGACTCCCCCTAAGTAGCCGGATCGCCGGGTCGCGCCCCTGTACCTGCGGGCATGAAACGCATCCCCCGAAGGAAAGGGGGTCAGTACGGAGTATGTACTGAATATCTAAAGCGATAACAAATCATATTCCGGAAAAATGCGACAGCGAACAAGTTTAGGGACCAAACTATAAGTAGTCTAAAACAAAAGGGAGAAGCCACAATCACACCCAATACCTGCGGTCTTCGCTGAAAGGTACATAAATGTATAAACAAAGTCTCGAAATAGTCTTTAAGTAGACAATGTAATCCAACCAACCTATCAAAATAAGTAATGCACACTAACACATTTTCTATAAATAAATAATGCAACACAACACACGTGCCGCTTCCGGCACAATATCAATAATAGCCCCTTCGGGCAGCCGCTTCCGGCTCAATATCAATAATAGCCCCTTCGAGCAGCCGCTTCCGGCTCAGTATCAATAATAGCCCCTTTGGGCAGCCGCTTCCGGCTCAGTATCAATAATAGCCCCTTCGGGCATAATAATAATGATGATTGCCCCTTCGGGCATAATAATAATGATAAAGTAAACATAAATAGTAAATGAAATGAAATAGTAAAACCTCGCACCCCTTTCGGTGTGGTTTTGGAAAGTCTAAATATTAAAATCTCACACCCCCGTCGGAGTGGTTTTGAAAATCAATTTTTTTTATTTCCTTGTACAAAACTAGTTCTTTTAAAATCATTAGTGAACTACAAACGCGTTTCAGAAGCCATTTTTTGGAAAATCGAAGCAACAATTATATTAGAAATGTTGTTACACTACAAAATATATTATAGAGCGTGATGAGGTAGTCAAACAACTGTCCTTTGGTAGTAGGGACAACAGCCAAAAAGTTTCCTTTAACTATCGTACAAAATGAGTCAAATGGAGCAATACAAAAGGTCTCGAGCATTGTGGGCCCACCTCGGGTCAAGTCAAGGTGGCGTGCATATCTTACAAACATTTGACTCTATGGGGTCATCCGTGGAAGTTTCAAAGCGATCTTCTCACATTTGCGCAATTTATGGATGTTTGAAAAGTTTTCCAACAAAGTGTAAGAATTATCATTCAATTGTACTGAATGAATAGTACCAAAATTCAGACTCGCATCTCTATGAGCAGAATAACCTACGAGGCTCAAATCCGAACCTAGTACACCTAGGACATGCCAAAGAAAGGAAAGGGACAGCTTTACATACCTTATTTGCGCTTTACGTTAGTCCAAACTCAAGTCCCGTTCCCACCAGAATCTACAAGTGGTCATGTTTACCAATTGTGAGTTATAGCTTCTAAGAGTTCAACTTGAATTCATGTTTATCTACCGAAATTTCGGCAGCATTTCCCCTATACATATAGCATCCCCGAGGCTTAGCTCGGCCCAATATATCAACAACAACAACCCAACCATCCAACAACACCAACAATTATCATATAAAACACAATATAACGTAACTAATCATCTTTCCAACTTAATGTCATAACCTTCATTCCAACTTCGTATTTTCAAATCGATATTGACATTCTCGTATTTATTAATAATCAAGATCATTACAACACAATTTGGAAGCATTTCATCTCATTTCCACAAAATATTCACAAGATATACAAAATATACAAACTTTCCACCCAAAACCATAATCCACCTAAACTTCCAATCTTTAACATAAACATCCACAACATATTCTTATCTTCCAATTTCATTTACAACCACAACAATTTGCATCTTACAACTTCATTCTTATAATCACATAAACTATAACCAAATCAAATACTTTCCGACAACCACTTAACAACAATTTTTCTATTTCATCACAAGACTACAACAACACAATTTACATACTAACAAATTTAATAAAATCTCCTCCACATAAGGCACCACACGGCCATACCCACACCACACGGCCATGCACACACTCACAAAAATTTCATGCTTTTCATGCACTTGACACATGCCACAACATATATCTATTCCATAACACACAAAGAACTTGAAATTCTTACCTTTTCTTCAAACCTTCACTTGCCACCAACGTTGCTTCCTCGCTAAACTAATTATACCACGTTGAAGGGCGTCTTGAGCTTGTTAGGAATTCAAGAGGAACAAGATTTTTGGATGAGAGCTAAAAGACTTGAATTTTTTTTTTCTTTGGGGTTTGGCCGAAAGCACCTCTTGGTGTTCTTCAATCAATTTTTCTTTTGTTGTGTTTCTTGAACTTTCTTGAACCTTAGCTCCTTTTATAATTGTTGATCACATGAACAATTCATGGGCTTGGGCCTATAGTTGGCCGGCCACCCCATCACTTTTGGGCCTCATTTTTCTTTCCATTTTTTTTGAGCCCAATTCATTAAAATTCTTATTTTGTAATTCCCGAAACTAATTCCCAAAATTCCAATTTTGCCCTTGGCCTCCTCTCGTATTTCCACACCAATGTTATCATAGCCGGCACATTCATATTAAGTAAGGTCCAAATGTAGCCTCATTCATTACAAGTCAAGTTATCTCGAATTTTTTCGAATATGCAAAAATGCCGGATATAACAATTTTACTCTGTTATGTCAAGAAGATTGATCAATTAATTGATTAATGATTCATCTCTTATTGTGTTTAAATATGGCTAAGCTACAATTTAAATACAAAAGGCTATCTTTTAAATCCCAAAATCAACCATATTTTTAGAACCCCAGCAATTCCTTTCTTTTTTTTTCTACTGAATTTGGAACCAAATAGCCAGCTCGAAAGCTCGCATATCCAACCCAAACCCCATACAACCCGGCCCATCCCAAATTTAAATGGGATTTCACCCCTTTTCATCTTTCAATTCTCCTAAACAGAACTAAATAAACCCTAAGGCTTTTCAACCATGCTCTACCGAAATTGTAGCTGGCAAATGCCATGTAACGACCTGTTTGGTCGTTATTGCTTTTTTCGATACTTTTAACCCTTTCCCTAAGCTTGTTTATCTCACATTTTACCCGTGGAGACCGTTGACACGCTTTTCGAGCTATTTGGATTCGATTTGGGTGACTTTGTGGGAAATTTGGGCTTAAAGCTAAAAGAGTTGACTCAAAGTTAACTTTTGGGTAAACAACTTTTTTTTAGCAATCCGTCGATTTAAAGAGGTCCGTATGGTCTTTTAGAACTTGTGTGTATATTTGGTTTGGTTTCCAATGCACTCAAGTGCATTTTAGTACATGGGTGGGAAAGTTGGTTATGAGCTATCGGGGGTTGACTCGATAAACGAGATCTCCGTTGGAAATTCCGAGGCCATGAGTGCTTCCGTAGCGTGTTTTTATGTATGTCTCATATATGGTTTGTGAGCAGATGGTCAAGGGTGATAGTTAAAATTTCGGGTTGGGTGATGAAACTTGGGAAATTCTGGTGTCTGGTGTCCCGCTTTAGCGGCACCAGGACGGCGGCAGCGGTACAGCTTTAGCGGTGGCCCTGCCGCTATGGCGTCCTTGTATATCTTGGACAGGAACAGAGAAGTAGTTTAATGACCACGGAAGCGGAACCGCTAGAGCGATAAAGGGACCGCGGAAGCGGGTGATAGGTAGTTAGATTCATTTGTGTTAAAAGCCCTAAGTCCTTCTTTCAATACCACTCCGAAAATAGAGCTATTGGGAGAATTTCAAGGCATTTCTTGGGGGAAAATCATTGTGGTAAGTCCTTCTATATTCATTGCTATTCCATATTCTATTAATCACCTTATGAATCCATTAAACATGCTAGTTTCCTTAAGAATGGTGAATTAAAAGAGGGTTTTGTGGGTTCTTCATTCTAGGCTACTAAATCTTAATCTATTGATTGGGTTAGCTTCATTAAGCATGAAATTGATGATTAAAAACAATTATTGCATGATTCCTTCCTTACCAGTGTGAAATTATGAAATTGAAAGTTAGGGTTTGTACCCAAATTTGGGGTTTTTGCCTAGACTCCGAATTTAAGTGATTTATGAGTTCTTCTAGCTTCTAATTGATAGGAATTGATCACCTAGAGTATCAATTTCATGTTGAGACCTATAGATTCCTAATTTCATCTTTTTAGTTTATAAACTCCATTCCATAGGTTGGGAGTTAGGTCTTTAATATAAGTAAGGGTTGAATGATGTTTCTTCTTGATTCTAATTTCATGATTCAGATATGATTAGACTTCCAATATCTCTAGGCTCAAAGGAAGGGCAAGAATAAAGTTTGACTATTGGAGACTTTGCTGTTCGGCTTTCTAGGTAGGTTATGGTTTAACTTATGGTAAGACTTGGATTAACGAAGTGCGTAAGTTTAGGTGATATTTTTGGAGAATGCATGTAAACCTTCGGGTATGAAGTTGGGTTGGATATTGTCTTAGGTTGGGCCTTGTTGTGTGATTTGGGGGCTAGCCACCTGTTGCGTTGTTGACTTGTCTTATTCTATTTACTTATTGGCTCGTTGCCACGTTGAGACATTAGTTATTGATGATTAGTGATATATCATGGCTATGATATTGCGGTACTTTACTTGATAGATATTGAGAGGAGAATTCTGATTCCATTGTGGCTTATTGTGTAGCCTTATTATTGATATTAGTTGTGTGCCATGTGTGGTGCTATTTAGGATTGAATTGGTTGTTGATATTACATTGCATCGTATTCATACTCATTTTCATGATATATTAATATTGCATTGTTATGGTACTGATGAAGAAAAGTGAGAAAGTGTAGCCTCTGAGGTCTTTCCCGGAGAGCATAAGAGAGATTAGAGTCCGTGATCTGAGGTCATTTGTCGAAGCAAAGTAAGTGAACGTTGCCCGAGGTATCTTGCCGGGATCGAGAAGGTGCTCGTCGCTGAGATCGTTGACTAGATGAGTGATACATGGAATTCGCGGGTCCTCCATTGGTCATGATAGCCGAGACGTGGAGGTATTCCATCTGGGACATGTTGTACCAAGACTGCATATGCATTACATTCATGTCACGACCCATTTTGACTTAAGTCATGCAGGCACTTACCTTTCCCACCTCAGTAAGATAACCCTCAACCCAACGATAAATAAAGACATGAATAATAAATCAAGCAAGCAAAAAAGAATAATTACGTAAGTCTCACAATAATATATAATAGAAATAGTGTGGAAATAAGGGTCTGATCTAAGTCATACAAGAGCATCTAAAAGAATAAATACAAGTCTGGAAAAATATAATAATACAACAATCTTTCTATGTCTCGGAGTAGAAAAGTAAGACATAACAATAAAAAGAGTCTTTAAGGTGGCGAACGACTCGTTCTCACCCTGGCAACTCGATGCTAAGCTGAAGGTGACTGTCAGCCACGAGAGACGGAGGAAGACCCAACTTGGCACTCTGCATTCATAAAAGATTATAGCAAGTGCAGATCAGTACAAAACCTCAGTACTGGTAGGTATCATAGGCTGACTAAGTATAGCTAATATAATTCAGACAATAAAGCAAGATAGGTAGATAAACCAACAAGTATAAGTAAAACATAATCAAACCAAGTACACGTCATAACCTAAGTAGAGCACCTAATCCCAAATGTGTCAAGTCTCAATATGCCCAATCCGAAACCAACATCACAAGTAACAACACCAAATCATCTCAAAGTAAGCTGTGAATGCAATGCAATGCAATAATGTATGAATGCAATGCAATGCCATGCAAATGCTCGGTACACATATACTCCTGATGGAAATATCGACATCTCGGTAGCATAACCCAAGGTGACTCGCGAAGTCTAAGTGCCACCCATCCCGAATCTTTGCCCAACAGAGAGACGAGACCAAGATCTTTGCCCATGAGGGTTCTCACCGGCACCATCCTGGGGGACCCGTGGAGTCCATGCACTCACTCAATTCACAATTCCAGGACTAACATTGGATATCAGACTCTCACATCACTCGCATTTAAAAACCGAACCAAGCTCATCACAATGTTTCGCCAAGTACCAATGGTACCTCAACAATATGTCATGAGGAATGAGAATGAGTGAAATGCATGTGTCAATATCAAGAATCAACTCAATATCACAAGTATCAACATGGGTACGCCAACAATATATTAATGTTACAAGTACCAACATGGGTACGCCAACAATATATTAATGTCAAAAGTACCAACATGGGTACGCCAATAATATCATCAACAACTACACAGGTCATGCGGAAATCTATGCTCGTATCAACATCAAAAGTAAAGTACCACCATATTACAATCAAGATGTAACAATAGTTCCCAATATCTATTAACAACACGTGGCATCAAGCCAACACAACAAATCAATCAAGTCACACATAACGGGGTGGCTAGCCCCAATCATGTAACAGAGCCCAACCTAAGACAGTATCCAACCCAATTTAATACCTGAAGGTTTACATGCTTTCTCTGACAATATAATCCAAATATATGCTTTGCTATGTTAAGTCTCACCCAGGGTAAGCCATAACCTACCTGGATCGTCGAATCGCAAACACCAACAATCATTCTTTTGCCTTGCCCTTCCACTGAGCCTCAGAACCAAAGAAGTCTAGGCATATTCGAAATCTAGATTAGAAATCATGAAGAACGATACTAATATTGCTATCATTCAATTTAGGTCAAATCCAACCTTAGGATTTGGAGAAACGGGGCCCACAAGGTCAAAACGGGAAATTCTGGAGTAAAATATCAAATTAAGCACTAGATGATCATAACTCAACAACTAATTGCTAATTTAACTCATGGATTCACCTAATTTTGAATTTTAAGTAAAACCCCCAATTTTGGGTATACACCCTGACTCTTTGATTCAAGAATTCAACTGTAATAATGGAAGATATATGATTAACAACCTTAGATTGATCAAAATCTAGCATAAACTCCATCAATTTCATCATTAATAAGCCTAGATAGAACATTCATTAACTCCACTTTTATCTTCCGTTATAAGGAATTACTAAGGAAAGAGGAATCTATGATAATTAGGAACAAGGGATTTGTAAAGAGATTAGCAAGACTTACTGCCAAGAGTTTTCTACAATAATCTTCTAAAACAGTCCCCAAGAGCTCAATTTTCGTAATGAGAATAAGTGATAGACTAAGGGCTTATTTAATACACACTTAATGAATTAATAGGTCTGATACTGCCACGGCAGCATTGGGGCCGCAATAGCGCCACCGCCCCTATGCCATCATAGGCTGTCGGGACAGTTTGGGCCAAAATAGACTTGGCCGCCCCAGCGGCCACTCCACCGCAACAGCGGTGCCACTAGGACGATAGTGGTGACGCTATAGCGGACAGCAAATACCAGAACCCAAATATTTTTCCTAAGTCTCCAACGAGATCCCGAAACACTCCTGAGGCCATCTGCTCATAAACCATATACACAAACCCACATAAAAACATGCTATGAACGCACTCGTGGCCTCGAAATTTCCAACTGAGGTCTCGTTGACCGATTCAACCCCTGATAACTTATTACCAACTTCCCAACCCAAGTCCCAAAATGCATCCGAGCGCATTGGGAACCGAACTAGATATACACACAAGTTCTAAATTACCATCCGGACCTCTCGGAGTGATTTTTGAAAAAGGTCCATTTACCCAAAAGTCAACTTTGAGTCATCTCTTTTTCGTTTAAAGTCTATTTTCCCAAAAATTCACCCGAATCAAGTCTAGAAACCTCGAGAAGTGTGTTAACTGTCCCCTCAGGTCAAAATGAGCTAACCAAGCTCGAAAAAGGGGCGAAAAAGCCAAAAAGACTATAACGACCAAACGGGTCGTTACAATTCATCACTTATACATTATTGCATTACATTGTACCCCTTGGTTTTTGATGATATAGTTGTGATATGATGGTGATATATTGGTTTGGAATGATTATACTGGGATTTGACACAGTTGGATTTAGCTGGTATAACATAGGTGATGACTGGTACTCTGGATATGGATTAATGTTGACTTGTACTTCGTTGTTTTGTTTGTTTATCTTGCTTTGTTGTCTTTATACATGTTAGCTAGTCTTAGTCATCCTATGATACCTACTAGTACTTGTTGTTTGTACTGACCTGCACTTGCTATATTCTTTTATGAATGCAGAGTACCAAATTTGATCTTGTTCTGCCCCTCGTGGCTGATATTCAGGGATTACTGATTCGAGTCTCCTTAGGGTAAGCATAAGGACGTTCGCTGTCCGAATACTCTTCCTATTATTATGTCTTGCTTCCATTCTGAGACATGATTTCGAGACTAGTTATGTATTATAACTCAGACTTGTTGCATTTAGTTTAGATGCTCTTGTATGACCAGACCAGATACTAGGGTAAATTTCATTTACTACTGCACTTATTTATATTATATCAGTGAGACTTACGTTATTTCACATTCTTCCGCTATTTTTTATCATTTGTAAATCTTGGGTTAAGGGTTCACCTACTGAGGTGGGAAAGGTAGGTGCTCGCACGACTTAGCGAAATTGGGCCATTACATGCAATTTCCGAGTAAATACCAAATGTTTTAAGCTTGTGCAATCTTTGATTCACCATTTTGGGCAAGATTTTTAATGCGATTTATCTTTTTCTCTGCAACAAGCCAAACAAAATGGTAACTCTAGGATTTTTCTCTTTTCTTAATTTTCTTTTGAGTTCTGTGTGCTGCAAGATTCAGATTTCAAATAGTTATTAAAAAAATTTCAAAAATTCAGGAGTCCCACATCGAAATTGAACATAAAATATGAGCATTTAGTCCTTTATAAATAGAACCCATTTCCTCAGTTCTCAAAATAGGTGTAAAAATAGCTTTTTTACACCTCTGTGTGCTACTATCTTGGTGCTTCCAATTTTTTGCTGCATTGTCTTTAGCTACTTGTGATGACCCGTTTGGTCATTATAGTGCTTCTGACCCATTTACCCCTGTTGACCCCTCCCCGAGCCCTGTTATTACAATTTTGACCGTGGGGATGGGCGACACGGTTCATGAGGTAACTGGGCTAGTTTTCTAGTGACTTATGGGAATTAGAACCTTAAAGTGAAAAACAATTAAGCAATATTTTACTTTTTGTTAAACAGACTTTTTTCGAAAATACGTCGATTTTGTAAGGTCCAAAGGGTTGATTATGACCTGGTGGGATGTTCAGTTTGGTTCCCGAGACACTCGAGAGAGTTTGGGCTTTGGGGTTGTAAAGTTGGTTTTTGGCCATTGGGGATTTACCCGATCAAATAGACCTCCGATGGGAATTTTGAGACCACGAGTGAGTCCGTAGTGTATTTTTATGTATGTGTGCATATCTGTTTTGTATATGGGAGGTCTCGGGTAATTGTTGGGATTGGGGGAGAACTTGGTGAAATATCAGAAATTACTGGTTTTTGATGTCTTGCCCAGCGAGACTGGGTTCGTCCAAGCGGACCCGCCTAGGCGAAGCTTGGTTTGTCGGCGCGAAAGTTGTGGATTCTATAGAAATCCTCCCTAGCGGATGGTATTCCACTGCGACGAATGCGCGACAGCGGGACTTTTTTTGCTAGAGCGAAAGACGCTATTCCAGATTCATTAAATTCCTTAGTTAAACCCTTCATTTCTTATTCCCAAAATTATTTCTCCAAAGTGTCTCTAGGGCGATTGAAGTGTTTATGCGTGGATTCTTGTTAGGGTAAGTGTCTTCCACCTTGTTTTCCATTATTTACCTTTCCTAAGCTTGAATCTATGGTGGAAATCTAGAAAGCTAGTTCAAGAAGATGAGTCTCAACCTTAATGTCACGACCCCATCTCCATGACTGAAACCCACACTAACTCCTAGTGGGAAAACCAATACCCATAATCATCTACTCATTCAAATCCATTTTTACTTAGCCAATTTGTAACAAAATAAATGCAAGAATAATCAAGAATAGTCATGCCATAAAATAATAACGTAAATGCGGAATTCCTAACTATTACAATCCCAAAATTCGAAAGTCACCGTACAAGGACTCTAATCCAAAACATGTCTAAGGAATGTATACTGTCTGAAATAAATGAACATCAATAGCTGGAATGGAAATAGACATTAGATAAGGAAGATCTTTCGGGCAGCCTGGCATGGATAGAATCTCACCCTCAATCTGTCAACAAATGGCCTCAACGCTAAATGTGAGGCTGGGTAGCAGTCTCTGGATCACAATCTGCACTCAAAAGAATGCAGCAAGGTAGTATCAGTACAAACACTATGTACCGATAGATATCATAAGCCGACTAAGATTAGCATCATGCATGAATCATAAAATCAATAAAATAGACAAACCAGTCAACAACACATAATCAAATAACCAACACCAAGTCAAATAATAATATTAACAAATCCAGTCAACGAAACAAGAAGTGAAATAAACCTCCCAATAACATCCTCTCTTACTTAGTCACTGATCACTCATGTACATACATGCTAATTGGTGTCTTTTCCCAATAGCCATAACCTGTAGGGGACTGGTGTCCATGTACCACTCATTCCTGAATGAAGCTCAAACCACGAGCTCACAACTAGGCCACATCCTCACCCCCTCTCAAATGTGCCTTTTTATATCTAGGTCACGTCCTCACCCCCAGTCAAATGTACCTTTTCATGTATATATATATTTATTGTCACATCACTTACCATTTCCCTCCACTGTGGCAAGCCTAGTCCCGCTACAGCGGTCTAGTGCCCGCCATAGAGGACACCCCAATATCCCGTCTGAACACGGCCGCGAAGGTTGACCGCTCCAGCAGTCCCACCGCAGCGGTACTTCGTCAACTGCAACGATACCACTGAGTCAAAAAGCTCGCTAATTTCCATAGTTTTTCACCATACCACCCAACACTTCATCCGAGGCCTCACAAACACAAACGGAACATGCAAATTAATGTAAAAACACCAAACGAACTCACCCGTGGCCTCAGAATCCCCGACGGAGGTCTAATTTCCTACGTCGCCCCCAATGGACTCGTTAAAATCCAACAATAATCACAAACAAGCCAAATTTCCAGTTTTTAAACGTCTAAATTTGAGTTTCTATTAGCTCGCTCTACCCTTGGAAGGGTCCTATTTGGTTGGGTGATGATTTTCCATAATGACCAGGAGGGTCGTTACACTTAATTTTGTTATTTGAATTTTAGACTTCAAATATGAGATTAATTGATGGATTTGTCTAATATAAGCATGGAATTTCATTAATTAGTAACCAATATGCTTGAATCTTCAATTTGAGTTGAGAAATTGAATATGGAAAGCTAGGGTTTATGCCTAATTTTGGGGATTTTCCTTGAATGGTGAAATTGACCAGTAATTGAGCTAAATTTGCAATTTAAGAGTAGTATTGAACTTCTAGAACATTGGGTTACCAATTCCATCTTTGAAATACCAATTTTACCCTTATGGGTCTAATTTCTCTATTTTCTTTACTTGATTTTGATTCGAATGAACGTATAGCAATATGGGTATCATTGTTCCCCTTTTCTATCTTAGATTTTAGCAATGGGTAGACTTTGAGTATTCCAAGGCTCTTCAGAAGGGCGAGGCTCAGATTTGGCTGATCGTGGCACCAACTCAGCAGCGAGGTAAGTTACAACTTACCTTTTTGGTTAGACTCCAGTTAACGAAGCATGTGTAGAATTAGTTATTGACGGATAAATCATGTTAAGACTTCGAGTATGAAGATGGGATGGAAATTCTTAGGTTTGTATTTTTGTTGACTTTGTGGGCTTGTCGCCTCTTTGTGTGATTTGGCTTGTTGCCATGTGTGTGGTGTTGGACTTATTACTTAATTGTCATGTTGTGGTTGTGATAGGTTTGTTTCTCACTTTTATTGACATTATCATTGATAAAAGAAAGAACTTGATTTGGCATTGATGTTGTGATATGTGCTCATGTAGAGGCACGATTGATATTTGATATGATTACACTTGAGATTGATATTATGCATTGCATTCACACTCATTTTACATGATACATTGATACAAATTGTGATTGGTGTTATAGTTCACTTTTAAGCGGGTGCATAAAAGCTACTACGAGGTCGTTGATGCTCTAAATTAGATTTTAGTTTTTTAGAGTTGCCACCTAATTTATTAAGGGAAATTAGGAAAATCGGGTAAAGGAGTTATTCAAGCAAGAGAAAAATCCTTTTAGTACCAAAGTTCGAGGTAAGGGTCTTGATGATCCCCTAGGGAAGGTTTTACGCACACTAGCATTAAAGATCCGTAGAATACAGTTGACCTACGAGCTTCAATGTGTGATAATTTGAGGGTATTTGCTTAAAGCTATTTTCTTTCTTGCAAACCGTCATTAATTCATATCAATAATCCAAGAATAAAATAGGCAAAAAGTCCCCTTTAGAAAAGGGGTTTTTGGGGTTTGAAAATCCACGTAAGTGTTCAACTCACTTTATTGCCAGACTAGGACACGCCCGGGATTTCTTTCTAGTAGAGTCACTACTATTCTAGTCCTAATAAGATGAGTTTAGTTCTTACGAGTTTTTATTTTTTATAAAAATGTGGAGTACTCTCCTATATATATAAGGGAAATTATGGAGCATATCTCCTATTTTGATACATATATATGAAGAAAAGGCAAATTTCACTAAGTCCCAATTTTACTCATTCGAAGCTCATATCAAGTTAGCTCATAGTCTAGTCCAGAGTCCATCTCGTCTCAAACTTGGCCCAAAAAATTGTCTCATTTTTAGTCCAAATTCAACATTGGGCTTCCAGGCCCAACATGCTCGTTCTTTTTCAATTCTCCATTTCGGTGGGCTTTTGGCCTAATAATCTCAAAATCCTTTAAAGTAAAAGATATCCATTTCCAGTTTTTAAACAGAACCCAGTTCTTAACTTCCCAAATCATCCGATTATCGCATAGTGTTTAAACTGTTTACTAACAAAACAAGTTCTACCATCTAAACAATATTTAGGCCAACCCTGAAATCCCATTTTTTGGTCCAATAAAATAGTTATTTTTAGCAGTGGGCTTAAGGCCCAAAATAGTCCAAATACATGTTATTTTACTACTGAATTCTACAAAGGGACAGCAAGCCTGAACTATTTTACTTCTCAATCTTTATTTTTGAAATTGTTTTTCCCTTTATTTGAAACGCTGAACTAGTTTTACAATTAGCCAAAATCGGGTTAAGTTCCATTTCATGCAAAGTTGACCACTATTCGACCTTTTGAAAACAGTTTGGTGCCTTTCCTAAGATACTAAGTGTTTTTCCTAAGTTCTACATCCACATGGGTCTCAATATACTACAGATATGTTTACATATACAATACATACACAACACAAATATACAGATAAATAAAGGGAGATAGAGGAATGAGAATTTTATTTGGTGGGCCCACAAAAGCCCACCAATGACCATTTTCACCGATGGTTGGGGCTTCAATATATTTGCTTCCCTTAGTTGCTTTCCTGGGACTCGATAAAAAAATGACGTTGGGCCTCTGGTCCAACAAGGCTTAATGCAAGAGACGACCCAAGTGGACCGAGGTTGAATCACATGGAGCACAAACGGAAAAGGATTAGCATGTGTCTAAGACCTATGTGTTAAACCAAAGTACTTATAACCCATACTTAAGTGACTTAATTATACTAACAAATAACTAATAAGAAAATAGCGTAAAACAAAAGAAAATAGAAGGTAAGTCTTAGGCCCAATTTCAATAATGTAAGCATAGTCTAGGCCCAGGCAATTTGTTCAAAGTCTACAAGCTAGCCCAAATCAAAATATGGCATGAAAGGCAAACTCGACCCAAAAAAGTTCTAATGAAAATTGGGCCCAATTAGACATAAGGACTAAACTCATCAATAGAGCAATTTAGCATGTAGAGATTTTGACGGTTAAGGCATTTCTCATAGGTGATATACCTATGATATACCCGATATACCAAACTTCCACATATACAACATATGCAGAGGTTGAATAAACGAGGTATACATGGGTTATATTCCAATATATCATGATGAAGAAAACCAACTTATTTAAGGCAACGACACAACTCAGGAACATACAAGATTTCAGGACAGTTTTGAAGTTATTTCAATTCCCATTCACAAGGAAAAGTACACAAAGGAAACAGACCCTAATACCATATAAACTAGAATCTCACAGGATTAAAAATATACACCCAGAGAGATGAAGTGCTGCAAAATCAGTTTGAATCTTAAAATAACAACTCAACATCTCCTTTAATTGTTTTAAACCTTTGGGAGGGTCCCAAGGAATCCATGAGGGAACCCAGCAACTCAAAAGATAGATATGGGGACTGAGTTAGCTAGAAACTCTAAGTCCTCTATCCTTCTTCTAAGTCCTAGGTAAGTCACACTCATAGTTGTCCACGTTTTAAGTGCCATCCTCCTTACTTACACCTTTCAACACTTAAAGAAGTCACAGACTAAACACATAGCACCACAATATAGATTCAGACCTCTATTTCACAAAAAACCAAGACATAGAGACCAAATAAAGCAACTACTAAGTTATTCCCAACAAACTAGATCATTATTAGCATATTTAACACTTTTCCAACTTCATCTCATTATAAATCCCAGATCCTAACCTATTAGTTTATAACAGATTCCAAATATTGCATAGTTAGGGTAGTTGTCAACAAATAGTTTTCAAACAAAAGGATTCAGTTCAGCAAAGGGACACATATATTAAATCTCCTTATACTGAAGCACACAAGGCATCATTTCCATTTTTTAGGCAGTTTTAGTTTCAAAAGTGTTTTATAGGAGAGTCTGAGTATTTTACTGTGACTTAGTATACCAAACAATCTCAAACAATACCAAATCAAGACTTATTAGAGGAAACTAGAATCTTTACAGTTTACTTGAGTAGAAACATGCGCCACTTTGAAGCAATAGGGGGTATAGTTTCTTTCTAAGACACAAATTTTAAAAGAACCCACAGATTTAGCTATCGGTGATTCTCCAACATACAAAGGAATTACATTAACAAATAGCAAAGTCATATAACTCAACAGACCTAGGAAAATTTAGAAAGACAAGAACAGGACTAACAGTTTAATACTACTAAGCTTCAGGGCATAACCAAGTAGTCAAATAATTATCAATTCATAATCTCTCAAATGGACAGTTGAAGGATAATACTACACGTTACCAGAGAGTTAATCAAGTTCAAGTAGGAATAGTGTTATAACAAATCAAATAAAGCATTACCAGACCAGATTTAACAATCTTCTACATCTTTAATGCTATCTAAACAAGACTGAAATGAGCTAATAACCCCTTTTTAGAACTAAACAACTCAACTTGACTTAACTAAGCTAACTAAATGATTATAGAAGCATATAATTAACAAAGAGATAAGCCTAAACTAAACCATTTTAAACATGAACCACACATAAAGAGCAAGTTAACACATAACAAATGAGAACATCTAACTAACACGTAACAAAAAAAAAAAAGGACGCAAATTTACCTCTTTGTTGTGCAGCCTTGGTCGAGTGTTGAACTTGGAGAATTCCAAGGCTTCTTCAACTCACATTTAGCCTCAATAACAAGATCAATAATTAAAACTTTAAAAATTTAACTTAATCCGAAAAAATTAAAGGTTTTAAGCAAAATTCTAGAAACCCTAGGTATTTTCAGATTTTTTAAATATTGTGATATATTCAATGTTGCCAACTATGTGTTATAATGAAAGTTGGGGCCCTTTAAATAGAAACTGCATAACCCCAAACCCTAATTTGATTTTGATGTGGGACAATTCCCAATTTCTGTGAATCGTCTCTTCACATAACAATCAATGGTTGAGATCTATCACAACAAAGCAAAGAAGGTTCAGATTTGACCCAACAATATTAATCCGAGTTGGTTCATCTTAAACCAATGGCAATCGAGGATTTCGAAGACAACACAACAAAAACCATTAAAGAATTACAATGCTTTGACCATTGATGCACAAAAGATAAACAACAAATAGAGAAATATACCGTGTTTGGGTTGTATTTGGTGAGAGATAGGGGAAATAATTAATTCTTTGCCTCATACTGTTAGACAGGCCTGGAAAAAGCATGGTTCGCCTGAAAATTTGCCATAAATGGCGATGGTGACGAGGGGAGTGAGAGAGAGAGAGAGAGAGGAGAGAGGAGGCGGTTGTTATGGTTTCCTTAGAGAAACCCTCCCCTCCTCTTAAGGGTTGTTTGGTACAAAGTGAAGAGAAAAGGGGTATTACCCCCTTCCTTAAATGAAATATTGGGCCGGGTCTAGCCTTAGTGGGCTGGACTTGGCTCGACTCAAAAATAAGTGAGGGGAGGGGCAATATACGTATGTCCACATGATATGCATGTATACACATGTATATCTGTGTATATGTTTGTATACGTGGGAATTCTTTTTAAATAGATGGCCCTAATTTAAGAAACTAGTTAATTATGCCTTAATTATGATTAATTAACCAATTAGCATAAACAAAGGTGCGGCTAATTATTCAACAAGTCCAAATTTGAAATCATGGCCTTAATAGATTAGGGCGTTTCAATTTATGGCCACATTTGCAGTAACGACTTCAATTGACCTAAGCCATAAAAATTGGCTATTTTAATTAAGACTAGAATTAGGCTAACAATTGATTATTTCAGTTGCGGCCACTAATAGCCATATAGCAAACAATTTATGAAATTTTAAACACAATTAAACACTTAATTAATTACGATTAATTTCAATAAATTGGGACATGCAAATTTAGAATTGAGGGGTGAAAATGATCAATTTATTAATCAATCAGGTTCCTTGAATTTAAACGTAGTAAAATAGTTGCTAGTTTGGATAATTAATTAAACAAGGTAATTGTTATAAATTTAGCAAATACCATAATTGTTGCAACAATATGTAATTAATTCCCAAATGATTTATAATATTATAGAAATTATTTTACCAAATAAGAATGGTAAAATATTATCTAAATAATTTTGTAAAATCATTTTGACTTCTAAAAATGCATATTTCATTCCATTTAATATCCAAAGACTCTGGGTAATCAAATAAATTATGGAAGGTCAAAAATGTTATAGCCCGTGCTTTGTACGTTCGGTTATTTCGAGGGAGTCGTTAAGTTAAGGGCAAGACCATTTTCTAAAATTATTTTAATATACAAGTTGTTTATGAATATTATTTATGAACATTATTAAAATGGAAATATTGAGAAAGGCAAAGGGTAAAAAGGAAAATTTGCAAAATGGCCCATGGTAATATTGTGGAAGGCTAGGGGCAAGACGGGAATTTCACACAATATTCAAGAAAATTCTTGAAAGTGCTACTTGGCCGTGTGGTATAAAGAGTGGGCCCCACCCATGGCCATGTGTCCATACTCTTACTTGAGGGGCCTAAGTATATATATAGACAAGTGGTGGAAGAAAATATACATATTTGTCTTCTAAATCTAGAAGATTGGAGAAGAAACAAAAAAAAAAAAAAAAAGAAAAAAAGAAAGAGAGAGGGAGCTAAAGGCATTCGGCCATGGCTCCAAAAATGGAAGCCATGGAAGATGATCAAAATAAATTATTTCTTCTAGTAATCTAACTAATTGAAACGTCCTCTTTAACATGGAATGATTGTTGGAGAAAGTACAACACTTGTTGTACAAGTTGGAACCTAGCCGAGCAAGAAGAGCTAAGTGAAAAAGGTATGTATTCAATCTTCTTTCATGTGTTATGGATGGTTGTGAGTATTGTAGTATGTCGAAAAGGATGAAATTCATGAAATATGGGTATGTTGGTGGTGGCCGAATATAGTAGTGTCATGTAGAATAGATGAAATGATTTTATTTAGCATTTTGATTGTTGTTGTGTTGTGGATTTTATGATTTTAAATGAAGATTTAATGATTGGAAATGACGTTGTAATCGTTTGTGGATTGTGGAAGAAGCTAATGTGATATTAGTATGGTTCCTTATAATTATAAGAATAGAGTTGCTAATGTGAAAGTTGTAAATATAATTCATGAATTTGGAAGGTGAGACATGTGGTTGGAAGATTGTAAGTTGGGTTATTGTGTTTGAATTTGAAAGAAGGAAATGTGCTGTTATTGTCCTTATTGAATTTGGAAGGCTTTGGGTGAAGTAGAATGTTAATTGGGTTGTCTTGCATATTATGAGAATTGAATTGAATATAAATGGAATGCCGTTGAATCGTATGACAAAGGCTGTTAATGTTAGAATGTATTTGGATTGATTGTTGAAGTTGTTAGAATGATTGTTGGTAATATTGTTGATAATTTGGCCGAGTTGAATTCTCGGATTGTTGATTGTTGATTTGAGCGAGTTAGATTCTCGGGGGTGGTGTGTTTATAGGGGAGATGCTGCCGAAATTTCGGTAGAATATAAGTAAATTTATGTGAGAAACTAAGGAAAGTATATGACGACGAATCTAATGATTGTGTGAATTCTTTTGAATGTAGACTAGCAAGCTTGGATAAATAAGCGTAGCTAATAGGACATGGAGTAGGTATGTAAGGCTTACCTTTCTTTCCTTTGGCATGATCTTGATGAAATGAACAAATGACACATATGTATTATTTCAAAGAACGTCCCATTCTTAGAGCCTCTAAGATGGCTAGTATTCTTAATTTCCATAAGTCGTTTCATGTGATTTTGATCCGTATCTATGATGTTCGAAGATCTACTTGATATGTTGCCCAATTAGCACTCGAGAGATAAGTGATGTGATTAATGTTTTGATGTGCAAATAGAAGCTCGTCCGATTATTCTGTTAAGTCTTGATACATTACAATATGTACATATGATTCCAAAAGTCCTATTTGATTTGATCCATAATGGTATCCGATAGGTACTTGACATGATTATGGCTTTGATTTCCCAAAAAAATAGCTTCTGAAACGCTTATAAAACGTTCTGTACTTCAAACGCTCATAACTTTCTTATACTAAGTCGGATTGACCGGGAACTTGTTTCTGAGCTTTTAGGGGTCGGTAGGTATACTTATCTATCGAGTCTTGATTTATGTGCATCTAGTTTCTCACTACTCTGCTCGTGCATATGTCATGACCACCTTCGCCGAGTCCCAGGCCGGTATGCATCATGCGTATGGTTCGCCGGGTCCCCCGCTTGAGGGCCGGGTGCCATATATGTATTCCGGAGTTAGATGTGTTACGGTGTTATGATGTGTTTATGGTTCGCCGAACCATATATGATGTGATATTATGATGTGTGACGGAGATTACAGAGCAAATATTCTGGAGTATGATGTGTGTGGCGCCAAAGGCAGGGTGGCTCCACGTTCCCCGGGTTCCGCAAGGGACCGGATACCGTTCTTGGCATGCATGGTTTGTGTTTCCAGTAAGTGTTTTTTTTATTACTTTGTATATCGTGCTTACTTTCTGTTCTAATCTTCTATACTATTTATTCTGCTTGTGATTCTGTTCATATTACTCTATGCTTTATATGCTCAGTACATATTCCGTACTGACCCCCTTTCTTCGGGGGCTGCGTTTCATGCCACGCAGGTACGCCCAGACGAGTAGAAGACTTTGCTAGGAGGTGTTTCAGCGAGATTGGCGAACTCTACTTCCTTTCGGAGTGTTGCCGAGTAAGAGCGTATATAAGTTGTGATTTCTGATTTGTGTTAGAGACTTTGCAGCCAGGGTCGTGGGTACAGAACATCAATTTCGTAAGCGGCTTCATCAGTCGATGTGACATTTTGTGATATGTTACAGATTTTATATGATTACAGATTTTGGTTTGATTGGAGAACGATAGAAAGAAAGTTTCTGAAAACCTTACTTTGTGTTTTATGCTTATCTGATTTGAAAGCCCGAAAAGAGTATGTATGTAATAAGAGTCAGAGGGTTCGCTCGGCTCCGAATATGGGGTCGGGTGCCCATCACACCCTGGTACGACTATGGTGTGACAAAAAATTAGGTGTCAGCAACTGCCCCTTCGGTGTTCGGGGATGGCAAAGCCATCATTGAACAACGAAATTGACTAACCCTGATTTTTAACCAACCCATCTCCATATTACCTCTCTCTTTTATGCGATTTTCAAAATATGTGGTCGGACCCTTGTTTCTATGTTTCCTACATATCTCAGGTTACATGAGAACTTAGGCCACTTGTAGTTCAACTCGATTTAGACTTCTAAGTGCAAATTTGAGCAAATTTCAGATTTTCCAATTATACAACCAGAAAGTCTGTAGTGATTGGTTGGAGTATGACTAACTCTTTGGTTTGGAGTCTGCCTACATATCCCTGGTCTTGGGAATCAAGTTACTTGTAGTTCAACTCGATCGGAATAAAAGGGTATCCCTTATGCGGGAATTCCTTTGTGTCTATACCGGTGTGTGTCCGACCGGTTGCGAAAACATTTAAAAGCAAGCAAGTGGAATAAACAAGCAAGCAAGCAATTTATGTGGCTAAGCATGAGCGGGAGCGATCTTCCAAGTCCTAGCCGGAGCGTTTGACTCTCATGGACACCCTATCTCGACCGGCTGTGTAAGAATAAGTTCCATGTTTGCTTCACATTTGTCTGGGTTTGATTTGATCAACCTGCTTCATCTAGCGCTGTAAATCTGGTTCCACCTACTGATTAACATTGGTTGTCTTTGATTAAGAATATTGCGGTCATCCGACCGGATTTACATCAACTTGATCTTTAAGAGAGAATACTGCGGTCACGTAACCGGATTTATATCGCTTTATCTCTTGGAGCGAATACTGCAGTCACCCGACCAGATTTACATCGCTTTATTGTATTATACCCTTTAGTTTGTATGAATGGCCCTCTCGATGGGTGCTTGTATGAATGGATGGCCCTCTTGGCAGCTTGTATGAATGAATGACCTTCTCAGCAGTTTGTATGAAAGAATGGCCCTCTCGACAATTTGTATGAATGAATGGCCCTCTTGGCAGTTTGTATGAATGAATGGCCCTATCAACAGTTTGTATGAATGAATGGTCTTCATGGCAGTTTGTATGAATGACCCTCTCGGTAAATAAGAAAACGTGATGGCCCTCTCGGTGAAAGAAACTAGATATGCAATGGCCTTCATGGAAACATATGCAATGGCCCTCACAACAAATAAGAAAAAGTCATGGCCCTCTCGGCAATCGAAAAATAGGTATGCGATGGCCCTCATGGCAAATAAGAAAACATGATGGCCCTCTCGGCGACAGAAAGTAGATATGCAATGGCCCTCACGACAAATAAGAAAACGTGAGGGCCTTCTCAGCAATAGAAAAAATAGATATGCAATGGCCCTCACGGCAAATAAGAAAAAGTGATGGCCCTCTTGGCAATAGAAAGTAGATATGCAATGGCACTTACGGAAAATAAGAAAAAGTGATGGCCCTCTCAGTGACAGAAAGTAGATATGCAATGGCCCTCACAGCAAATAAGAAAACGTGATGGCCCTCTCGGAAATAGAAAATTAGATATGGAATGGCCCTTATGGAAAATAAGAAAAAGTGATGTAGATGATAGAATGGCCCCTTCAGCTAAATCGTCCTTCTTTTGTCCTTTGTGCCGGTTGTGACCCTTGTGGTCAGGTGTTTGCCCTTATGGAATTTTCATTTTTTTGTAGTCCTCGTGGCTAGGTATTCGCCCTTATGGAATTTTCATCCTTTTTTAATCCTCGTGGCTAGATATTCGCTCTTTTGGCATTTTCATTCTTTGTAGCCCTCGTGGCTAGATATTCGGCCTTATGGCATTTTGTCCTTTGTTGAGCCCTCATGGCTAGATATTCTCCCTTATGGCATTTTCGTCTTTTGTAGCCCTCGTGGCTAGATATTCGCCTTTAAACCTGATTTCTGCAGTGGTCGAGACCTAGAATGCAATCCTCGTATTCAGCCATGTTGTTGGTACAATGGAATTTGAGGTTCGCAGCCATTGGGTAATGTTGCCTATTTTCTGATATTAAAATTGCTCCTATTCTGGAACCCTTGTAGTTGACTTTTCCATCAACGAACGATCTCTAGCATGCGTATGGTTCCACCACTTCCTCTTCTATGGTCAATATCCTTTCTTTTGGGAAATGAGTGCGGAGGAATTCGAGCTCTTCATCCATTGGGCCTTCAGCTAGCAGGTCGGCCAAGGCTTGTCCTTTGATGGGCTTTTAGGCTATGTATACAATGTCGAATTCACTCAACAACATTTGCTATTTGTCTAATTTTTCGATAGGCATAGACTGGTGGAATATGTACCTCAATGGATCCATCTTGGATATGAGGTGAGTGGTGTACGAGGACAAGTAATGCCTCAATTTCTGGGCCACCCAAGTTAAAGCACAGCAAGTTTTCTCCACTAGCGTATATCTTGCCTCACAGGCAGTGAACTTTTTGCTCGGATAGTAAATGGAATGTTCTTTTTTCCCTTCTTTATCGTGTTGTCCTAGCACCCAACCGAAGTCATTTTCAGCAACTGATAAGTATAGCAACAGTGGGCTCCGGGGCCTTGGTGGTACCAAGACTAGTGGGTTGGACATGTATCGCTTGATAGTATCAAATACCTCTTGGCAATCCTCTGTCCATTTGTTGGAGCATGTTTCTTGAAAAGCTTGAGGATGAGCTCCACAATAATGGTGGATTGAGCTATGAATAATCCAATATAATTTAACATTCCCAGTAAACTCATAACTTCTTTCTTGGTTTTGGGAAGAGGTGCTTCTTGGATTGCTTTGATCTTTGTTGGGTCTAGCTCTATGCCCCTTCGACTGACTATGAACCCCTAGTAATTTTTCGGCTGGTACCCCAAATGCACATTTAGCCGGGTTTAACTTCCTCAGATGAGTAGTATGCTCCGAACTTTTCTTTGACTTGATAATGACATCGTCCATGTATACTTCAATCTCTCTATGCATCATGTTGTGAAAAATGGTAGTCATGGCTCTCATGTAGGTTGCGTCGACATTTTTGAGGCCGATGGAAATCACTCTTTAATGGTACACTCCCCATGGAGTGATGAAGACTGTTTTCTCCCCATTCTCTCTATCCATTAGGATTTGATGATAGCTGGCGAAACAATCCACAAATGACTGTAGCTCATGTTTGGCACAGTTATCTATGAGGATATGGACTTTCGATAGTGGAAAATTGTCATTCGGACTGGCCTTGTTGAGATCTCGGTAATCTACACAAATTCTTATCTTTCCATCCTTTTTGGGTAATGGCACTCTGCTTGCCAACCAAGTGAGATATGAGGTTACTTCTACTACTCCGGACTTGATTTTTTTTTCTATCTCATCCTTGATGCAGATACTGAGGTCTTGCTTGAATTGTCGGATTTTCTATTTCACAGGAGCAAAAACTACATTGATAAGTAACCTATGGGATACAATGCTGGTACTTAGCCCTAGCATGTCAGCGTATGACTATGGGAATATATCCACATACACCTTCAGTAGATTTATCAATTCTTCTCTTAAAGGTGCCTCTAGGTGTGCACTTATCCTTGTTTCTTTGACATTCTCTTCGTCATCTAGATTTATGACTTCTGTTTCGTTTATGTTTGGTTTCTGCTCACTCTCTAACTGCCGGCACGGGAATCCTGGAGGATTCTATTTTGTGGGCAGCCCCCACGAGTTCCATTACATGGAAATCCATTCCTTTGGGTGCCACTTCGATAACAGGCACGAAATTATCCGGGTAATTGTGCATGCTTGTTTCTCCATGCATTATCACCTCTTGTCCTTCCCAGACGAATTTCAGAGACTAGTGAAGTGAAGATGGTACTGCTTCTGCCATATGGATCCATGGCCTCCCCAAGAGTAAATTGTAGCTGGCATGTATTTCCATAACCTGAAACTCAGTAGTGAACTCTACTGGACCTATTTGAATGTCCAGGTCAACTGCTCCAGTGGCATTACATTTACCTCCATCAAATGCCCTTATATTAGTGGAGCTCTGACGAACATTTCTAAGGTCATACCCCAATTGCACAAGAGTAGACGCGGGACAATTATTGAGCCCCGCCCTATTGTCGATCAGTACACAAGTCACTTCTTTGTTATGGCACATGATAGTGATGTAGAGTGCTTTGTTGTGATTCGTGCCTTCTTTGGGTAACTCTTTTTTCGTGAAGGTAATTTAGTGTCCCTCCATAAGGTGGGCGACTATTTCGGCCAGATTCTCACTACTCGTCCTAGGTGGGACGTGGGATTTCTCCAACACCTTCATTAGAGCCAAGCGGTGCTGGGGTGAACTTTGTAAAAGTGCTAGCATAGAGATTTGGGCCGGTGTTTTCTTTAGGTGCTCCACTATGGAGTATTCTTTGGGATGCATCCGGCGCTAGAAATCTTCAGCTTCGCCCTCAGTGATTGCCCTTTTCTGATTTCCCTCTCTTGGGGGTGCCCTTTAGGCTAGAACTTCGGGAGTATAACACCTTCCCGATCTCATAATTCCATAAGAGGCAGCGACTTGGGTCGTAAATTCGTTTTTAGGCGGTGTCGGGGTTACTTGGGCCACATGGGCAATAACTGGCGCAGGGATTAGTACATTGAATTTTGGGCGTTTTTGTAGAAAAAGCGACGCCACTATATGCTCAAGTTCTTTCATAGATTCTCAAATGTGGGCCTACCTGTGACCCAGCCTTCTTCTCTTTCTATCATATGAATCACGTTGTTGCCATGCTTTGGCAGAGGATTGGTGTTCACATTAGGAGGAGTTGTTTAGAGCATGATCTCCTTCCGGTCAATCATGTCTGTATCTTGTACTTGAGATTAATGCGATCTTCAGTACTGTGTCCTACGCCATTAGAATGGTAGGCATACGTCTGGTCATCTCGGTAAAACCGAATCTGTAGGTCAATGACCTTTGGAGGAAGCATTTGGATCATCCCGGCCATGCCCAATCTTTTGAACAAATCAGTCTGTGATTCCATCAATGGAGTGAAGAAGCATGCATGCTCCTTTTCAAAGTTCTGACGCAGCACATTATTGGTATTTGGTGGTGGTTGATTTTTGTATGTATTGGGTTGATTATTTTATGGAGAACGGTAAGCAGGTGGGGCAGTTTGATAATTTGACTGTAGAGCTTGGTAATTCAGGGAAGGTGATTAGCAGGTATTTTATGGGGTTTGGTAATTTGGGGGTGGTGATTGGAAGGTCGGCTGCGCGTAATATACGGGCACCATATTGTAAGGAGCGGGTATGTAAGTATTTGGGGGAGGTGAAGTATACACTTCCATCGGGAATTCTTCCCTCATGGGTTTTGGGCCTGGAGTATGGGATATGCTTGCCACGTCTTACCTCTTCTTCCTTATAAACCTGGCTGAGCTTGACCCAGCGGACTTTTCGGTCATACTTATGATTTGGCCTATTTTGAGACCATCTTCTATGACCTATCCCATTTTGACCAGTTCGGAGAATGGTCTTCCGGCCATTGAAAGCATTCTGTCATAGAAGTCCGTTTCTTGCGAACGAATGAAGACTAACACTAGTTCTTCCTAGACCATTGGCAGTTGTATCCGAGCAGCTTCTGTTCTCCACCTACTTGCATACTCACAGAAGTTCCCGGTGGATTTCTGTTTGACCTTTTCCAAATAGTACTTGTCTGGTACCGTTTCCATATTAAATTGAATCTTTCCATGACGGCCGCAGCTATGTCTTCCCATGTGATCCAGCAGCGTATGTCCTGTACCGTGAACCATTCGGAGGCTTCTCTGGTCAAACATCGGCTAAACAACCTCATAATGAGTGTTTGGTTGTCTTTGACACCGACCAATTGGTCACAGTAGGCCTGTAGATGTACTTTCAGATTACCTGTCCCATTAAATAGCTCAAAACGCGGCACCTTGAAGCCTTCCGGTAAATCCAAATTTGGATGCATAGACAAATTGTCATAGCTTAAGCTTGTAACAGTGAGGATGGTTCTCATGGACAGTTCCAATATTGTGATCATCTTTCGCTTAAGCCTTTCTTCTTGTTTTTCCTGCTCGACATTCCATGCCTTTTCCATCTCCTCAGAGTGATCAAATTCTTGATTGGGTGAAAAGGTGCCTGGGGTGACAAGTGTGTAGAAGGAAACAACAAGAAGAGTTCAGTGGGTCGGGGTAATTTTGGTGGTTGCTAGCGAGATGATGCTTGGTTATGTATTGATGCCGGGATGGGTGTTTTGTGATGCTAGATAAGAGGGGATATCGTGAGTGGGTCCGGGAATCTGGATAGTTAAGTGGTAGCGGGGTATGGTGTGAGGCACCAATGTGTCTGTCGATTAGGGTAAATGGTATGGTGGTCATAATGGATTGGGTGGGAAAGTTGTCGGGTAATGGTGAGCTTTGGGACAGAAAAGGTGGTGGAGGACTCTTTGTTTCATCTGGCGCCTCTCGGGCAGCATTAGCAGCTTTGTTTCGCGCGACTTCTTCTTGAAGGTCGGCAATTTTCTCAAACATCAATTTCATATAGTCCTCAGTAGGCGAGAACTCAAGTAATTCTCAAAGAGGTGAATCTCTGAGAGTGTTGTCAGTTGAAGCAGTCTCCTTCTCGGAAGTACCAGTCATTTTTGCCTTGCCTTTATCTTGTTGAGATAGGGATGCTATTGTAGCTTTGGATCTGGTGAAGTATGCTAGTGTGAACACGAATCAACCTTTATTTCTATAAGAAAAGAATAACTCAAAGGCAGACAGAGTTAGCTCATTAGGTAATAGAAGATAATTAAGATATCACACATAGATGGCAGTTAAAAACACTTAACACATAAATAATTGTATGTTTGATTTAAATGCTCAGTTGATCTCTTGTACCGGGTCTTGAGTACTTGGGCTTTGTTAAGTGGGGGAAGTATAATATTTATAATATATGAGGACTGAGTACTACGTATCCCTCCGCAGGAAATCAGGCCCTTTCGTAGTTTGGTTTACATAAGATTCCCTAAATCTTAAAACCTACCCGTGATAGGCACGATAGGGGCATCCTGCGTATCCTTCCTTAGGGCATCAGGTCGGTGCAGTTCCGTTTACATGAGGGTAGGGGAGGGGGGGGGGGGGGGGGAATCTATATTAAGTACAAAAACTGGGATCCCCTAAAACTACCCAAAAGGTGACCTTTCTTTTGAGGTCAAAATAGGCTGTTTGTCTGTGCAACCCTTTCTTGGCCCTAAAGACCCTAACTTCTAATGTTAAGGCGGGAGCGCCAACCAAATGGCGCCTTTGTGGATCAGTTTCTCCACCTCAAACTTGAATGCCTAGCATTCTTCTATGTCATGCCCTAAAGCTCCATAATGGTACAGACATATTTTGCGTCGGCTTACCCCTTCGGTTTGAGCCCTTCTGTTTCTGATGGGGCTAATCTTCCCGATGTTAACCAACTTTTGGAAGATGCTGGCATAAAAGTCCTTGAATACTGTAAAGTCATAACTCTATATATGAGTGTTTAGCGTAATCCCTTCTGCTGGGGAGATGTTGTCGTGGACCAAAAGTGACTATGGGCCGATGAGCCCTTTCTTGAAGGCAAAACATTCATTGATGGTGTGCCCTGCTTGATCCTGGTAAAAAGGGCATCTCTTGTGCATAAAGACCAGAGCACACGGTGGCATCCTGTCGAAGCTGATACTGACTAGCCCTTTTCTTCGAAACTTGATCGTCATTTCCTCGCTCGTTACGTGTTTAGATGAGACGCGGTAGGGACAATCCAACGCCTTGAGCTTAATAGCCCACCTTTCGGGCGAAGCTGGTCCAACTTACTCTACCCGTTCCTCGAGTTCTCCTCTGGGACTTGATGGCGCAGCAGAAGTCCCTTCCCTTTTTGGGCTTATTGGCGTAGTGGAGGCAGCCTCCCTTGATGGCCAAGTAGGCTCTTGCAGTTCCGACTCCATTTCCTTCTCCTCGGACTCTTCCATTATCGGGATGGATGTTTTTTCCCTTGTCCAAGACATTCTCTCCTTGAGTTTCAGTTGGTTCCTTGGGCGGACTTTCAGCCGAATCCATAAACTCATCAGCCTCTTTGATCTTGGCCTTCACTGCTCATATTTACTTTTCGAGATCCTGAATCTTTCAACGAAGCGAGACCTCATTCTTTCTCTGTCACGACCCAACTCCGTGGGCCGCGACCAGTGCCCTAGCTGGGCACCTATACGTACCCGATACCCAATTTAGCATATTATCAAAATAATGTAATATAATAGCAACATTAGTGGATGCTACAGAATTTAGCAGAAAAGCAGACTTGGCACACAGAAGCCGATAAGGCTGTCATAAAACCAAAACATCCCAAACATATGTACAGAACCCGCACAGATGTATCGACAGACCTCTACAGAACATATCATAATCATAAGACGGGACAGGGCCCCGTCATACCCTGAACAAAGTACACATCCAGATAGCAGTGACAGACTGTACCAAAAGATGGGCTCTGTAGAAGAGAGCGCCCCAAAATAGCAGAAATGGGATCCTAAACGTGCGGATCAGCAAACCTGTCGTCTGTACCTGCGCGACATGAAAACGCAGCCCCCGAAGAAAGGGGGTCAGTACGAAATATGTACTGAATATGTAAAGCGGAATCACAGAAGTCAAATCATAATGATTACAGAAAATGGGTACAAAATCCAGAGTGTCAAATGCATATTTCCAAATCAGACAGAATGTGTACAGAAACATATGTCATATCATATCTGATCCCTGCCACGGGACTCGGCAGACAGAACGTGGTCACCCTCCCGACACTGGTGCCACAACACAGAGGAATCCGAATAGGGGGCGTGGCCCCGTATCATAAAATGTCATATCAGAATGGCCATAACCGATCAGATCAGAATAGGCGGACATGGCACATCATACTCCACAGACCGATGTACGCGTATACCTGCCCCCTCACATCGGGGCGCGGCGAACAATGCAGAGAATTACGCTTGACAACATATCCTGGCCCGGGCTCAGTGTGGGAAACATTGGGACATCCACGAATGGAGTAGTGAGAGACTAATGCAATTTAAAAATATAATAAATGTTTTCAAAGACTCGATGAAGCGTATCAAAGACAAACAAATCCAATGGGGTCGGACGGAATCATAATAAATGTATTTCGGATATCATAATAAATTACAGAAGTATAACTTTCCCGAAGTCATTCCGAGTGTCAAAATAATTTATAATATTTAACAGAATATTTAAAATAATATTCGTTAAGCGATTAGTAGGGTAATTAAAACATTTCTTTCAAAAATCGCTTAAAAAGGAAGCTTTAACACATTAGGGGCAAAAACGTAAATAGTGGGCCCGCCTCAGAACAAATAAGGTGGCGGGCTCAAATTGTGCCCTCTAAACATATAATATCATCTACGAAGGTTATACAGACATTCTATGACTTTCTGAGTAACTTAGAGCACAATTGCATAATTTCAGAAAAAGCGTATCAAAATGGTTCAATTCTACTGAAGGAAAAACTGAAATTTTGTCTTGCGGATTCCGAGGGCCAAGAGGTCCTTCGAGGCCCGGATCCGACCCTAATACACTAAGGGAATGCCAAGGGAAGAATTGGGTTTGCTTTACATACCTTTCACGCTCCTTAAGCCTTTCCAAACTCACTTCCCGTTTCGTCGAAAAACTGCAATTGGTCAAGTTTACCAATTGTAAGCTATGAATACCAAAGTTTCAACTTAATGCATATTTGGCTACCGAAATTTCGGCAGCACTTCCCCTATACATATAGCACCCCGAGAATTCAACTCGGCTAGAAATCATCAACAACAACCCAAACGACAACATCAATATCAACAATGAACATTAAAAACATAAATATCCTTCAACTAGTCATTTTTCTCACAAGTTGACATAATCTTCAATTCAACCCAACTTTCAACTAAGATCAATAATTTCACATTCAACAACAATCATGATCATCACCATATAGTTCTAGAATCATTTCATATCGTTTTCCTCAAGATATACACTCGATATACATAATATACAACTTTCCGCCAAAGTCATAACTTATGCAAAACATCAAATCTTTGGCATACAACTTCATAACAAGTTTCCAACTTCCAAATTCATCAATGATCATCACTATTAGCAACCAAACAACTTCATTTCCTTAATGTCGGAAAATCATACTAAAACGACATAAGTTTCTACATTCCAATTCAATACAAACTTATATCATTCTAACTTCATTTACATTACAAACATCACAACAACACTTTAACACACTAAACAACTCAATTCCTTTCTATCCCAAACCATATACACCCTACGGCCATATGCCTATTTTTTCCAATATCAATTAAATTCATCCAACTTTCAATTCCCATATGCATTTCATCACAATCACAACTAGAATATAACATAAATTCAACACATTGTGGCTATACAATTGTGCATACCCACGGCTACACACTTACAACACACACCCACTTTGCAAACTTCCATTTTTCCATACAATCAACACATTTCTATATACTACAACACAATCAAAACTTCATAACACAATAAAAAGGTAGAAATTCTTACCTTTTCTTCAAGTCTTCTTCACTTGGAGATGTGATCACTTTGGTGATTCTAATGCTCCCCACTCCAATCCAACTATACCAAGTTACAAAGGAACCTTAACTTAGTAGGAAAACCACAAAAGAAAAATTTTAGGAGCAAGATTTTTGGTGGTGAATTTTTGCACCTCAAACCCGAAATGGTCTTCTTTTTTTGCTCTTGTTTTGCTCTTCTTTCTCTTCTAAGTCTCTTGAACCTTCTAAGGGATATTGATCCCTTTATAATTAATTAGCACATGGAAATACTCATTAAAGCCATGGGTTGGGCCTCACTTGGCCGGCCACCCCTTAAACATTGGGCCTAAATTTTTATTTTATTGTTTTGGGCCAACTCGGTTGGTCCCGAGTTGGGCCTAGCCCACTGACCTTTCGACCTTAAAGCGCTCATAACTCCTTGTACCGACGTCACCTGGGAACCCACGACCTATGGATTGAAAGCTAATTCAATTATCTACAACTTCTATTTCAAGGTATTTTCGAAATTCCAAACTTACAATACAGTTTTTTGCCCCCCAAAGTCAGGTCACCCGAAAACGTTTTCTTAAAAATATTCGTTTGGAGGGTTTCCACTTTGATTTGGTCCAAAGGTACTTCATGAGTTGTGTTTACCTTTACATATGTGATTCATATGACTTTTCAGATGTTCCAAAAAAAAAATCTCGGTGTGTGGGCCCCACCCCAGCAGATGCTCCGAGGTTCAAAAATACGGGATATAACATTCTCATAGCTTCCAGCTCT